>NC_134581.1:111881022-112189545 GCF_037038515.1 Microtus pennsylvanicus | reverse complement strand
CACGACAATCAGATGTGATAGGGAGTTGAGTCAAAGCAGGAACTCAGTTTATTGCTGTCAGTGTCTACTTGTAAAGGTTATGTGACACCCTGTGATATAAGGGTACCTCCAGCCAATGAGAGGCAGCCAAACCCTCCCCCTGGCTGGGGCGAGGGGTGTATACCTAGATTTGCTGTCTCATCCTCACTCAAACTCAAGTCAGGCTTTTCTCTGTCCTACAGGCCTCGAAGTCTGGGCTCTGAACTCGAGCCAGGCTTTTTCCTGTCCTATTGGCCCAACACACACACACACACACATACACACACACACACACACACACGTGAGGTCATGTACTGGAGCATGGTCAACCTACCAGAGACCACACCCCTGAAGAAAGTTGACTCTTCCTGCCCTGGCAGCCACCAACTGTCAACAGCTTCTTTGCTAGGAGTGGAGATCAAGTGTTCATCTCCATGCTGAAATGTTGACTGCTTTTATCTTTGCCAAATCTAATGCAGGAAATAACTCTTGGAGCCTCATGAGGAAATGGACCTATCAGATCCTGAAGATATTGTTTCTCCAAAGTCCTCTCTGATCTGGCTCCTACAATATCCCTCCCTCTCTTCTGAGATGTTTTCTAAACCTTTCAGGAGAGTATATGGTATAGATAGTTGTCTCATTTGTGTCTGAGCACTCCGCAGATATTTACGATCTGCCCTCTGTTCAGCAGAAAGTCTCTGTGTTAGCTGCCACCCACAGAGTAAAGAAGCATCTCTGATGACCTCAGAAAGCCACTTCTAATAGCAGGTATAGGGACACATATTTAGAAGGCAGTTGGCTACTATATCAATTCAAATTGATTTCAGTAGATTCTTTTGTAGTACCTAAAACTTTCTATTTACAGTACCAGGCATGGATTTCCTCTAGTGGAACACCCCTTAAATCTATACACAAAGTGCTTTGTTATCTGCGTAACTGCTCTTCCTTCTGCTGTGGTGTTATTTAGTACAGTGTCATTTTCTGCAGAGAAAATAGTAGCTTTTGCTTTTGTGGTCTCTCCTTTGCAGTAAGTGCTAGTGACATAAATCCCAAATTCAACACTACACTCCCATGTTACATATGAGGAAAGTCTTTTTGAAGTGAGTTGCCTGACATCATTTTTGGCCACCATCATTGATCCTCTGGAGTCTGTTCTCAAAGTTGACCATTTTTCATGCCTCACTCTTTCCTTCCAGCACCAAACCACATGGCTCTACATGCAACTGGCCCAAATTTTCCCTGACCACAATGATACAGCACCAAGGATTTCTTTTGTGAGGTCCACCTGTATTCTTTCATTTAATGGTACTATCTTAAAGTCCCCTGTTTCCACTTCTCTGAAAGACTTCCTGATAATGGGAGGAATTTAGGCACTGACTGTGTCATTTTACTTAAAAAGATCTGCTATTTCAATCATGTTCTACTGATCTCAAGAGTTAAACAAAACTCAAATTACAACTTCATTCCTAAGATATAGCAGAAAAGTGACTGTTAATAGTGATAGCCAAAGTCAGCAGAAAATTGGAAAGACTCTTTGCTTCAAAATGAAATTACAGGCTCGTTAATCTGGCATGGTTATCTGCACACAGAGATGCCATCATGTTTCAAGCTTTTCTCTGTAAATTATATTTTATTGGAAAATATTCTAAAGACATGATTTTAAGGTGATTCCAAATTTGAAGGATACTGACATCTTAATCTTTATTATATCTTTGTTCCATTTTTAATCACAAAAGCCAAAGGTTAATGGAGAAATTAATTAACAGGGAAATGCTGTAAAAAAGGAAAAACCCCTCTTGTTTTTATACTCTACAGATTACGCATTCCATTCTTGCTGAGAGTACCTGAATTCAGACATTGCCCATGAAAGAATAGGACTGCCTAAGTGGAACGAGATCTGAATCAACAATTTTTGTGACTTTCAAATAAATGCCTCTGTCTATTTATAATTTGCAATGTATCTAGCAGGTCTATATTTCGTAAACCTCACAACTCTGAGAAGCAGCCTGATCCTTTCGTGTTCTCTGAGTTTTTATTGGAGAAGGAAGAATAATAACAGATTGGCTTTATGAAGATACTTGTGTTAATTCATTGCTTTCCCTAGAGGTGATGATGGGTTTTAGAGGAATATTACACAGAAGCTTAACTCCCTCAATATATGGTATGATTTTCATTCTTAATAACTTTTTGTAAAAAAGGTTAAAGATACTTACTTATAAAGAAGAAAATACATGTGATAAATTTAAAAAGAATGAATGGATTGTGGAAGTTATTATTTTCTACTAGTCTACTAGGCTATGTGTGATGTAATCAAAAGTTAGTGGAAAAGCAAAAGATTGAGGTTGGTTATCTTTCAATACCACAAACCTAAGAAGATAAACAATCTTATCATAGTTTATAAAGTAAATTCATATATCTGATGTTCTTATATTTTTGGCAATGAGCCTAGCCATTAACAGATGAGTCATCTCTGCTGCCTACATCTGATGTCCTAAAGAGAATCTATCAGGTGATTTCAGCCACTAAGGATAGGGGTTCCTTAACCTTCTTTTCAGTGACAGTGTTGTGGTGTCATGATCAGTACATGCCCATCACACATGACATGTACTGTTTAATAGCTCATATTTTTGTATTTTATTTATGTGTTTAGGCATGAGTTTCTCTTTCTTTCTTGTGTATGTGTGTGTACGTGTGTGTGAGCATACGCATGTAGATATTCATGGTGTCAGGAAAGAGGGTTGTACCTTCTGGAGCTGGAGTAACGGGTGATTGTGAGGTTCATGGTATGGCTGCCTAGAACCAATCTAGGGCTTCTGTAAAGGAGCAGCAAGTATAATTAAACACTGAGTCATCTCTTCTGCTCTGCTTTTTCACTCTTGAAATTGAAGACATGTCAAGTAGCCTTTACTCTGTTATCATCAGAAAGTTTAAGCTTCTTCAAAGAACTCTTACAACTTTACTCAATCATTGTTTTAAAATAATTTTCATGCCAAACAACCCAAAAGCTGAGGCTGGGTCCCCAGAGTGGTGATATTAGGAGATGATTGGAAGTTTAACAGGAAGGCCTAGTTTCAAAAGAATCATAGGCCATTGGAACCAACACTTGAAGAGGAGAATAGGCTTTGTGTTCTGCATTTTCCTTTTTCTTTGGTTTTGTAGACATAAGGCAAGTTATATAACTATATTTCTTTTATGTTAATCATCTCAGGTATTTGTTAATAGTTATGGACTAACAAGATTGTCTTAAATATTAATGAAGTATCTTTTGATTAAAAATCCAACACTCCAGAATCATTATTTTTGATTGAAAATAATTAAATTACACATTTTTCTATCTGCCAGTGTTACCTATACTTCAAAGATGCTGTGAAGGCAAGCATTCATTAAGAACGCTCCACTGTTAGAATAGAGGTAAGTATGCTGACTTCTTTTCTGGAAATCTTCATGCATATGGTTTCTATATCTTACTTTAATGGTGTCAAGTGACACCAACCAATACATGACTGTGACAGCCAACAGCATTTGAGAAGTGCAACCAGTTATATGATTTATTCTTATTTCAAAGCTGCTTAAAATTACAGGGAAATTGTGTCTTAGAATTGCTAACATGTGGCATTCCATTTTCCAAATACGCTTGAATGATTTTGTTTCTTCTATTCAAGAAAACAATTTCTGCACAATGAATTTATTCTCACACTTTTTTATTGTCCTTATTGTCCTGCATGCTGTTGCTTTGATATTTTTAGTTCCCTTATCCTCTGGCAAATAAAGCTCAGTTCGTCAATGCCTTGTTCCAAATATTGATTATTGAATTCAAAATTGGATTTCTTAGTAGATTATCACTTTTCAGGTGATTGTTTTGGGAAAAACTAGAGCAGATAAAACCAACAGGATTCATTAACATAACCATCTTCACATATAATATGTGGATGCAAACTGTGTTGTACTAACAGTAGCGAATTATATAGCATTTCTAAAATATAGCTGATCACAGAAACTTTAAAATACAATTTAAAAGTTTTATTTTGAAGCACGCTCCTTTGGAAGTTAAGTTTTTTTTCTTTTCTTTCTTTTTTTGTGTTTTTCTCTTTTGTATATAGTGCTGTTGATTTCTGGAAGTCACTGGTTGAATGTACTTTTAATTTTAATAATAATTTATCTAATAGTATCCAAAAGTAAAATTCCCATACTGTAAACTTTAATATAATAGACTCTGATTTAAACACTTTATTTGTTGTCTATTTTACAGCATAGTCACACATTTCTGTCACATGTATTTGTGTTTTGAGCTAATGTAAGTCAGCACAGCCATAAGGCAAATGCTATACTTTTGTTGTTATTAGATATTGGCAGTTCTGGCAGTGACTAGATGTGGTTTCTAAATGTTCATTATTCTGAAATTCAAAATCAGTATCTATCTATCTATCTATCTATCTATCTATCTATCTATCTATCTATCTATCTCTTTATTTTGTTTTTTTGAAGAAGAGTTTCTTTGTGTAGCACTGGCTGTCCTGGAACTCGTTCTGTAGACCAGAGAGGACTTACACTCATGGAGATCCTCCTGCCCCTGCCTCCAGAATACTAGGATTAAAGGAATACAGCACCACTACCTGGCAGCACCAGTTTTTGTAAGACATCACAAACATATATAAGCTACACAGAAATTTGACTAGTGGGCAATAAGAAACAGCCAGTGTTTTTTCTTTTCATATGTCCATTTTTCTGTATCTCTGTTTGTGTGTGTGTGTGTATCTTTTGCACGTGTGCATGTTTATATCACGGCACGAGGTTGATGTCATGATAGCTATTCCATCTTATTCATTGGTGTGGGAAAGCTCATTCAAATTTGGAACTCTGTGCTAGCTCATTCTGGTGATCTTTCTCTGATTTTTCAGGCTGGATACAGTCAGGTTATCACCACTCACAGTTAAGTGGGTCTATGGAGACCTTTGTCTTGGTTCTTGCCTTTAAACAGCTAACACTCTAACCAAGTGTTTGCAACACCTCTGGCACATCAGGCAATGTCTTCCGATCACATCTGTAGGACTGACCCTAAACATCAATGAGGCCCTTATCTATACTGTTTCGTGATGAAAGATACACATCAATCTTCTTACCAAGTCAAATTGCTATTTTTAATTTATTTAAGAACAGAGAGATTGGGGCTGGAGAGACGGCTCAGTTGTTAAGAACACATGATGCTCTTGTAGGAGACCTGGATTTGGCTGCCAAACGCATGTCTAAAAATTCAGATCCAGGTCCAGAATATCTGACATGTTCTTATGGCCTACATGCGTACCTGTACACATATGGTGCACAATGATTCAGTTGGGCTCACACGTAAGTCTATAAAATAATAAAATAAATAAGTATTTCTAATAAAAGATCAGAGGTATTACTCAATACTCCCTACTAAACATAAGTTAATAACTTTCTTTCATTTCATATGTAGTATTGCCTATGAAACCAACAATATTCTCTTGTATATATTTCGATATAGCCATGTACAATGTTAAGAACACAATTTCTAGAGAGTTTGTTTCTGGCAAAGGTTCTTTCAACAAATCAAAACTTGTTTGTAGATGCATACATTTTTATCATATAGTTAGTGTGGAAACACTTTTCAAGTCAATTCATAGCTCAGAAGTCTAAAGCTTTGATATATTAAAAGGTATATAACCAAAAATGGTAACAGTATTCTAAACAACATATGTCAAGTGAGGGACTAGTCGATGTCCACAACTCCAAAAGAGATATGTAATGTTTTTAAAAGTTTTATATAGTGCCAGATAAGTTTAATATTTTCTTCTTTATATACATTAAAAATAATTTTTCTTTGACTCCCCCTAATTATCATCAACAATTCATCTCCAGTTTGCCTCACAGCTAACTGAATTAAGACCTGCAAATTTCCTTTCTAGAACAATCCTGACAAAATAAACATTGGTTGCTTAAAAACTGCTCCTCACTTTTTTATTTCCTCAAGTTGTCCAATAGGTTAGATCTAAAACTATGTTTAGAAAATTATATTAGTTAATTATTAACATTAGTATTTACATATATTCTGCTAATTTATCACATTTCCCATTACACATGAGTCTAACATCTTTTTAAGTTTGTTAAAATTAAAAATGTCTATAACTACATAAGCTTTAATTCATTAGGAAAAAAATATATAACACAGTTAAAAATGTTTGCCAATAAGATGAAATGATCCCATATACTTTTCTATTATCAATATTTTATTTCTCTTGTGTCAACATTCTGGAGATTTTATGTCAACTTAACACAAGCTATGGATGAAAGAATCTTGTTAGAGAAAATACCTTCATAGAATTTGGCAAGATTAGCCTGTAGGCAAGTCTGAACTAATGATTGATGTGAGAGGGCCCAGATGACTGGGGGTGGTGCCATCCTATGATTGGTGACCCAATATGATATAAGAAAACAGGTTCAGCAAGTCATGGACAAGCAAGTAGGTAAGTTGTATTCCTCCATGGCCTCTGCTCAGTCCAGGCTCCCATATTTTCTACATTTAGTTCTTGTCTTGACCTTCGTGGATGATGAACCCTAACCTGGAAGAGTGAGATGAAGAAACCCTTTCCTCTCCAAATTATTTTTAGTGGTGTTTTAACATGGCAATAAAATTCTAACTCAGACAGAAGGAATCTATACTCTGTTACTTTTAGACAACTCTCTTAACAATTAAACATTTGAAAACACTTCAAAAAGAACTCTTTACTTTCCCCAGTTTTGCTATATGATAGGATCATCATCCAGTCTAAATAATATTAAGAAGATCGGATTAAGGAACTTCTAATCACAGAATTAGAATAAAGAAACATCTACAAATTTCTAAACTTTCCCTGAAAGAATTTAATTTTCAGAGCTATTGATATTTATACAACTACAGTTATCTAAAACTAAAACAAAAAATAAACAAATATATTTGGCTTTAAGATAAAAACTCCATGGTTTAACAGTTCAAGTTAGTTTTTTAAAGAGTGCATTAATTGCAAAGTTCCTCTTAAGAAATGCCTCTACTGTATATATGTCAGAGGACTAACAGGCTCTGTGGACTTCCTTGTAGAGACTCAAATCTTCACATTTTTCATTATTATTTTTACTGTTGTTAAATATTAAAATATCTGGGGTCCCCCCGCCTGCAGCAAACTCCGGCGGGTCACAGCAGTGCCGGGCGCCAGCTCTAGGCGCTGGAGCAAAAGGGCTGCAGCTTCCCACCAGTGGGGGGGCATACACGCGGCAGGTCCCGGTGGTGGCGGCTGTGGCGGCGGCTATAACGGCGGGTCAGACATATAAACACAGGAAATAGCTATATAAGAATTTATTAACAAGGAGAGAAAGAAATAAAGGGAGAGAGAGAGAGGGAGAGAGAGAGAGAGAGAGAGAGAGAGAGAGAGAGAGAAAGGGAGGGGGGGAGAGAGAGAGAGGAGAGAGCGAGGCCAAAGCCCCGTGTGAGAGGAAAAACAGAAAGAGAGCGATGTCAGGGCGGGGTCAGGAATTAAAAGGAGTGGGCGTGGCCAGGGCAGGGACCAAAGGAACAACATTTACTGTTTCCCAACACCTGCCAATTACAGCCACATTTCCTTCCATTCACTTCTACTCACCTACTTAAACCCAAATGTCTTTATCCTGGTGGAGTGGGCTGCACACAGAAGCTCCACCGAGGTCACACATGGTCACTCACTCAAACCCAAATGTCTTTATCCTGGTGGAGTGGGCTGCACATACAAGTTCCACCAAGGTCACTCAAGCCCTACTGTCATGATCCTGGTGGAGTAGTCTGCACACAGAACTTCACTGAGGATTGATATGTTGTTTGGTTTTTGCACATTCTTCTTTTGAGGCAGTATCCAGGCAGATTGTAAGCATGAGCCTCTAAAGTAACTGAAAATTTTATTTTCTTTACTTGAAAGAAATGGCATATTTCTTAATATTTCCAAAAACTTAGTTTTTGGTCCCACTCCCATTCTTTCCCACTTTATTTAGACTATTCTTGAGATAATATCATTGATTATTCTGAATAAAGTCAATTAGCTTATTTTTTCAAGCTTATTTCCTGACATTTAGCATTGTAAATGGTTCCAAATGACCAGAGGTGACTCTTTATGGCTTTGAAAGTCACCTTTGCTAAATTAGAAAACACATGATCATGAGATATGTCAATACTTCCTTCTCTCCCACAATGCAGCTAGGCCACTTTAAAAGACTCAGTACAAAGGCTGAAGAGATGACTCAGCCCTTAAGAATGTGTGCTGCTCTTCCAGAGGACCTGGCTTTGAGTAGTAGCATGGAGGTCAAGCAGTTCACAATGGTCTGTAACTCCAATTCCAGGCCATCAGGAACCCTCTTCTGGACTCCTTGTGTTCATGCACACATGCTACGTGTCTGCACACACATATACACTCACATGCGTTTGCGCAAACACACACACATACACAATGAATAAATCAATAAGCAATGAATTAAATAAATTAAATCAATACATATATAATGGATAAGATAAAAATAGTGAGTAAATTAATAAATCCCTAAAAACTGAGTAAAAAGATTTGTAATTTTTGGAGACAAAACGATAGAATCAACTTTAAACTCTTAAAGGCTACTCATTAGTAGAGGAAAATTCACATCAGTAGAGTTAGCCAGAGGAAGAAAAGAATAGGTAATTAATAAGGGTTAAAAGCCACCGAAAATATAAATACCATATTAAAGACAGATTGAATCCCAGCTCAGCCAAAAAGGAAAATGGACATGTAATTATCAATTACGTAAACACAAGAAAAAGATTCTCTTTACTGAATTAAAGTCCTCTCTTAAAGAAAGGAACAATTAAAGACTTGCGTATTGATTTCTTGCTTTAAAAAATTGCAAGGTAAGACAGAAATTGAAAAATAAAAGTAGCTGAATGTATGCCAATCTTAAAAGGATAAAAGCGCATCATTCTGAAGGGGTCTGGCAGATATCCCACACCAATTAAGGAAGAAATGTTGCAGAATGTGCAACATATCCATCTTTGAAATTTCAGATTTCAGGCATACAGCTCGGTGAAAGAAAATGAAAAAGAACAAGAAGGTGAAGAGGAAAATGTTGACATTGGAATTCATTGGTGTGATGAGATTACAGCTCAGTGACTGATGTGCAGCACAGTAAAGAACCAGCGCTGAGGGGGTGGGACACTGGCTGGAAAGTAGGCTCTCGGACCTGCCAAGAGATCAAGGCTAGGCTCACTTACCTGTCAATCAAGACATAAGGTAGCAGTGGAAATGCACTAGGTCCAAATGGTGTCATCTGGAGCTCACTGCTCAAAATGGATCCAATTTAGACCTTCTGAAATGTGTATGATGTTTGTTTACAAGAGTCTAGACAAAATGTATCCACTGTAGACCTTCTGAAATGTGTGTGATGTTTGTTTACAAGAGTCTAGACAAAATGTATCCACTGTAGACCTTCTGAAATGTGTGTGATGTTTGTTTACAAGAGTCTAGACAAAATGTATCCACTGTAGACCTTCTGAAATGTGTGTGATGTTTGTTTAAAAGAGTCTAGACAAAATGGACACTTGTTTCTACACTGTCAATAGTCCTGTGTAGAATGAATCCGACACCTGGCTTCTGACAGCCCTGCGATGTCAGAATGGAGGAATAAATAGGTCTACAACTGAGCTCATAAGTTAGAAATTCTGCATCACTGTCAAGTTCTGTGTAAATTAAAAAAAAATATTTATATCTTAGGTTTGTGTTGGTGCACAAGTGTCTGTATGTGTACCAAGTATCTGCATGTGTTTACAGAAGACCAGATAAGAGATTGCTTGGGGAACATAACATTTTTCAGAATAGGTGGTAAAAGTATTTTATTCAATTTATTTTATTTTTAATAATAATGGTAATAAAGGAATGACTCTTCATACAGCAGAATTGTCAGTTAAAATATGGACAAATTTAACTCAAAGGTCAGTTAATGCTTTATTTTTCAGAGAAAATAATGAAATGAGTCAAAAGTGGTAGGCTATTTCCTGATCAGAAAATAAAATTTAATATTTCTTTGGGCAAATATTAATATTTTTTATACATTCAAATAATCGATTTCTTTAAAAGGAGACAAATTTTGAAAGTAAAAGTAACTGTCAAGACTGGTTGTAAAAATCCACATTTAGGCTGACACTTTATATTTATTAAAATTTCAAAACGTTGTTGATTATAATGTGCAGAAATCTTTTATTCATGTTAGTATGTGTGCTGGTTAGTTTTAACTGTCAGCTTGACACAATTTAGAATCAGGTGAAAAAAAGTCACCATGGAGGGATTGCACATGTTAGACTGAGCTCTGGGCATGGCCTTGGGCATATTCTTGGTCTCCCAGCCCATCGTGAGTGGCACCACTCCCTGTCCAGGAGGTTATGGACCACACAACAGTAAAGCCAGCTTAGTAAACAACTTAGCAAGCAGCCAGGCAGCCTGGGGCACTAACACCCACCACACCCCACTCCCCCAGCTCTTGACTGTCACAAGCCATGACAAGCTGCTTGATGGCCTGGCTTGGCTTCCCTGACCTGATGATTGTGGTGTGGCATCGTGAGGTAAAATAAACCCTTTATTGCTGTTGTTGGTCTGAATAGTTTATCATACAAACAGAAATGAAGCTAGGGCAGAATACAACCAGACTTTTTGACGGAAATGATTCAAATATATGTGGTTTGAATGAGATTGCACATGTATCACAGACTGAAATCTATTTGTGAGGGCATATTTTAAAAAAGGAAACAAGATGTTCAGCACTCTGGAAGCAGTCTTCAGGGAGGTGTCATGGAAAGAACAGAGTAGAATCCAGGAGGTGATGTCTTGGATCCTTAGTTTTTCTGAGAGCAATTGGTAGACAGCAGAGGAGGTCCTCTTCAAGCAAAGTGCTCATCCTAAAATCGGCAACAATTGTCAGGAGAATGGTCCTGCAGGAGTCACAATTTAAAGATTGGCAGAAGTTCAGTTTAATAAAAGTGGAACGGGGTGACCCACTTGTAGAGGTGAGAAGTCTTTCAAAAGGCCAGGCCACATTTCATTCCTTTTCCACCGAGACTTTTACAAGCAGCAGAAGAAGCCAAGAATGTTTAAAAATAAAGCAGAAAACAGCATTCTTGGTTTCTATTATAAAGGAAAAGGGCACAGGATAAAAATAGGGTCACGTCATAACTTCACCATATTACAGTCCCTTCTTAATACAATATTTGTTAGGGATAAACACCATTATGGCTAGACCTATTGTAAGAGGCTATTATTTCTTTCATTTTCTTAACAATACATGGACGTTTTAGCTATATGAATTTCACTGGGCAGTGGCTAAATATAGATTAGCTGATTTAAGTAGTTAATCATAATAATAATATTTATAAATGATTTCATTGTGTTGGCTCATTCTTTTTACTGGTTCACAGGCATTTAAAAGCAGTGACTAATTCAGTGGTTTTTTTTTTTTTTAGTTACTTTGAGACACATATAAAAGAAGAAATTGAAATAATCTTCCCTCTTATCTTTGTGTCAGAATTTTATCTACACCCAGAGTACTTTAAAGTTTATGCTGTGCAAAATAATGCCTTAGTGGCCATAATTAACCTAATTTTGTAAAAGTTAGCTGTTAAGTATAGCTGAAACAAGGTTCAAAATAGTTTGACTCAGGTGCCTGATTTCGTGGCTTATTCTAGCATTTAGCTATTTATTGCTATTAAGATATGTTGACAGTTGATGCTTGTGAACACTCTCAGCCATATCCATTTATTAACTGTGACTTAAAAGGTTCAGTGTCTTGGATAAAACTACTTTAAATAAATACTTTAAATGTAATGTTTTATATTGAGACAGATATTTTGACCAGCTTGGTACCTATAATAATTACATAATCCACTGCAAATTTTATCCTCCCCAATGGTTGAACCTAAGAATGAAATCAAATCAGCATTTCTAGTTATGTCTAGAAAATGGGTTGGAAAGCTACCTACACCTGCTTACGTGTCTCTGGTCCCTCTTCTCTTATCAGTGGACGTATATATCTATTTGCTATGGCCACTCTGGTCTACTACACTGTACACCTCAATTGTGTCTCAAATGATTGCTATCTCATTTTTAAGATATTTAGAATAAAGAATGCAACAAAGAAAACCTAGTATTTGACAAATAAATAAATGAGGAAATGCAAATCTATGCTTTTTAAAATATTTGTGTGTGCGGTGCATATGTGAGTATGCACGGGCATGCAAGTTCATAAGTTGACACTGGGTTTCCCTGTTGCTCCCCACCTTAGGTTTTGAGACAGTGTCTCTGGTTGAATCATGAGGTTGCCTAGATGGGATAACCAGTTAAAAGCCTGGGACCTGCCTGTCTCTGCCTTCCACAGCACTGGGGCTTCAGAAGTAAACCACAGTTCTCAGTTTTTACTGGGGCCTGAACCCAGGTCTCTCTGCGCTCTGCTGACTATGCCTCCTCCAGCAAACCTCCCTTTTATGTTTCCCCAAGGAACAGATTATATTTTGAAACAACAAAATCAGATTTTTCCCCCTCATGATTTTCAAGCTTTTTGACTGTAGCCCACAGAAATAATGTGTACGTTGCCATGCATGTGGCCCTACAACGATGATATTCATCAAGCAAGAGTGTCTTCAACGTACTCGACAGTGAACCTTCTTAGCTAAGGTGTTTCATTTTACTCAGTTAAATAGTGCCGGTATAGAGTGAGTCACATCATCATGCACTTAGTGTCAGCTGGTAGAGTAATAGAACAGCATGCCCGTCCTATATCCTAGACTTTCAGGACAGGAAGGTCTCAAGGAGCTGGGGACTTCTGATTCATAGATGTCACTAGTGAGCAGTTGAGGAAATATGCCTGTTTCGATTTAGATTCAGCTACAAATTGCGATCACAGTCTAAAATTATTTCATCTAATCCTCGACACAGTCACATAAACTAAGAACTGCTACTTGCGTGATGTGTGTAATAAAAAAAGAGGTTTGGGATCTGGTACTTTCTTGCTTCCCTTGGTCCTGCTGGTTTTTGACCTATTTTGACCAAATACCTCCCCTTCATTTCATGTATTGTATGTACATATTTGAAACAGAAAGCAAGTGATATTCTCAGGTTTTTGTTTTGTTTTATGTTAGGTAAGGTCTCCATTTAGCCCAGGCTGGTCTTGAAATGGAGTTCACTGTACAGTTTAGGATGGCCTTTAACTCCTGATCCTTTTGCCCATGCACTGAGATCACAGGCATGCACTTGACTAACTTATTCATGCATTCATTCATTTTCTGTTGTTTGAGACAAAGTCCCACCATGTAGCCCTAATTGACTTGTTGCTGCTAGTCCCTTCTGCCTCAGGGTCTGCAAACACCTGTTTCTTGCCCTGAATCTTACTATTTAACTTAACAGGATGGTGTTGGTTACGGCACTTATTACGGCACTTACCGTAGGACAGATGACAAATACATCCACATGCCTAGCAAAGCTGTCTGGCCTTGTTTATTACTTGAAATCCCCTGTGAATCAACTCAGGTCTTTCTGACTGGGGCTCAAGGCAGGCTCAGCATGGGCTTCTTTGTGATGGCATTTCCCATTGAGAAGTCTCCACACAGTAGACTGATTTGAGTTCTAGTACAAAATACCCTTCCATTCCAGCCCTACACCACAGCCTCCACCATCACTTAGGCCCAGCACCTTAGCTGCCTGGCAGGAGGTCTTAGCACTCACCTCTAGATAAGTTCTATCTACCCCAAACTACTCCTGACCTCCAAAAACAAAACAAAAACAAAAACAAAAAAACCCCCGGGAGATGGGAAGGGTCTGGCCGACCTTCAGACTGGGCATGCTCAGTGGCAGAACTGCTCGGTACTTCCAGCCAAGACTGGTATCCCTGCTCCCAGCTCCACTGCAGAGCAATTCCACAGCATCGGCTCCCTAGGAGAGCCAGAAGCAGCGCCTCCCGCCCCCTGCAGCCTGTGCTGCAGCGACCGGCCACCGGAGGGGGGCGAACCCACGTCAACCTGTTGTTTGTCCGGTCCCCATTGATCTAGCCTGCGCCACAAGGAAGTGCGGCACCCACACGCTCTTGGAAAGTTCAGCATGCAGGAAGTTTGGAAAGAGCCGGGCAAGTAGCTGGAGGGCACGGCAGCGCAGGGCAGAGCAGGCAGCGAAGGCTCGGAGCGGCGCAGCAGAGGTCCACCGGCCCAACCCGGTGGGCTTTATTTATTTATATATTCATTTCTGGAGAGACGCTGTCCCTAGGTCGCTGATCCCAAATGCACCGACTCATTTTCATCTCCATTCTTGTGTGCGCGAACTTTTGCAGCTATCGAGACACTTTTGCGACTCCGCAGAGTGCATCCATCAAAACTTTGCGCAATGCCAACCGGAGGAGAGACGGTAAGAGACTCACTTTGCCTTCTTTATTTACAAGGTCATATTTGCTATTGTTAGGGTTCTTTGGTCCATTCTCCCCACCTCCAGACCCTTCGTTTTTGAAAATTTCAACTGAACTCAGACGGAATGCATTGTTTGGGGGAGGGTGATTGCTGCTTCGCCCCCAGCTAATGTAGACCCTCCTTCCAGACCTGTACCTTGGAAGTCACATGGGTAGGTGTGTGTCCTGGAATAGTTGATACCAGGATGTGAGTGCCTCCTTCAGTCTTGAAAAGCTGCATGTGGTGCCCACTTTTGGCCAGGTTAATCTGACAGTAGTAAAGACTGCATTGGTGGAGTCCAGTGGCCTTTACCGGATGACATAATTCTTATTTATTTATTTTAGGGATGAGAGTAGAAATGACATGTTCCAGCATTGTGCTTATTTCTGCAGCAAATCGGCAATTTATTTGTCTTTTACTTTTAAGAGAAGTCAGTGTTGCCCCTTCTGTTCCTCAAGTGACTTTCCCTTGGAGTTCAGAGAAGCTGGGAAACTGGAGTCTGGGAGGCATAGCTGCTGGAATTTCCTTGTACCGCAGGGGACCTGGCTTCTATTGTTGGTTTCTGTCGTGCTGAGGCTTTGCAAGCTCCAGAAATGGCTGTCCTAAGCAAGGTTCTGAGCAGACATTCTTGTTTTCCTGCCTCTGGAAGACACATGGATCACTAGGTCTCTGAGACTCCAAGTTGAGCTGTTGAAGCTGGGACTTACTTAGGTCCTCAGCTGAAGCTTTTGGTCTCACTGGCATGTGGATGGAAGGGCCCAAGGCTTTACTGCTTTTGTTTTCCTACATGAATCTCATTTTCTTTTACTTGCTTGAAGTTCCCACAACCACCACTTTCTTCCATATCACCACCCTGCCTCCAAACACCAAAAACATCAGCAAGATGTTCTTAGTGGCTTCAGTGTTTGAGCTGGCAACATGACAATCTTGGTAAATTCATAATAGACACTTTCATCACTTATGAATGTCTTACTTGATATGTTCTAAATTCAAACTTCCTTGGAAGACTCTGAATTTGAGGGGAAAATACATAATACATTTCTATAGTTTTTGGTGACAGGTAGACTTTGTGGCAGTGTCTTTAAGTTATCTGAAGTGTTAAGGTATATGGCCCCAGAACTCAAATTTCCCTGCTGGATAGTGGTGTTTTATGTAAACTATTTTAATCATTTATTTTGATGACCTTCAACTTACATTTTGCTTTCAACTGTAAAGCAAAGAAGCCTGAGTCTCAGTGCAGTTCAAGAGTTCATACTGCTAGGTGGTATCACCAGGATGGATAGATCTTCTTTGAGTTTTCAATTTCGCTAATACTTCTTTATTCACCTTATGGTCTTCTTAGAGTTAAGCATCATGTGGATGCATGATTTCATAGTCATAATTTTGTAATCCTCCAAAGTATCAGTTTCAAGAAGTCAGGGACAGAAAATGAAAAGCATGCAACCACTGCTTATTAGCCCAAGATTCTGACCCAAATCTATTCAGACAGCTCAGGGGATTTTTTTCTACCCACTCCTTATGTTGAAGAACATACTCTCATGTTAATTTTCTTTATTAGAACTTTATATACATGAAAACTCTTGTCTACATGGGAACATCTCAAAATGTTAATGATTTCTCTAGATTCCTTTATAGTTTAGCTAAAGCTATTTCACAGTTACTCCAACACCACACACACACACACACACACACACACACACAAACACACACAAGATTGCTTAGTATTTTTCTCTTTAACAACCTTACTTTTAAAAAGGACTGGAAAGTGAGAAAAGTCCAGACATACTTAATGAAGAAAATACTAACATTCTTAATATACTGCATAATGGGTTGTTAGTTTCTGGGAGATGAGATGGAATAGTAAGTGTTGAAAGTTGAAAACTTAGGTATCACAGTAGTGTATGTTCTTCCAAAGGCCCATTATCTATGAAGAGATGATTTAGCATATCTGCAATATTAAAATACTACAGGACAGGAGGGTGATCAGAAGGAAAAAGTCTAAAGATGTTCTTTGAAGGGATCTTGGTGATAATGGAAAACAAATGGTTGTGTGGCAGCCAGAAAGCTTGGTGGAGACAACTTTTGTACTTTTTTTTTTCAAGCCCTGATTTGCTCCCCTCTGTTGGGGTCACGAAAGGAACCACAAGAGGAGAGGCAGGTGTCACATAGAAATGGCTTCCAGTGGTGGGTTGGAGTCTTCACAGGCTGACTCAAAGGGTCTTTGGAGAAGTCTAAATATCACTGAAATTCCTAAGACAGATGGGGAGGAATCCTTGCTCAGAGTTTGCACATTTTAAGCTTGCTTTTCCGCGTCTTCCCCCATGACTTATTAAGGAGGATGGTATCTTGGTGCTTTGACTCTCAGATGAAGAGAGCACAGACATCTGATGAGACATACATGAGAAATATGCTCAGGAGAAAGAAAACAAAATCCAGTGAACACTAATACGCAGTCAATAGAAGATGTGGTGTCTTAAGTGTCTTTTGGCCATTTGAAGTTCTTCTGTTGAGAATTCTTTGTTCAGCTCAGTGCCCCATTTTATAATTGGGTTGATTAGCCTTTTACGGTCTAGTTTCTTGAGTTCTTTATATATTTTGGAGATCAGACCTTTGTCAGTTGTGGGGCTGGTGAAGATCTTCTCCCAGTCAGTGGGTTGCCTTTTTGTTTTAGTGACAATGTCCTTTGCTTTACAGAAGCTTCTCAGTCTCAGGAGATCCCATTTATTCAATGATGCCCTTAATGTCTGTGCTGCTGGGGTTATACGTAGGAAGTGGTCTCCTATGCCCATGTGTTGTAGAATACTTTCCCACTTTCTCTTCTATCAGGTTCAGTGTGTTCAGATTGATATTGAGGTCTTTAATCCATTTGGACTTGAGTTTTTTGCATGGTGATAGATATGGGTCTATTTTCATTTTTCTGCAGGTTGACATCCAGTTATGCCAGCACCATTTGTTGAAGATGCTCTCTTTTTTTCCATTGTATACTTTTAGCTCCTTTATCGAAAATCAGGTGTTCATAGGTTTGTGGGTTAAAGTCAGGGTCTTCTATTCGATTCCATTGGTCGACTTCTCTGTTTTTATGTCAATACAAAGCTGTTTTCAATACTGTAGCTCAATAGCCACTGAAAATCCTGAATGGAGTGGGTAGGGGTGTGGAGCCATTATCTGGAGGTAAAACTACATTCACACTTGAATACCATGTTTTTGCTCTTTGAAATTGTTGGTTGCTGCCCAATTGTGGGGTTTAGAAAGGAACTACATGGAATGAAGACAGACATGAAAAGGGATGGGTATTTTGATTATTTCCAGCCTAACACAAAAAGCTTGGGCTTAATCAACTGTGTCTCATTGCATATATTGAGGAAGTTATTGAAATGGTGTAGAGATATTAGTGTTGAAGATGATGGGTTCCTTTTATAAGACGATTGATCTTCTAGAATATTCTATTGTAGAACAAGACTTCCAGATCATTTCGTTCAGAGTAGCTAAAGGTGGCCATTGGAGGAAGGTAGCAGATTTGATCCAAATGAGATTTTATACCTAAGGAAGTATGCATTACAATTATTTTAAATAATTCAGTGTTTATACTTCCTTATATCATACTATTAATCACTCTTGGTCAAACTGATTTACTCTAATGCTATTTTTAAAGCTAGAAAAGTTTCTAATTTACGAGTCATACCTTATTTTAGTGTCCATCGGTTGATGCTTTTTTGATAATGACTGTTCACACCACATGATGCTCCTACTGATACCACAAAAGAAAATAGCCACAGTTAAATAACATTATTAATTATACTAATGCCAACCTAGATACTACTTCCTGCCTAGAGACTTAAGAATACAAATTATTTTTCAAGTTTTGACCTTTTGTTATTTTCTGAAAGTACAGATGTTGCTGGTAAGAACAATTCTAGATTGTCCCGATTGGCTAAGCAACAATTCTAGATTGTCTCGATTGGCTATTGTACCAGTAATGGAGCTATCGCCAACTTTATTTATCACTTGCTAGGATGAACCACATAGGATCTGGACTGTGCTATTTTGGATTCAAAGCAGCAAGTGTGAGCCTTTAGCAATGTGACTTTCTAGAGGCACACAGATCTTGGTTAGAGATCAGAGATGAAAAGGGATGTCAATAAAACAGAAAAATATAAACTGTCTCATGTGGAAGTGTCTGAAAGCTAAGTGCCACTGGAGTGTCTAAATTTTGCATTCATTTGTTTTTATATTTCCTGTTCAGTTCTAAGATTATTGAAGATTCAAATCTCATAATGTGTCTACCTGTCTTAAATGCAGCTTATCTTTGCCTTTAACAACATGGGTAGATGTGACTAATTACTATTCTTTAAAAGGAAGATATGGAGCTGGGGAGATTTAGTGGGTGAAGAAACTCAAGTTGGAGTCCTCAGAACCCTCTTTGATATGCAAGTCTGCTCTCCCAGCACCTCCACAGGGAGATAGCAACAATATGAGAAGAATCTCCAGACATTTGTGGGGAGCAACCCTGGTACTTGCAGAAGGGGCTGGGCTCTGGTTTTTTTTTTTTTTTTTATCAAAGTGCCAAGGGCCAAGGTTGTGCGATGCAGGAATCAAATATCAAGGTTGTACTATGACCTTCACATGAGTGCAGTGGTATATATGCCAAAAATTCATATGAATGAACACAAACAACAACAATAACAACACCACACACACATGCATACACAGATGCAAACACTAAGATGTATGAACAGAAGTCCGTGCAAAAAAAAAGTTCCACCTCCAACTGAACCTTCCCCAAGGCTGCTTAACTGATTAGAACTCTGATGGTTGTGAAGTCGGAATGTTGCAAGTCCAGGGCCATCATTAGCCTTTGTCATAGTCATTTACTGCTTTGCTTTGGACCTGGCCTAAGTCTTTGTAAGCATTAAGCAAATCATTTAGAATTTACAGAGGCCTCCAACCACAAATCAAAAGGCTGAGTGCCATCCAATTGCATCAATTGCATTGGAGTACTGTGTGAAGAGGCACCTCTTCCACAGCCTTGATTCCCCACTTGCCTTACACCAATGTGTTTTAAAAATGTCCACATTCCTGATCTTCTTTATTCTCTTATTATGAAAACCCATGAAACTGCTTCCATGCTCGAGTGAGGAATTTGGGATGACATAAATACTGTTTCTTGGTCATAGTGATTTGGCTTCAGAATATATTCTTTCCTAGATCCTTCAAGTGAGAGTTGTATTTTGGGGGCTGGACAGATGCCTGGCTGCTTTGCGTTGTAGGGTCCTGAGATGTTTACAGGCTATGGATTGTAGGGATTGCCCCAAGGTTCCTGTATGCTATGACTTATAGGGTATCTTGGGGTATCTGGTTGCTGTGCATTGTAGGGTGTCCTGAGGTGTCTGCATGCCATGCATTGTAGGGTGTCCTGGGGTGCCTGCTTGCTATGCATTTTAGGGTGTCCTGGGGTGCCTGCATGCCATGCATTGTAGGGTGTTCTGGGGCGCCTGCCTGCTGTACAGCAGAGATTGCCGTGAGCTAGGTTGTGAGCTGAATTGACTGAAAGTGATTTTTATCTGAAGGAGTTTTTTCCTTTCAGTGACTAAAAATAAAACCAGATTGCTTCAGAATAGTTAGGCCAAACATGGAGCAAATCCACGGAGTCACTGCTCTCTTCCAGCTAGCCAGAAGCCTCAGTCTGTTGTCAGATAGGACTCCAAAAACTTGTGGTCTCTGAACCCTGTCATTGTCATTCTGAAAGTCTGGAAGGATGTCAGAGCTTTCTGTATTTCTCCTTGAGAGGTGAGTCATATGCAAATGCTATTTCTTCTGTGACTTGAATTTTCCTTATTGAAATGGCCTGATTAGTACAGCAGAACAGTGAAACCCTTCTCTTTTTTAAAATGGGAGCACTTGTGAACCAGGTGTAGGATGTTTGTAACTCTTGGACACCTTAATACTCATCTCTTACAAGGATCTAGAAAGTTTTAGGTAGAGATGAGCTGTTTTAAGTTGGGACTACTCAAAAACCTATTGCTAAGCAATTCTTTATTTGTGTTTAGCTGTCTTCTGAGGGTGAACGTGACACACCAACAGTTCTTATTGCAAATCCTTCACAGAGTTCCGCTGTCACAGTCTTTATTTAATGACTGCTTTGCTTTCTTGATATCTGTCATATCCTGTCCTGACGTTCAGTTCTCTACCAGGGTGTACTCTCTCCTTGAGCTTTTGATCCAATGGAGGATAGAAATGAATAGTTCCAGGCAACTTTCTGGTTCATTTGGCAAAGTCAAGATTCCAGACTTGCCTTAAGGGTCGTGGGGCATATAGTAAGGCTGCTGGACACCCTCTGGGTGTTGACAGCCAAATGAGCCAATATATATCCTTGTTATTCTGTTTTATATGGTGTTTGAGTGCAAGATTTTTAGTTGAGAGAAGTATATCTTACAGTTAAAGTGAAAAGTTAAAGCCTGAGGGGTTGGGCACAGATTGGTGTGCCAGGTGCCCTCATGGGAACTGTGTGATAAGTTCTAGAATATCACAAAGACTGAGAAAGGCTTTCTGTCAAGGAGAAAATGGATAGGAGCTTTTAATGTGGCCAGTGTGAGGGAAGAGAACGGAGTTCATCAGTGGAAAGGAAACTCTTCCTAAGGTTTATAATTATAAAAGCAATACTAATAAAATACAATAAAGGCTGGAAGATGGCTCAGTGGATAAAGGTGCCATTTGCACAAGCTTGACCCCTAGAACCTATGTAGAGAGGGAAGGACTGGATAGACTTTCTGACCTGACACCCATAGATCAGCATGGGTGCCCCATCATGCACACTCACTTATGATACAAAGAAACAAAAAAATTAACAGTAAAATAAACGCAAAAATGCAAGAATGCACAGGACCTGGGAAGAAATATGAGAGAGTTTGCCTGTAATTCTGAGGGTGAAGAGAAATCATCAGAAGACTGAACTGAGAAGGTGAATGTAGCTCAGTTGGCAGAGGGAGTGATTACCCAGATGGCATGATGAGCTGGATTTGACCCCCACCACCATATCCAACTGAATATAGTTGGCCATGCCTGTAACCCCGGCACTGAACACAGGGAGAATCAGTAGGATCAGAAATTCAAGGTCGTTCCTAAATACATAGTGAGTTCAAAGCTAACCAGGGCTGCATGAGATACTGCAATCCCCTCCAAAAATATAAATAAAGGAAGGAAGCAAAGAATGGAGGGAGATGAAGAAGATTTTAATTGAGAGAGAATCATGGCTTCTCAGTTTTGAATGCAGAAAAAGTGTCCTAAGGAGTGAGCCAAGACAAGGGTTTGGTGGCACCAAATTCCTCGTAAATCTATTGCCTGTATAACATCTACATAGACTGTTAGTTAATGTTCAAGATGATAGAAGACATGAGCAACTTCTACTAGTTGAAAATCTCCAAATACTAGTGCACAAAGCTACCTGCTATTCTCTATGTTCCCCTAACTCCAGAAGCTTGACAGTGTCTGCCATCTCTGCAAAGGAATGTGGAGGGTCAGAAAAACTTGGACAGAGTTTTTTTTTTTTTTTTTTTTAAATATTTATTTATTTATTATGTATACAATATTCTGTCTGTGTGTGTGTCTGCAGACCAGAAGAGGGCACCAAACCTCATTACAGATGGTTGTGAGCCACCATGTGGTTGCTGGGAATTGAACTCATGACCTTTGGAAGAGCAGGCAATGCTCTTAACCACTGAGCCATCTCTCCAGCCCCCTTGGACAGAGTTTTATAACCCTAAGTTATCGCATATTGTTATTGTCCGTGTTGCTCCAACATAGATAATTATTTTCCCTAACTGGACTGAAATGGAGTCGTGAGGAATAATCAGATGCAACTTACATGGTCATCATGGAAGGGCATCTCAGGGTTCTTTCTCCTGACGATCTCCTGAAGATCTCCTTCGTTTATTATCCAAACAGCTTATATACCATCACATAAATTGAGCGGGGGGGGGGGGGGGGGGGAAATACATTAGACTTGTCTCCTAGGTAACCAGGTGAATGACCTTTTGTCAAGTCCGCATTTACCTGTCTGCTGAGTCTGCTAGCTGTCCTCATGGAGGCCTGAATTAGCATCTCTATCCACCAAATTACAAAAGAAGGAGCACCAAACATCCTGACCTTTGTTAGGCAGAGACAGCTTGTCTGCAGAGCTACCCTCAGATCAGGCCTATGGCTTTTGTGCTTGGCTGCCACACCATACAGAAATATGGGCCTACAGCATATATCTGCTTTTCAGAATTAAGTGCAATTTAAAAGCAAACACCATGGCTAGGCCGTGGTGGCACACACCTTTAATCCCTGTACACAGAAGTAGAGCCTGGCAGATCTCTGTGAGTTCGAGGCAAGTCTGGTCTATAAGAGCTAGTTCCAAATACTATCTCAAAAACAAGCAAGCAAACAAACAAATAAACAAACAAAAAAGAACAAAAACACAAACCCTTTACAATAACTTTTGTGGGTAGTACAGTTTTAGCAGATGCACAAAGGGATCATATATAATAATAATAAAAAAAGAGCATTAGAGACAGATGTAGTAGGAAGAAATGTTCTCTCTCCCTAGACAGTATTTCAGAACCAAGTAAATGTAAGTCATAAATAAAGGCACAGCTCACAATTCACATACAGGGAGCAGGATGTTCTTGTGTGGATTTTCTCTAGAACAAGAGTGAAGCATGCTTTATTTTGTTTCTCTGCAAGCATTGATGATACACACCATAATATATTTCATCCCCAGCTTCACCCTGGTCTACTGACATCTATATACTATCTTTAATGTGTTCTCTCTTGTGATTCGTAAGATCTATGGTTTGTTGACATTGGCAACTGAGAAGTTGATGGAGGCCCCGTAGCTGAGCCTATGAGCTGTCTTTCATCACGGGGAGTGGCATTTTCTCAGATTTTATGGTTTTACCTCAAGACTTACTGTCTTGTAGAGTGAGTGCCTGAAGAACTCGTGTAGTGCTGTGCCAAATAGGATTTGAATTTTTATGTTTTATTATAATTCTAATGTAAGTATAATAAAAATTATAGTTTATATAATCTAAAAATTTTTTATTAGCTTCTCCCCACACCAAGAATGGGTTTCTTTGTCCTGAAACTTTCTTTGTAGACCAGGCTGGCCTTGAACTCAGAGATCCACCTTCCTTTGCCTCTGAGTGTTGGGATTAAAGGTGTATATCACCACTGCCTTAGCTATTTATTTTTAATTAGCAGAAATTTATATATGTGTGTTCTATATGTTTTGAAAAATGTATTTATTTTTTAGTGCCTAAATCAAATGCATTGGCATATATATCACCTCATACACTGTTTTGGTGGAAAGTACAGTTATATTGACAGTTTTCAAGCATGTAATATTTTGTCAGTAACTATATATTTACATATCATATATTCTCACCTTGTGTACATTAAGATTCTTAGAGCTGTAAATGAGCTTTAGCATGGCGAAACATGGAGACAGTCACTGAGTGTGACTGAACAGAATTGGACAACTCTTCACCTCATGTAAGAAGAGGCTCACAGTTCAGTATTTCACGGGAACATTTAATAAGCAACGTAGCCATATCTCCAGTTTAGGAAATGTTAATGAAGCACCCTTAGTGGTGGGAAAAGCAACCAAATAAACCAATAAATAGGCAACAAGTTTAGTCAAAAGCTTAAATGACTCTCACCGTGTACATAAACAAGTCATTAAGGTTTAGGTAGATAATAAAGGGCCACCACTTGACTTTAATTACCACGCAGTTCTACCCTGGTTGCCTAGGTGATTTCCATCGGTTTATTTTCTAAATTTCTAACGATACCCCACTATATTTGCATTTCCCTACTAGAGTCTGAGTGGCAATGTGATGATTATTTTATTAACCATATCATAAAATGTAGTGACAGCTCACTAAAGTACAAAGTATAATGATGTAAGAGTATGTGCGTGTGTTACAGTTACACACACTTTCAAGAACATATAAAATGACAGCTACATTAAGTGATAGAAACAAGAAAGAGAAGGTCTAGAAGAGATATTTGCGCATGTTAAAATTATTGGCATCTGGCAAGATCTCTCAGTGAGTAGAAAAGATGCCTGGTAGCAAGCCCACCATCTGAGTTCAATCTCCTGGATCCACATAGTGGAAGTAGAGAAAGAACTCATCCCATTTCATTTGTCTTCTGACCTCCATATGTGTACTGTGGCACAACTGTAGGTACACACACACTTACATACACACGTACATACATACACACATGAACATATACATGTGTGCATGCACACTTGCATATGCATGCATCAAGTAAAAATAAAATTTAAAATGTAATTGTAAAAGAACTGGCATTTAGTGGTGCAAGACAGAAGAATGCCAAACATTCCAGTTGGGTTTTGGAGCTCAGGATCTTACCTGACATTGAATTCAATCTTTGCCAACTAGTATTAACGAACTTCAAATCTTTTAAGGGGAAAGAAAAGTGAAATGTGAAAAATTCCTTTTAAAATATCTTATTTAATCCAATATGCATGCAAAATTATTTTAGTGTTAAGTAAATATTTTTTAAACATTAGGATTTCCTCTAGAATGATTTTGGTGATACTAAGTCTTCAGTCTACTGTGTAGTTTATACTTAAAGCAATTTTAGACTCGCCACTGCTCTAACATCCAGTGCAGCTTGTTCTGGGTCATTACCAAGGTCAGCAAGGCTCTTAAGGTCATTTACTCAAACAAACATAGATTAGCCTAGCTTTATTTGCTACATAAAAAATAAGTATGAAGCTATGACTCTTTCTGTGATGCACTGGATTAAAACCACCTGCAGAGAGTTATATTTTCAAGGGCAGAGATCTAAGTGCATAATTAAATAAACATAAAATATTAAATATGCATTTATAGAGATTAATGGCAAAATCATTGAGACTGACAATTCAGCAAGCATATGTTTTCTATAGGTTATATTTTGTTTCAATCAGTCAATCATTAGCCTTAAAAGTAATAAGCAACAGTCACAAAGTCACAGTTATCCGGATGATGAAGTGGCATTCCAGATACAAAAGTTAAGATATTTGAGATGGTTCTTATGAAGAGACCAGTAATGACATTCATTTTCATTCCCAACGTAATTTGATGTAGGCAATGAGAATGCCTTCTCATTTGACTATTTTTAATAATTACTCTTTCTTGCTAACCAGTAACAGATGTTTGAAAAAGAAATCCTGCTGTCTGTCTGGGGGATTTAGCCATTATTTATTTACAGAGTTTTTTGTTTGTTTATTTTTTTATTTTTTAACGAAGTAGCTTGTATCTCCTCTGAGTTAGAGGCTTTAGCAACATGCAATTATACCCGGTCATTTTTAGAAAAAAAAAAAAGAATGCTATAAAACTGTTCAGACGTTAAACTAGTCAAATCCCCACTTACTATATGGCCCAAATTTTAAAGACAAAGATGCTACAGAAAATAAGTCCTGTGTCTTTTCTAATTATTCTCCAAGTGCCACCTTATGGCTGTGTTTAGAACGGTATGGTCTTTAATATAATTACACTTTCAATTTGTGCAAGCAGAAATCGTCTACCACATAAATTCCTTAAATGTTGTCTGATCTCTTGTTTCTCTTTAACTGAGTTCCACAGTATCTCTTTGGTTTAGTTTTCCCAGAAAAGCACATATGTATAACGATGCCCTAGGAAATTGACTTGGCTGTAGGATTCATTTAGTCTCTTTGTGAAGAACTCAAACAAATCGCGGAGTTTGTAGCCTCATTGAATGAGGGAACACAGCATAAAACTGCAAGGAGAGGTGGGAAAGTCCTTTTCTAAGCAAGAAATGACTTCAGGAGCTCACCTTCTCTCCCACAGCCGTATGTGTGTCAGGACACAGCAGGTTGCTGTGCTGCTGAGAACACTTCATTCCAAAGGCTCTTCCATTTCTCAGCAGAGAAGTGGGTTTACAAAGAGCCAGTTTTCAAATTTGCCTTGGTTTGGAGCATGCGCCATTCTCACTTCTTACCTGAAATCATTTCATTAATTTGTTTATGTTCTGCCATCTGTTAAGAACAGAAGTTCCATAATAACAAAGACATTGTATCTTTTGTTTCCTGGCTGCTGGCGTAGTGTGTGGGAAAAGGAGGCACTTAGTGAACATTTGCTGATTGAGGGCTTGCAATCCAGAAGAAGCTCAAGCCAGAGCAAGAGAGAGGAATGTGGTGGGCAAAGACAGACCATCTTTGATACTAATACGTCTTAAGCTTCAGGTCCTTTGATTGGCCTCCTGCCTAAGGCCCTATGATATGATATAATTTTATAGTCCCAATTTGGTCTTCTTTTTTTTTTCACAGAGGCATCTCTGTTGTGTAAAACTTAGGCTTCACAAAATCCAAACCATTCCTTAGTCCTAGGTTAAAGTGTTCATCTTGTCAATTGAGGTTTGTCTTGGAGTACTATGGAGTGATAATTAAATGTGCTCTCACAGGTGAGCAAAGGTTTTGTTTCCCTAAAATTGAGATTTAAGTACATTATTGTCTAACCTAAATTGGTCTCAGTGTCTGATGCCCTTAGCCATCACCGGACTTTCGTGTGCTTTCCTGGTTCACACCTCTGTACTCTCAAAGACATGCTGCCTTTGTTTCCAAATGTATGTTACACAGCTGTAGAACTTAGCTAAATATTTTGGGACACTGCAAAATATAAAGGTAACAGAGTTTTATCTGTATAGATATTTAATTCAATGTTTTATCTGATCTGGAGTAATGAATTGCTTAAGTAAAATTTACTGAGTCAGTGGAGCTGTCTATTTTGAGTGCCAAAACAAAACCCTACAGACTGATCGATTTCAACAGCAACCATTCATCCCTTGAGGCTGCCAAGGCCAAGGGAGGAGTCGGCAAATCTGGGTTTCTGGTGAGACACTCCTTCTGGCTAGCACAGGGTTATCTGTTTACTGTGTCCTTCACATAGCCTTTGTTTTTCACTCCTACCGAGAAAGGGGCCTTCTGATGTTCCTTTTTGTAAGGACACTCGCCCTACCGTCCGGATGAGAACCTTGCCCTAATGAACTCACTTAACCATAGTCACCTCTCCAGAGGTTCTGAGTTCAAGACTTCAGCAAAAGAGCTGTGGGGTGTGTGACTCAGTTTAGAATAGTTAGGTTTGAGCAGAAAACACAATGGGAAGATTTATAGAAAGAGAAGAGAAAGGAAAACAAAATAAATTATAAAATTGTAGGACGCCATTTCAGACTTGCTTCATCACTGTCTTCATGGTTTTTTTTCATCTTTCAAGAGAGGGAGATTTAGAATGCATGGATAAATTATGGATCTATCTTGTGTAATAATTATTGCAAAGCATTTATCATCATGAGATGTAATCAAAGAACTTTGTGCCTTGCCAGAACTTGGTAATAGGAATGCACACGTATATTTTAAGCTAAAATAAAATGGTAAAAATCCCATTTCTACTTGTATTTTCAATAGACCAGCCTAGTACTCTTTCAGTGGTGTTAAATAAGAGGGTTCAGGATTGCATGTGTGGGAGGAAAATGATGTATTAAAGAGATGCATGTATTGTATGGTGTGGTGCCCAATTAATGAAATTCATTAACTTGAAAAGAAAATCTAACCTGTGAAGACTGAACAGAATACTGATAACGAGGTAAGAAAAGCCCATCTCTGCCTCTCACTGGCAATACATTCTTGCAAAGCTGCCCCTCTCCCACGTCAGGATGTATAGATGAAATGGCATCAGGCTCAAACTTCAGTCTTGGGAAATGATTACTGTCAGTGAAACATCTAATACAATGAGATGGAAACAACATACAATTATGGGAATGTATTTAGATGCCTGTGAGGAGTTGCTTAATGAACAAGGGGTTTTCCTATTTCCACGTTCTCTAAGAAAATTTAAATGGTGAAAATTGTGGTCAGATCTTTGGATAAGTGGCAGTGGTGGTTGTGATTGCATTGTGTTTTTTTGTTTGTTTGTTTGACTGAAAGCCTAAAACATTCCTATAGAGTCGGATGTATTCAGCTCATATTGGCAAACTGAGGAGGCTGGAGGGTGAGGACAGCCCAGGACAACAGTAATAGTAAAAGCCATGACAGCAGGGGAGAAAGACAAACTTAGTAAGACTCTGGGTCTGCATATTTGCTAGATCTCAGTCCTGTCTATACCCCAGACCTCTCTGAACCCCAGGCCTCTTCATACCCCAAACCTCTCTATACCTCAGACTTCTCTATATCCTAGATCTCTCTATACTACACTTCTCTATACCAAACACCTCTCTATACCCCAGACCTCTCTATTCCTCAGACCTCTCTATACCACAGGCCTCTCTAAACCTTAGGTGTCTGGTAACACCTTCACAGACATGCCAGGAAGTTTGTCACCTTGACAGACAAGTGTAACTATCATAATCCCTAGTTCATTTTATTCAGAAATAACCCTGGAAATCATCTGTCTGCAGACATATTTTGATCTCAGGTTTTTTTTTTTAAAATATAGTCCAGTTCCCATGAAACTTTGTGTGTGTGGTCCTTCTTTCTATGTGTTGCTTGTATTGGTTAATGAATAAAGAAACTGCCTTGGCCTAATAGGGCAGAACTTAGGTAGGCAGAGAAGACAGAACTGAAATTCTGGGAGGAAGAAAGCAGAGTTAAGAGAGCTGCCATGGAGCCGCCAGAGTCAGACATGCTGAAACTTTCCCAGTCAGCCACTGCCACATGACAATATACAGATTATTAGAAATGGGTTAAATCAAGATGTGAGAGTTAGCCAATAAGAGGCTAGAGCAAATGGGTCAAGCAGTGATTTAATGAATACAATTTCTATGTGGTTATTTCAGGTGTATGCTAGCCAGGAAGCCAGGACAAACAAGCAGGCCCTCTCCTTACATGTGTGTGTGTGTGTGTGTGTGTGTGTGTGTGTGTGTGTGTGTGTGTACAAGCATGCATACACGTACACATGCCGCACGTACATGTGTGTCAGTATTTACTTCTCACTCCATTTCTTTGTTTGTTAATTCCACTTCCCTCCCTCTGGAATGTGTAGAGATAAGAAGAATGAGAATTGGCCCTCCCTCTTCACTGCTTTGTCCTCAGGAGAGCACTGAGGACTTTATTTCATTTATGATATGAGCCCAGTATTTAAGGATCTTCTTTTGTTACTGACATTTTAAACAGACAAATTTAAAAATTCATATACTTTTTCAGTACTGTTAAGGTCAATGCCACAATTATGATATTGTACTATTGCTTTGCAAGACATTACCACTGGGAACAACAGAACTTAGGCATATAGAAACTTTCCGGATTACTTTATATAACTACTTATAAATCTTAAATTTGAAATCTCAACTAAAAACTGTCCATAATGCTATACTGTATGGGTTCTATGATATGGGATTCCCTTCTGTATGCTGTGAATATGTAATGAGTGTTTACCTTCCTCTCCTCACAAAAGCCAAAAGTCATTACCTCCGAGTATAATGTCTAAGTTTAAATATATAGATATCTCATAATTCTCATCAGGCACCTCACACCTGTTGAATACGAAACTAAGCTCACCCTAGCCTTTACTAAGTAGATGAATCTTCTGTGTGGTGAATGGCATTCTTAATGAAATTCTTACCTCTGATGGTGATCAATTACCTGGCCTGTGATGCCATGACCTATAGCAAGCAGCTGGGACATAGAGCAGACCAGTCCTCCTGTTAAAAATTTTCAATTTCATCAAATCACCTTCTAGGTAAGTCCAAGATCTGACACTTTCAAACTCCCCCTATGATACATGGACCAGACTTTGCACAGATGTATAGTATGAGCTTTGGGTTTAGTTAGTGGGAAGGCATTTCTGGAAATCAGCATGCTTTGTCTCACTCTGGAGTTTCATGTATTGTTTTCCCTTTAGACTACTCCTTCCCTATGTCAAACACAGTCCATCATTCCTTATGCACTTCTTTTTCACGCTTCTATATGTCCTTAAACAGAACTATATGTCCCAGTACTGGCCAGTAGCTGGACTTCCTTATTAATTATGAATGTTTGGTCTTAGCTTACATTGTTCCTACCCAGCTCTTAGAATTTGAATTAAACCATTTGTATTAATCTACATTCTGTCACATGGTTCCTGTTCACTCCTCATTACTGTATGTCTGACTTTCTCCGCGTCTCACTAGCAACTTCTTTATGTCAGATTCTAACCCAGAGTTCTTATCTCTGCCCAAAAGTCCACCTTTCTTCTTCTATCTAGCTATTAGACATTCAGCACTTTATTAAACAAATTAGAATAAAAGAGTGACACATAGTCACACAGTGTGATCAAATATCCCTCAACACTGGCTGGTCCGGGATTTGTACTGAGTGTATAGCACCTACTGCTGTGTGGTCTTTTACCTTCTTGCAAATTAACCACCATTTACTAAGGTGTTTTTTTTTTTCTCCGTAGTACTGTGCTGTTTTATAGATACCAAGTCACACAAATGTGATTGTCAACTTAATTACTAATTAAGCAGGCATAGTTTGTTTATTTCCTTCATATGCACTGGTATTCTGCTGAGAGCACAGTGGATTCTCTGAACCCATCTTCATACACTGGCAAAGACAGACACTTCTTAGGTTGGATTGAACAATTTACCTTGAACAGATACTCATGTTTGGGTTCAAATTTGTTCTAAAAATAAGGAAATACAAGTAGACCACTTCAGTTTAAAAGTTTCCTGGAACAGGAAAATAATTCTAGGACTGGGCTGTATTTCAGACCATAGCTGGTCTTCAAATGCAGATCTTACCATGTGATGAGATGCTTTTATAAAAGAAAATAATGTGGAGAATAGCATACACAATTACCCAATTTCTGTCCTGTACTCTTGGGGTTAACTATAAATAATGTGGCAGTCTTTAGCCTGAGAGGTCAGCCTCTGTGCCTGCCTGTGGCTTAGTTATAATAACATACTATCGGCTTGATTACAGTGTATTGTGCATGAAGCCACTATGTGGATGTCCTTCTGTATATGTGCTGCTTTTATTGGATAATGAATAAAATTGTTTTGGTAAATGGCTTGGCAAAGTACAGTCAAGCAGGAAATCTGAACAGAAATATATAGAGAGAGTAGGCAGAGTCAGGGAGATGCCATGTAGCTGTCCAAAGATGGTATGCTGGAACCTCATGAACCTTACAAACCTTACCAGAGGCCACAGCCTCATGGCAATATATACATTGATAGAATTGGGTTAATTTAAGATGTAAGAACTAGCTGGGAATACACTAGAGTCATGGCCAAGCAGTGTTAGAGTTAATATAGTTTCTATGTGATTATTTTGGCTCTGGGTGGCAGGAAAATGAAGAAGCAGCCTCAGCCTACAAAGCCGTTTTTGTTAGTGATCAATAGAAACTTATTTTGCCTCAACTCACAGTTCAATTGCACAGTCATATTATTCTGATTCAGAAGGCTCTGCTATAGAAAGTCAGTGAAGAGATAAGTCAGGAGGAATCCTATTTTCTATTTGGGTAGTAAATAGTGGCAGAAGCCAGTTGAGAAAAACAAAGAAAATGATATTTGTCAATCACAACATCTGAAAAGGTAAAATGTAGACTTCTGTTTTACAGTTTTATGCCTGGACTTCAGACCCTCATGCAAGCTGTCCCACAGAGCACATGTTCTGTTCCTTGCCCTTATGCTAAGTGACTGAGTTCTGTTGCTTGACAGTAAGTAGTTCTTGATTAAGATGTTGGTTTTAATCGAAATACTGACTGTGAACTTACCAAGCATATGGAGAAGAGGCTCTCAGAGCGTAGCAAAGCCTGGTACACTGGAGTTTCCAAAGGATGGGTGACTGTGTGACTGTGTGACTGTGTGAGTGGTTGAAGTAATCCAGCTTGTGGACTTGACACCTTCAGATACTCAAAACCAGTGTGACTGACTTCTAACCGGTATTCCTGAGATGCTGAATAGTTGAGCTTTGGGAAAGTCGTATAGTATAGTTTGGGATTACACTTTTTGTTTGTAAGAGTGTTTCTAATTCAACAAAATTCTTTATTTAAGAGTGTTATTAGGAATTAGCTTGCTCTCTGGTCAGATAAGGACTGTTCTAGCACTTTGGTTGGGAGCATTTACAACATTAGGCAATGAACTAAATGTTTCTTGAGTATGATCTCATTTAACCCTCATTCAAACCATACGGCATACATTCTATTACACAGATTTTCTTTGGTTGTTTTGCTTTCTTGTGCATTGTGAAACAAAGTCTTACATAGCCCATGCTGCCTCCAGCTCACTCTCCGTAACCAAGTACTGTGCGCCTCCATCAAGTGCTGGAGATGTAGGTGTGCACACTCATCATCACACACTGGCTTCTTAAACCGTGGGTTATGACCCCACATGTAACTGATGATTGTGAAAATTTGGCAACAGTAGAGGGTTTCTGGACACAAGCTGACTAAGAATTATCAAGATAAAACACATACTGGATCCGAGCTGTTCTGGCACTACTGATCCCCCTGCAGCCTCACTGCATTCTTGCGTCTAAACACAAAGTGTCTGTCCACTTTGTGATGCTTCTGTCACAGACAGACACGCCACACAGCACCAGAGAACGCTGCCTGAGACTGCACACTCTTAATTGCTGTGTTTTCACTTTCTGATCGCTGCAAATGGGGCGGCTAAACTATGGAAAGCAAATACGTTTGTGTTTTCCTCCCACCATCCCCTAGCATGTTAGCTTCAGGTTGTGTCCTGCATTGCACTGCATTAGAATGCTTCATTTTTAAAATTGCTCTTTGAATGGTTGACTTAAGTTTAATTTAAAAAAAAAATCCAAACCTCTAGAAGAGACAGGCTTATAATCCCAGCACTTGGGAGGCAAAGGCAAGTCTGTGGTCTCTGTGAGTTCAAGGCCATTATGGTCTATATGTTGAGTTCTAGGCCAGCCATGGTTACAGTGAGACCCTATCTCAAATTAAATAAATAACTCTCTAAATGAATTTTGGTTTGGAATTAAAAAAGAATTACCAATTTTTTCTGAAATGGCCCTAAACAAATTTCTGCCACTTTTGTTCTGCATACTTATGTGCAAAAGAATCAAAATTGACAACTACAAAAGAATAAAAATATCGGCCAGCTTAAAAAAAAAGGATTAGCTTGCTGATTTTTAGAGGTGCTCGCCATCTGTGAAGAAATAAAGCTACAGTGCCATGCTCATGCTTTGCACGATAATACACATGCTTTGCTATAGTCACCTTGTGTGTAGCACCAGAGGTGCTGTTGCTTGTGCTGAGTATATGTGCGTCTGTGTTTGGATGTGTACAGCACAGAAATACACACACAGCTGAGCTGGTGTCTACAAAAGGGTAAAGGAAATAAAACAGAACAATACAAAGTGGCTACACTTCCGCTTCTGATGTATTTCAGGAAGGATTAGTGTGGAATCAGTTTCCTTAGATAGACAAGAAGTAAGCCGAGCATGAACTAGACAGATATCTTCTCTGTCGTGGATTCATGCCAGTCGCTAAGATGTGCCCACTAGGTATTTTCCATTTTGTCAGATCATGTCCCTAGAAAAGAAATTACATGGACCCTGGATGCAAGGCACGTCACAACTTAGAGCTCTCCCTTACGATGGCATGTTATATAGGCCTGAGTTGCTTGTTCTTCTGGTTTAAAAACTTATAAAGATTTGAACTCGTTACCCCAGTATTTGTTCTAAGCATGCCTAACATGTAACACTTAGAAGTGTCACAATAACTTCTAATGCTTATTACAGCTGTTTAACTTTAGGAGTGATATTTAGTTGTGAATCAAAACGTGACTGCATATAATGAAACATGCCAATAGCATCCTAAATGGGAAGAGCACTGTTCACAAACATCATGTCACACCTGAGTACGTGGCGTGTCACTGATAACGTTAGGGTTCTCTTTGGGTATCTTTGCTGTGTTACATAACATCGAAACTGGAAATGTAATGAGAGTTTTGAAACTTTGCTCACCTCTATGACTTTCAAGTCATGCCCATAAAATGTTAGGTGCAGTAGTTCCCCAGTTTTTAAGAATTGCAGTGACTTCTTAGCTTAGAAAATTGTGCTGAAATCTTAGTGAAATTTTTATAATTCCTGTTTCATTACCCATTTCTTATGATTTTCCAGACTAAAGGTATTAATCAAAACTGGATTATGAAATTGTTGGCTTCCACCTTATTAGATGCTGACAGTCACACCATCTTCCTTCTAATGAGCATTTACTTGTTACCATGGTGACATGCATTATACTTGTCTCTTAATATATAGTTGTGACGAATGGAGACACAGTTCATACGTCTGTGGAGTCACCTTTTTTATATGAAGAGAACAAAAGAATGCTATTAAATGGTAAGGATAATTTCTAGGAGTTAGAAGTGCTATGGTGAATTAAAATGTTAAATTGTGACCATGACCATGGTAGAGACAGGAACGACAAGTGAGAGAATATAGAAACCCTCAAAGTGACCCAGAGATAGGCAATTACTCTCAGGGCTATTTTGTTATTTCAGTGTAGCCTATCTTATACTGACAAACACAGTCAGCACTAGGCAGTCAGATTGCTCATCTCTTAGTTCTCAGGATATCATGGAGAGGGAGATTTAGAATTGGGGAAGAAGCAGCTATCTGTGCTCTAAAAGAACTGTGGGAAATGAGTCACAGGTAAAAGGAGAAAGAAACCTATGTATGATAGCATCAATACAGTTTAAAGAGGTGAAATGGGGTCAGAGAGCTGCTCAGACAGCTGTGCACAAGCTGTGTCAGGGGACTCACAGCCACCTGTAACTCCCGTTTCAGGGGATCGAACACTCTTCTGGATGCCAGAAGCAGCAGCATGCTCACATGCACATGACACATAGAGATGCACACATGTATACAAATAAGAATAAAATCTGGGTGTGACAACACTTCTCTGTAACACTAGTTCAGATACCCCAGAAAGGGGTGGATCTCCAGAACTGGCTGTCAGCCAGCCGGTGAGCCGTGGATGGAGGGGGGACCATATCTCAAAAGACGAGGGCCTGGAATGGGTCGGGGTGGAGAGAAAAGACTTGGCATATAAGAGCATCTTTCCTTCTTCCAGAGAAATGAATTTTGATTTCCAGCACCTATGCTGGGTGGCTCACTACTGCCCACAACTCCAGCTTCAGGGTCCAGTGCTCTTTCCTGCTCTTTGTGGGCACACACACATATACATGGCATTCTTTCTCTTTCTCTCTTAACTCATATAGATGACATTCTCTCTCTCTCTCTCTCTCTCTCTCTCTCTCTCTCTCTCTCTCTCTCTCTCACACACACACACACACACACACACACATACACACACACAATTTTTAAAATATTAGTTTTTTAAAAGATGGGATAGAAATTATTGAGGAAGTTTTAGTTGGCCTCTAACACATCCATACTTGTGTGCATACATACACACCAACATCCACCAAATGAAAAATTTAAATAAGGAAATATATTTTCTTTATTAGCACATCATGCCTCTCTCCTTGTGAATATTTTATCAGCTGTTTTACTCGTGTTATATAGTATAACAGCGGACGATAACTGAGACAACAAAACAGCACAGAGCTAGGAAGACACCACTGTGGGTAGGGAACTTCAGACAAAGGCTTGGGAACTGAGCACCAAAGAGGCATCCTGAGGTAATGAGCAATGAGTATCTACCTGCAGCAAAGTGGGCTCGTACACTGTTAGCATCCAGTCAGGACTTACTGGCCTCCTGAAACACAGTAGTTATTCAAAAATATTTACTCAGGGAAGAAGATTTGTTCCCTCTCAGAGCTGGGCTTCCACCATGCAGACATGAGACAATATCTGTGAAGGCAGTTGCTCTGTCAACTCCAGCACGTGGCTGTTCTGATTGACTGCACCAGTAAGAAGAAATGCTTCCTACTGAGCTTTTAGACCAAGATGTTGCCCCAGTATTTCCCTTTAAATATCCTGGATACCATTAAACTATAACACAGTGGGGTGCTTGGTGTTCTGCTCTCAGATGAGATAATTTTTTAGCTGAACTTCTCATTTGTAGAAGCCTAAGAGAGTAGAGATACCACTGTGGGTGTGTCAAGAAATACCGGAAAAGAGAATCTTGAGATTCTCTTGTCTGAGATTCATTTGGCACATGCATGACAACACTATGCTATTTGGGCAGAATTTTTAGAAAAATCCATGGATTTAATTGGCTTTTATTAAAATTGGTTGATCAATTAAGTGCAGTTTATGAAAGGGGAACACAGAGAATGCTGAGTGAAAACTGAACAACAGGCTGACTTAAGAGTAAGTACCTTGCACTTCATACAGCTGGATCAAAGGGAGCCCTACCTGAAGCAAACTGTACTGTGGACACTTTCTAATCTTTCGACATGTTTCCATACCACCTGATATTTATGTCTCTAGAACTTCTGAGCCTCACGAGGATAGCATGGCTTTTAAGTTGACGTCTCGACATGGACATCTGTATATCCACTGTGGTACCTCTGACAGCTCTATCTCTGCTCTGCCAAGATTCTGCAAATGAGAATTTTAGCCTAGGGGTTATCTCATCTCAGAGCAGATCACCAAGCATGTTAGGTTTTCACAGTTCACTGCTCTCTTGGATATTTAAAGGAAAACAACTAGACAATGTCTCTAGGGAGGTGAGATAGCATCCCTCCTTATTGAAGGAGCCACCCTTCAAGGCAGAATTGCTAGACCAGAACAGCCACTTGTTGGAGGCTGACAGCAATTTTCTCTTACAGTTGTCACATCTTCCTTGTGGTCATAGCCTGCTTACTCATAGTTTGTAGACCAAATTAATTACTATCACCCCCGCTTCTTTCCATCCCTCCCTTTCTTCCTCCTTCCCTCCTGCTCCCTCTCCTTTCCATGCTGGGAAGCAAGTTAAAAACCTTACACATGAAAACCTTACAAACACTACTAAACAGGCACTCTAACACTGATCTGTGTCTTGGCCCAAGCAAGTCACTTTGGATGTAAACGAACAGGGAGAAGCTGAGCACATGATGCGGTGGAGATCTCTCAGAGTAGAAGAAAACTCTGGTCCCTCCATCACCATGTGACACCAAGACATTCTGCACTACTGCAGCCGTTTCCATGATCTTTTCTTTTCATTGGTCCTCCTTGTGTGACCTGTATGAAGTTACACCTTACTTTCTAGAGTGGTGTCACTATCCCAATGAATTTCTTCAAATGATCGCCTTACATTTAAATGTGCAGGGAAAACATGCTGCTGCTTATAGTCTGAGCAGATTTATCCACACCCATCTTCAGTATCTGGATCCCCCCACAAACACACTCACTAGTTACATTTTAGGTAGATAATTTTTCTTTCTTTCTTTTTTTCAAACAAAATCCTAAGAATGACATTAGCTCCATGAAGACAAATAGTATAAACACTTGGGATATACAGCATGTAACTTGATTTCAAAATTTTGCTAATAGTGACTCTACCAAGAGTCTATATGCAATGAATTTTAAGGAAGTACCACATGGTTTCATTTGAACCTCAGTCTGAACATATAATCACTGATTATGTTAAGAATAAACATGTTCTCTAACCACTGTGGAAATCTGCAAACTTCAGAGAAACCCTCACAAACTCTTCTTTGAGTGCAAAGTGTTGTCCTAGAAACAAATGTCCAGCACATGAGTGCCTTGTTGCTGTGTGAAGTTATGTGTTAGACGAGGTCTCTTTGTTTCCTATGTCTTTTGATCTAAAAACAGAACTGGAGGAGATATATATTTAATCCTATTGTCGGGAAAGATGTGCAGATTTAGAGAGGTTCAGTAGCTTGTTCAAGGTAAAATGCCAGGAAGCTGGAAATGCAGCCTCTGAAGGCTCTGCCCTTTCCCTGTAAGGCTGTGACAAGGTCTTTAACTAAACCAGCCTTAAGGATAATTGCTTACCATATTCCCTTCCTTCTTTCCTTCCCTTTTTCTTTTTTTTTTCAGAGTTAGAATCTCACACTTTAAATACATAAGCCTTATTATGTAGTCTAACCTGACCTTGAACTCAATGAAATCCTCTTGCCTTGTACTCTCAAATACAGGGATTGCAAGTCAGCTGTGAGGGCCTGTTAGGTGTGGAGGCACACGCCTGGCTATGGCCCACTATTCTTCTTTACCTGATGTAAGACAAAAATCTATGACAGACAAAACATTTGTTTCTGTGATGGAACTATTCCACTAGGAATAGCAAAAACAAAGCTATTCATAGTGGTGGAGGAACAAGAGGAGCAGCCCACTATTCCTTTGTCTGCCTTGTCTTTTCTTTTATTATTAGCTGAAGTTTTGTATATTCCTGAAGCTCACCATAAGTGTAAATGTAGAATGTTTTATAGGCAACAATAAGCTCACTGGTAAAGACCTATACTCTGTTGAAACAAAACCGGCGGGGCTGCATCCCCAGCACTCAGCCGCCCGCACGGCTAGCTTTACCCAAAATAATTACATGGAAACTGTATTCTTTTAAACACTGCTTGGCCCATTATATCTAGCCTTTTCTCGGCTAACTCTCACACCCGGACTAGCCCATTTCTTATAATCTGTGTAGCCCACGAGCTGGCTTACCAGGAATGATCTTAACCTGCATCTGCCTGGAATGGGAGAATCATGGCGACTCTCTGACTCAGCTTCTTTCTCCCAGCATTCTGTTCTGTTTACTCCTCCTACCTATCAGGGCCAAAGCAATTTCTTTATTGCTTAACCAATGAAATCAACAGATTGATATATGACACTCCCACATCAATTAGTGAAGGTTTTTTTTTTTGCCTAGTGATTTTAGCAATAAATTTGTCAAGTCTGAAAATTTGTATTTTTTCTTCTTTCAGCCTTAAGAAATAATATACAAACGATCATTTTTATTGCTCTTACCTTAAAATATATGCCACCTTCCTGGCTTATCTGGACACTTTAAGATCACTCATATAATTGTTGTAACTGCTTATGTGAACACGCTCCTGGTAGCATGTAGCCTTAGCCAGGTCCCGCCTCTGCAGAGCCCTCAGTTCTGAAAATTGTTTATCAAGTTATTACATCTGCCTATTAAAGCTTTGTTATACCATAAACTCATATAAATTTTTATAGTCACTTTAATAAGTAAAACCAACTTTATGACCTCTGAATGTGGGAAACATGAACCCAGCTGCTTTAATTCATGCAGTCATTTTTGATGTTTACACTTAGCGAGGAAGAAGCTTTGGAGGATCTGAGAGTGTCCTACTTTCCTTAAATTCACTGTGGTAGATGCTGACAGATGGCGGGGATGTGCTATCTCTTCTACCTTCCACTAGTTAATGCCTCGGTTGTGTGAAGGTCTTCTCATGCCTTACAAAAGAATCTACAGCTTGAAACTGTGCACAGGGTACTCTGGCTTTTATTTCAACAACAGCATATGCAGAAGGAACCTTTCCTCCATCCTCTCTGACATTCCTAAAATATGCTGGCATTTAGTTTGCTCTTTGCCCTTGATCTTTGTTATATTTGTGCTCAGGGAGACCGGCACAGCAGTTCTTTGCAGCTTTGACCTGGGAAAAAAGCCGGTGGGGAAGGGAAGACCTTGTTTGTCTTGAGAAAGTGAAACAAATACCGAGTAATCCCAGCACCTGGGGCTTGGTGTAGTCTAGATATCTCACAGTTATCATCAAGAGAAGGTAGACAGGGCTGCAAGGTGGCTGCTTTCAGGATTCTACTTAGCTTCTTCTCACTCAGCACACTTTGCAGGGGTGGTCCTAGAACTCAGTTCCTGCAATCCCGTCTATATACTGATTCTTTCCTTTGCCAGACTTTAGTCATCCACTGCTTTCAGGACAGCTGGACTTCCATAGTTTACAAATATTATATAAGTTTTTCCATAACATATCAACTCAATATAAAAATAATATTTTCTCCAAGCCAAATAGAATTCTTTATATGTCCCAAATCCTAATGAATCTAGACAGAATGACTAGGTCTTTCCTGATTAGAAACAATTTGTTATCTTGTCAGTCATCCAGAGAGAGTACCCAATGGCTACAGTAGATACAAAACAAAGACAAAAGTTCAATCACAGAAACACAAAATTCCATGAGAAACTCCTTTCAAAGAAGTACAGATATTATCTACAAAAAAAAAAGAGTATTTGAAAGATCTTTAAGAGTCAGCATTAAAATTGTGTGCCCTGCTAGCCAATGATTTATTTTGCATTTGAATTCAGGAATAAAGACAAAAGAATGCCATTTTCAACATATTTAATTAATTGAACTCATGGCTTCAGGAAAATATTGACTTGGAGTTCACTGGGTTTAAAAATTAATAGAATGCTTATTAATAATAGATGCTCTACTCATTATTTACCATTCACTGGGCAGACACAGGTTTAGTCTCCAGAGAGTAATAAAAACAGTGATTTAAGACAATCAATTAGACATTGCAAGAACCTTTCCTAGAGGAGTCTGGATACCTTGGTGCCCTATTTGCTTTCTGTGCATAGACAAAGGGGTAGATTGTAAAGTTGTTCCTTTTGTAAAGGGCAATTGTGACAGGTGACTTCCTTACTCAGAGGTCACTTGCCACACTATTTCAAGGTTCTGTTTTGGGTTTACTTTTTAAAACAAATAAATTACTTTACAATAAGATACAAATTCTAATAAATATTTCCTACTATGGGTATTCCCAGGAACTGACAAAAATTCCTGTGGTAGTCTGAAAGAAAAGGTCCCCGAAGGGAGTGGTGTTGGAGGAAGTGTGTCACTGTGGGGATGGGCTTTGAAGTCTCTCTTTCTCAAGTTTCCCTCAGTGTGACAGTTGACTTCTCGCTGCCTGCAAGATGTAGCAATCTCAGCTCTAGTCCCGTGTCTGCCCACACGCTACCATGCTTCCCTTCATGATCAATGAACCCCTGAAGCTGTGAACAAACCACCCTCAATTAACTGTTTTCTTTGTAAGAGTTGCCTTGGTCATGGTGTGTCTTCACTGAAGTAGTAAACTAAGGCACTCCCCATACCATCTAATTACCATTGATGTGGACGTGACAAAAGAAAAATAAAATGTCAACACAGGTCTGCAGGGTGGGAAGGAGATCCAGGCCACTGAATTTGCTCAGCATTTCCCTTCATATCATATCCAGATTTGAACCAGTATGGATAATCTCTTCTTGTATCTGTATTCTCTCTCTCTCCTCTCTCTCTCTCTCTCTCTCTCTCTCTCTCTCTCTCTCTCTCTCTCTCTCTCTCTCTCTCTCTGTGTGTGTGTGTGTGTGTATGTTTTTGTCTGTTGCTTTATGTCTGTCTGTCTCCACCTTTCTTTCATTCTATCTTCTCTGCATACAAAATTATCAGAATTAAAGAAAACTGAACAGATTCCTAATATATTTCTCCTTTCAATGTGCTTTTTTTGATTAAGTGAAGAAATAACTTTTATACAGCAATACTGCTCTTCTAAGAATTCCATAAGGCCAGAATAAATATTCTTACTTATTCTCAGTATATTACTGCATTGTCAGGGGTTTGATATTTTATGAGCTTATATTTCTTTTTTTCTTTTTTTTCATTTTATTTTATTTTATTTATTTATTTATTAAGGATTTCTGCCTCCTCCCCTCAACCGCCTCCCATTTCCCTCCCCCTCCCCCGATCAAGTCACCCTCCCTCATCTGCTCAAAGAGCAATCAGGGTTCCCTGACCTGTGGGAAGCCGAGGACCGCCCACCTCTATCCAGGTCTCCTAAGGTGAGCATCCAAACTGCCTAGGCTCCCCCAAAGCCAGTACGTGCAGTAGGATCAAAAACCCACTGCGATTGTTCCTGAGTTCTCAGTATTCCTCATTGTCCTCTATGTTCAGCTAGTCCGGATTTATCCCATGCTTTTTCCGACCCAGGCCAGAGACAATGGGGATGTTCTATTGGGAGCTTATATTTCTTAAACTATAACATGGAAACACTATTTACTGAAAAAGGATTCTTTTAAGACTAGAGGAAGCAATGTATTCGAAAACTCTAGAGCAATGCTTGGTACATAGAACTCAAGATAAATCATGGAGTTTTAAGTTTCTCTCTGCTTAGGGGTAAAATAAGATGGTATCAGGACTGCCCCTGTTTTGTGACCGAGTAATGAACCATGAGCTAACCCTTCCATGATGAGTAGAGCAATGGAGAGTGTGAGTGAAATCATTTTAAGCATTTCGCCAGAATAATTTTACATCTGGTGACTTCAGTAAAAAAAAAGAAATAGGGCTCTATTTATATAGTATTTTATAGGTTTTTACATTTTAATCACCTCAATTTATTGTAATTCAGTATTATAAAAGTATTGGTCTATAGCAGATTGCAAATAACTGAAGTAAATAAGTAATAAATAAAAGCTTGCTGTGTTCCAAGAATAGAGTATTAGCTACTCTCTATTACTATGAAAACTCCATGACTAAGGAGACTTTGCTTCATCTGAGAGTTCCAGGGGGTTAGAGTCCACTATGGCAGGGGGAAGGCAATGAAACAGAAAGCTAGGTGCTCACATCTTGAGCCCCAAGCACAAAACAAAAGGGGGCAAACTAGAAACAGCATGAGTCTTGAAACTCTCAAAGTCTACCTGCAGCAGCACACGTCCTCCATTAAGACCTTTCCTCTTAAGCCTCATCACTAACTGGCCACCAGGTATTCAAATGCCTTAGACTATGGGAGCATTTTATTGGGGCACCATAGACAGCTAGTAGTAGCGGACCAGAGGGTTACTAAGATATTCTCTCTAACTTCAACTATTTTTAATTCTGGAGAAACTAAACAGTTTTCTTTTTAGAGCAATATGAAATATACTCAAGCAGATACAGTGATTTTTAGTAATATTTCTTTCCTAGGTTGAAATTGTGAGTATGTTCCCCTTGATATTTATTCATATGCACCTGGGTTGAAAAGGATGTTACAGGGGCCTGAGGAAAACTGTGTTTCACTGTTGACAATCAAATCAAATTTCCATTTTGTTCTTGAAAATCTAATATATTGGGATTAAAAATCTATGTTAACAAAAAGCTCCAGGAGAATAAAAATGATGGTGAGAGGTGCTGTTGCTTCGTATGCTTGGAATGAAGGGGATGCGGTTCTCTTCTCTAAGACAGCGCTGTGTTGTTTATATTCAGTTGTTGTGGGTGAGCAAGTAAGCAAGTGCCATTCAGTGTGGGCTGGTGTGCGTCTGAGCTGTGCGGGCAGAGAGAGCATGCTGGTCCCTTTTTTTAGAAGACTTCTGATCTGTTTGGGAAGTAAGGCATGTGCACTCAGGAAGAATTGTGACGTGACGCCTTGTGAGACAACTGCAGCAAACTTCAAAGAAGATGGCCTCAAACATGGTAAACCTCAGATTTACTTCTTTCATTTATTATGCGTGCTTCAAAGTTTTCCTTATCTCTTCTTTCCTGGCCATATCTTTTGGGTCTGAATAATGACATGTTATCTGGATGCTCTCAGTTTACTTATATATTCATTCAGTGAAAACCATCTTTGTTATTTCTGTGTCTTGGCAATTTTTTGTAAACGTGCTGATAAGTACGTGCAGCTCTTTGTGGAAGTGGGTTTTCAACCCTTTGGAATTCTAGATTGCTGTGGGTAAGCATATGCAGTTGTAGGAAAACTCTGTCTTCCAAAGGGCCTGCATCACTTTGTATTCCTGGCAGCATCTGAAGAGCTCTCATTGCTCTGCAGTCTTGCCAACATTTGGTGTTAACTGTCTTCTCAACCTTGGACATTTTAGTAGGTCTGCAGTTGTCTCTCTGTATCATGGTAATGTGTATTTCTCTGGTGACATGTGATAATGAGGGCCTTTTTGCATGCTTATTTGTCATCTGTAAATCTTTCTGGTGGGGAGGAGTTGTTATGGTATACATGTGAAATGTCTCCCGTGGGTTGTTGGTACTATTTCAAGAAATTGTGGGACCTTTGAGACATGGAGTCTAGAACACAAGGGTTGGGTCTTGGGGGTTACACCTGTGGTTCTGTCCTGTGTCCTTTGAATCCTGATCCTTACCACATGGATAATTTTACAGAGGTGCTAATTCTAGTTCCAGAGTGTCTTAATCCTGGTAGGGGAGAATTTTCTGGAGAGGCTAGCACAGGCCTCACTCTCTCTGAATAGCATGAGTCCCACCTTTTTCATGAAATGCTGATTAATAACAGTTCATACGTTGAGTTGCTATTTCAGTTTATCAAATTACCACACATTTAGCAACTCAAGGCAGCACGTGTTATTAATAGTCTCAGTTTGAGAGGCTGCAGAGCCCAAGCACACTACAGAGTGCTCCGCCTACACGCAGATTCAGTGTTGGGGTTGCAGTCCCACTGAGGTTTGTATCTTCTGTTACGATCAGTATTAGAATTCAACACTATGACAGTGATAGATTCCTGTGAACTGTCCCTTATAGGCAGTGTTTGGGAATGGGCACCCTGCTGCTGGTGGTGTTTGGAAAGGTTGTAGAACCTTTGGTAGGTAAAGCCTCACTGGAGGAAGTGAGTTATCAGAGGTGGTCCCTGAGTCTTTATGGTCCACCCCTACTTCCTTTCAGTCTCTGCTTCATGCCATGTTCTTTTCCACCATGATAGGCTGTGTCTATTCAAACTGTGACCCAAAATAAGCCCTTTCCCCTTTAACTGCTTTTTAATCACATATTATTTGTCTTGTACCTATTGATAGCTAGTAGGCCCCTTTCCCTCAATTTTCTTTTAATGAAAATAGGTTTTTTTCATGCAATATTAAAATTATGGTTTCTAACCCCCGGTTCCTACAGATATTGCCTCTCTCCTCATCCATCCAGATCTACACCCTTTTCTCTCTCTCATTAGAAAGCAAACAAGCATCTAAAGACTAATAATAAGATAAAATAAAAACAAGCTGGAATAAGACAAAAAAAGACAAAAAAGAGCCAAAAAGCACAAGAAACAGAGACACATATTCACATACACGAGAATCCCATTAAAAACAGAAAACTGGAAGCTATAACATGTATACAAAGGGCCTGTAAAATGAAAAAAATACTCTGTCAAAACTATGAGATAAAGTATCTTCAAAGATGCTATTAAGTTTGTTTTCTGTTGGCCGTCGAACTATACTAGTCCTGGGAGCTGCCTGAAGTTAGTACCCTCGGTGAGACTCCATTGCAGGAAAGTATCTTTTCATTGTGTGTGCTCATTAGTTGGAGACAGCTACAGAATTAAGGATGGGACTTGTGTCTACTTCTCTCAGCCCTGGAATCCCATCTGCTGCAGAACCATGCAGCTCTGTGCACACTGCCACAGTCTGTGAGTTCATATGTCTAATGGGCCTGCCGTGCTTAGAAGGCCCTGTTTCCTTGCTGCCTTCCAACCCCTTTGGATCTTAAAAATAGATCCACTTCCTCTTCTGCAAAGTTCCCCAGACCTTGAAGTGAGGGATTTCCTGGAGGCATACTAATTAGGACTGAGTATTCCAAGATCTCTCACTCTTTGCACTTTGTCTGGCTATGAGTCTTTGTATTTGTTCTCATCTGCTGCAGGAGGAAGCTGTTCCCTAACCCCAACCCTAACCCAGATGAATGAGCAAGGCATTGATCTGTTTGGTTTTCCCCAGGTATCTGGCCTATCTAGTCTTAGATTATTGGTCACATGAGCAAAATTGGGGAGGGGTTTGGTCTCATAGAATGGGCCTCAAATCCAATCAGATATTGGTTGGTTAGTCCCAGGCTTTGCCCCCCACTGCACTGTCACTTTGGCAGGTGAGATACCATTCTAGCTCAAAGAGTTTGTATCTGCAGTGGTGTTGACCTTTCTCCTTTGGTGTGCAGAGTGCCTTTTAGTAACACAAGCACTAGTACACAGGTGAGAAGGGGCTACGGAGGCAGCAGCTCAACCTCTCTATATTAAGTGAGGTGCGTAGGTGTCTCCAGCAACGGGAGAATAGGTCCCAGGTTTTATCCGATTTTCTTTTGGGAGATGGTTCCCCTTGATGAATTTAACTAGCCAACTATCTAGCGTCCTTTGTTTGACTGCATTTATTAAAAGCTTTGTCTCATTTTGTAACCTAATCATGAGCATAGCTCCCTTCATCCTTACCAGTCCTGCCCAAACACACGGACAGGGATTATATGAAGACATGGCTACCAGAGTTTATGAGAAAGACTTGCTTCCTCTGCTTTTCAGTGTCTCGAGCTCATATAAGACTAAAAACTGTTGTCCTCCCCCGCCCCACCCCTGCCCCACCTCCACCCCACCCCCGCACCACAGTGCACAGCACCAAACCTTGACCTTTCATCTAGGCACTCAGTATTTGCTGAATGGCTGAATGACTGTGGCCTTTTATGCCCATGTGTCAATTTTAGCCTCTCATGCAGAGTTCACATTGGCATATGGTTGATATTAGTATGAATTAGTGCCTATTTATAGAAAGAGAAACAGAGGTCTGTGGAATCCCCACTAGAACAGGCTGCAAAAGAGCTGGAAATTGTATCTCTGTGGAAGGAGCAATAAAAACCATTTGTTAGAAGTTTGGCTGTACTTTTGATGATTACACACATTCTTTGGAGCTGAAAAATGTAAGCGTGTGCTATCAGTTAATGGGCTCATGAAGAACTTTGCAAATAAATAGTACCAAAGGCTAAAAACTTGGATTATCTCATCTTGTTTACAACTGGCTTGGCTTGGAGACTGGAACTTACAAGGTTTATGGAGGCACAAGCCCAAAATACTTCCCATTGCTGCCAATGGTTTAGTCTGAAATGGGGCAGGATTCATATGTATGACTCAAGGTTCTTGTAGTACTGCCTAATCTTTTAAGTATTTTCATAATGTTTCTGAAATAACTGATCATGAACATCTCACATATTTTACCTCATTATAATTTCTTTTTAAGTAATAGTAATAATAAAATAAAGCAAAAGCAAACAAATGAGATTTTAAAAACAAAATGCATAACAAAAATTTCTGACAACTGGATAAACCCTTTACGCTTGTTTGTAGCTGTGTCTCAAGTTCAAACTATTTTTTTCTAGTTCATAGTACTAACTCCAGTGTAACCAACTTAGACGCTTAATTTTCTCTGTAGTATTATGGCATCTTTGCCAGCAAAACCCAAGACTTTCTAAGAATTTTGACACAGGGTAGTCTTTGTAGTTAATCTGCCTTCACTGTTTATCTCCTGTCTCTTTTAAGATAGCACTTTCTTACTGTCATTGTGTCAATTATGGGATTTTATTATGAATTCTGTGAGTTATCACCTTCATGCAGAAATTCTCTGAGACAACATAAAGAAAAAATGGCATGCAAACGCACAACAACATTGGGAAATATGGATGCATTCACAACCGGACAGTAAGAATGGTTGAAAACAAGAACATTCTATTATTCTTCCTTTCACAGCTTTATGAGAGCTAGACAGAGAACTGGCCAAACTGTTCCCTTTACACATGGAAACTTGGTTTATTTTATTTCTTCCCACTTTGTTCCCCGTTATGTCCCTTGGGTCTAAGCACAGTTACTTTATCCATCAGGCAGTTTAAAAGGGCCCATGAATTACAGTTAGTTCATGTCTTTTGAGATAGCTGCTAACAAACATGACATTAAGGGTAGTCAGCCACAATAAGCACTTAAGTATAAAAACTCTGTTTTAGCTCGTCCCTCTGTAGCTCTAATAATGGATGGAGAAGTATAGTCTTCCAATCAGAAACTTAGGTTCATATTGTAAACTAAAAGAGGCAAATCATCATTAAGAGAAACTTGAGAACTTCAAAAATCCAGATGTCACCTCCCACCCCAGATAGTACATAAAATTAAAATTTTTGCTTTGATTATTTATTATATATTTTAAACATTATGTACAGTTGGGGATAAGATTTAGACATTTGGTTATGATTGATACCCCTACACTGGTAAGATGAGGGCTTATGGCCAAGACTGAATGCCTGAGTTTGAGCCCCAGAAATCACAGGACTTCCCTGAGACACATGTACTGGTTCTCTCTCTCTTCCTTCCACCTCTTTCTTACATACACACATACACATGCACACATATGGAGATGGCATGCACACCTTTAAAAGGGTAAAGACTCACAACCCTTTCCATTGCCAAGCCTTCATGTGTTGATTTCTAATTCTGCTTCAATACGTGAGCTCACTGACCTTCTTTTCTGAGCTCAGACATTCCAGCTGATTTCTGATTTGGGATGTTTTCATAATTAAATCACCATTTCTGCATTGATTTGTATGAGATCAGTATTTATTTTCTTTCATCACAACACAATTTTTTGGGATGATGGTTTTTTTAAAATGAAGAATGGCATTACTTCCCTCTAGAATGTGGAGATCCATAGAGATGGCTAAGTTCTGAAGACAGGTGAAGGTCATATGACTGACTTTCAGATGTGGTCATTTTTTATTTATTTATTTTGATGATATTTTAACATAACTCGTGCAGTTTTAGCTTCCATGAAGTATTTGTGTCCTGGATGCTAATTGTTTTCTAAGCACCTTGAAGTTGGAGACAGGATTATTTAAAAATCCATGATTTTCACAGTAAACCTGACTTGGTGATGCTGTTAATTCCTGTCAAAGGTAAGCTGTAAGGATACAGGAATGGCATACTGTTTCTAATTAACATGGAAATCATTTGTGTACTGCTGCTTTACAAGAGCAGAGATCCCTGCATATGTGACAGGTATTTTCTTGAAAATGAAGCTAACAGTTCTCCATTCTCTCTGATTGCTGCACTGATATATTAACACACCAATGAATGGCTCAGTGCATGTGGAGGCTTGCTGAGGGGTGAGTGCCATAAAACCACATAAACTTTTCCTCTTAGCACTACACATAGAATCAACAACTCTGTTGGTTACAACTTCTGTAAGGTCTGGAACAAGTTCAAGACCTCGTTGATTACAGGAGTGATGGTTTTCAGGCTCCTGTAAGGCCTGGCCTGTTGAAAAAAAAAAAAAACCATCATCCCAAAAAATTGTGTTGTGATGAAAGAAAATAAATACTGATCTCATATAAATCAATGTATATTTTTGCTAAGTAGAGTTTTCCTCTTTAAACTGCCAGCTCCCAAATAACTGACACAGAGGCTTAATATTACTTATGTATATGCTTGGCCAATAGCTCAGACTTATTACTAACTAGCCCTTACATTTTAAGTTAATTCATATTTCTTATTTATGCTCTGCCACATGGTAGTACCTTTATTAGCACAGCATGCTCATCTCCTGCTCCCTGAACATCTGGCTGGCAACCCCTGACTTTGCCCTTCTCCTTCCTAGCATTCTTAGTTTGGATTTCCCTCCTAACCTTTTTCTGTTCAGCTATTCACCAGTCAGCTTGTTTATTAAACCAATCAAAGTGACAAATTGTCACAGTGTACAAAGGGATTATTTTATAGCATTGTTTAGTCAAGTCTTACCCATGTGTTTCATCTCTGTTCACCAGTCTGTCGCTATTACTGTTCCTTAGCAAACTAGAGCTCTATAACCTTTGTAGAAGGGATCTGGGGCCATTGGATAAAATTGTGACATTGTTACCTTCTCTCACAATTACCAGTTCCAAACACAGTTTTGTGCTTATTGATACTTTACATTAGTGTTAGATTATTGAATTTTGGTCATTCATGAATGAGGTAACTTCTTTCCCTGGGAGGCAAGCTGTGGAATAAGGGGCACAACTTCCCCAGTCTGGTTCGCCAGGGCCTGTCTATCTCTGCAGAGACCAGCCAGGGAAGAGGAGGTACAGTTTCCCCACCTGACTTATAAGGGACAGTCCCATCTTGTAGAGGCCTGGCCTATCAAAAAACCTCAAGCAAATATGGTCTTGCCATAGGGACTGCCTATTTATAAGTGCATGTAGAGTTGAGTACATGCATGAATACAGGTTGAACCCAAAGAGCTGACTCTTCTGTGTATTCTTTCCAACATCAAGGCTTATGTTTCATAATCTCCATATGTTTGCTTGAGAAAGAAATGAAGGTTGGGACTATGGGTAATGATAATTTGTTCATTACTTCTTCTACCCATCCTAAAATGAGACCCAGAAGCTGGACAGACAACTCAAGCTCCTTTAGAAGACCCAAATCCAATTCTCAGCACCTACCCTGCTTGCCTTACAGCCTCTCACAGCTGCAGGGGATTTGGCACCCTTTTAGGTACATGTGTGCACACATAAACATACACAGGTTGGGGGGAGAAAAAGAGAGAAATAAAAACAATAAAATAACATGAAAAATTGTAATATATACACTATACCAATTTCTTAGTTTTGCATTGACCTTTGACAATATAAATTACACAAGTAATAAAAAATGTATTTGCCATTTTCCACCTGTTTCTGCCATTTTGACCCATTTTCCATGATAGTTACAGGCAAGAGAGTTATTGTCTTTTATTCCAACCCTGAAATAATGTTTTCTTTCAGGAGAAATAAAACGGATATTAGAAATTTAGATTTTTGAGCAATAAATTGCTTAGAGACAAGTCAAATTTGTAACTCATTTAATGAACTTCAATTGGTATATTTAGATTGAAATTATTATCTTTTCAAGCAACATAGTGCAGAAGACTTCACTATAATAACAGCAGAAGATTTAGAACTAAATACCAAGTGCCTAAGTCATCCCCTGGAGGGTGTGCTTAGGCACATCTGAAAATTCTATCAGTTCTTTCAAGCTGTTGGGGGAGTATGGAATGAGTTACAGTTTCCACGTAGGCTCTGTGGAGGGAATTGCACCAGAACTAATAGAACCAATTCACATTTTATCTCCTTGTATATTATAGCATTCATTTCTTCTCTACTGTGAAATAGAAAGAGATAAAGATTATACTGGAGTGTGTAGGAGGCACCCAGTAGAGATTGGAGCTGTCGGGCTTTTCCAAACACTAATGGTAATGAAGACTGTATGTGCAAGTGTTCATTACAGTGATGACTGTCTTTCCTGGGACGTGCTTTATAGAGCAATTTCATTTCTTACATATCAAATATGCTTTGACTGAAGAAATTACATTGTCACTTTCTTGTTTTCCTCTTCCTTCTCATTTTTATTTTTGTTCCCAAAGTATTCAGAGAGCATTTGGATAAAATCAGATGTAATAATGGAAATTTTAAGCGTAAATGTTAGAACCTTAATGTGATAGAAAACAGAAACTCATAAATTACCCATAGAGCCCAGGGGACAGATGGGACAATAGCCCATTTTAGTAGTATGAGTGTTTTTCAGTCATCAATACCCATTTTTATTAGTTTACACATAAATTTGGGGGTGTACATTGGGTGCACTATGCCTATGGCTGAATATAAAATATTTAACAAATAAGGATTATTGCTAACATTTTATTATAAAACAGAAGGTCAAGGAGGGAACAAATTTAAAAACTTAACCAGTTTTGAAGAAGACACCAAGAATTCTTTTAAGGTCAAAGAAAGTGTCTGAAGGCATGTCATTCTAACCGGAATTGGAAACATCAGGAGAAGCGAGTGAGGCCAAATGAGTGAGGTCTCAGCCCAGAAGTGAGTGAGGCGAGCACAGAAGTGAGTGAGGTTAGCACAGAAATGAGTGAGGCTAGCCCAGAAGTGAGTGAGGCTAGCCTGGAAGTGAGTGAGGCTAGCCTGGAAGTGAGTGAGGCTAGCCCGGAAGTGAGTGAGGCTAGCCTGGAAGTGAGAGAGGCTAGCCCGGAAGTGAGTGAGGCTAGCCCGGAAGTGAGTGAGGCTAGCCTGGAAGTGAGTGAGGCTAGCCCGGAAGTGAGTGAGGCTAGCCTGGAAGTGAAAGAGGCTAGCCCGGAAGTGAGTGAGGCTAGCCTGGAAGTGAGTGAGGCTAGCCCGGAAGTGAGAGAGGCTAGCCCGGAAGAGAGTGAGGCTAGCCTGGAAGTGAGTGAGGCTAGCCTGGAAGTGAGTGAGGCTAGCCTGGAAGTGAGAGAGGCTAGCCCGGAAGTGAGTGAGGCTAGCCTGGAAGTGAGTGAGGCTAGCCTGGAAGTGAGTGAGGTTAGCACAGAAATGAGTGAGGCTAGCCCAGAAGTGAGTGAGGCTAGCACAGAAGTGAGTGAGGCTAGCCCAGAAGTGAGAGATCCTGGGGAGAAGCAGAATTCCAAACAGAAAAACCTGAAGTAACAAGAGTGATTTAACAGTGACACAGTCTGATGCACCTGGGCAACTAGGAGACCAGGCTGGTTGGCACAATTGTTGAAAGAAAAATGGAAAACATAACTCTCTCTCTCTCTCTCTCTCGATCTCTCTCTCTCTCTCTCTCTCTCTCTCTCTCTCTCTCTCTGTGTGTGTGTGTGTGTGTGTGTGTGTGTGTGTCTGTGTCTGTGTGTGTCTGTGTGGGTGGGTAGGTGGCTTGGACACAGTGTGAATTGGCAAAGGAGTAGAAGAGGTAAGTTATAACAAAGTCTCTAAGGTTAATCCTTTTGTTCAATGTTAGTTAATCTGAATGAGAAAGCCGCTTCTCATAGATTCATGCACTTGAGCACTTGGTCTCCAGTGGCTGCTACTGTTTGGGGATGCGGTGGTTCTATTAGGAATGGGAATGTATTGCTGGGGTAGGTTTTGAGGGTTATAATCTTAGTCTACTTCCTGCTCATTCTCTCAGATTCTTGTGTGCACATAAAATGTGCTCAGCACTTTCCTGCTCCTGCTGCATGTTTCCATTCTTTCCCCACGCTGGAACCACAGGCTAAAGAAGATAAACCTTTGATTCTTAAGTTGCTTTTGACAGTAATATTTCTATCACAACATCAGAAAAGTGACTCATGCACGCAGCTTGGTTGGCAATTCTGTTTGCTGAAGAGAATAAGGTAAGTTTTTCAGGAGAAGATCAAGAGTTTAATTTTGTAAAACCTAAGTTTGAAGTGCATACCTCACAAGTAGGTGTTTGGGTATATACTTTTGTTACTTTCATGGGACATTTGGAATTTGTGTGTGTGAATATCATACTGTTTTAATAAAAATAGCCTAGGGTGATTATTTAGAGATGAAGAACCAGCCAGAAATTGTCCTCAAAGAATCCTTAGAAATTAAAGAACTGCAAAATGATGCTACATGAAAAGGGTGGGAAGCCAGGGAAACCTGAAGGCCAATCTTCACTCTGTGCTAATGTATGCCAAGAAAGAGGTCCTAACCAGCTAGCAGGGTGGATGATGTGCCGTGTGCTGGTGAGAAATCTGGGAATCAAGCAACCAGAGCATATCCAGTGAGATTTACCACAGTGTTTATGATAAGCAGCGTTACCGTGTCCTGAGGAATGAAAGCCGAGTGTCAGACTACACACAGAATGGCTGTTCCCAAGTTGAGTAGACAACAGAAGCTGGAGAGAGTGACATTAAGAGTTGTTTTTAAGATGGTTGATTTGAGACAAAAGGTAGGAGAAAGAAGCAGTCACAGCAGTCATTGTCTGGAAGAGAGGGCATGAGGACATTAGAGCCTTTGACATATTTGAAAGAAAATGGATCAAGAACACTAGGAAGATTCCGGTCGCTATATCTTGCTATTGATAACTATTGATAACTTTTCACAGGCCAATCTAAGAAGAGGAGTGAGGATAATGATGAAAGAGATGTGAGTTCTTCCCAGTTTTCTGTACATAACTGGGTAGCTCCAGAAGATCACATTCCACAGCAACACCCAGTTTAGAAATGCATGACTAGGGGCTGTACAGTTGGCTCTGTGGTCAAGACAGTTGTTGATCTTGCAGAAGACCCACATGGTGGCTCACATGTATACTAAACTCCATGCCAGGGTATCCAGTGCCCTCTTCTAACATCCTCAAGCTCCAGGTACACATGTGCTGCATCTATATACATATAAGCAAAACATACATTGACATAAAATAATAAATAAAATTAAAGAAATACCGAATTAAGGAAATTGTGCCCCACTTCCCCACAGGGACTCAGATTTCTGAGGGTGTGACTTCATCTGAGTATACATTCATGCCAACTCCTCCAAGACTGACCTTAAATCTCCCCTTGCTCTTCCCCATCAATTTCCTCTAAAATTTTATCAACAGAATGTATCTTTTTTTTTCCCTTCTGAGTATCCAGTATTCCCAGTGAAGTCAAATCCTTTCAGAAGGGCTGTTTTTAAATTTTATAAGCATGTGAAGCTCACTGGCTGAAAGCAAGACGAATGTCTGCCCCAGGATCCGGGGGAGCACAGGGCAGAAAAATGCCCATGCTTGAAAGCATGTGGGAAAAGACCCTCAGCAAACTCTATCTATTTTATAATTTTGTAATCTATTGAGTTTGGTATTTACTGAGCTTTTGTTTAATGTCACAGGAAAGTGCTAGACATGTTCCCAGCCCACCTGTAGAGATCTATTCTCCATTTCGGTCACTCATAAAAGTATCAGAGAGTAAGAGGATAGAGCAAAAACAATGATGCTCATTTTCCCACTTCTTGTACTAGTGTAGTTTTCTCGTAATTCTGCACTAAGACTAAGAAGGTACCAAAGCCAACATTGTAAATGTTGTGAAGAGACACCATGACTCTTAGAAAATAAAACATTTCATTTGTACTTGTCTACAGTTTTGTTTTTTCCCCTGTCCATCATCATGACAGGACAGATAGTGCCAAGCAGTCAGGCATGGAGCTAGAGGAGAAGCCAAGAGTTCTACATCTGGGTCTGCAGGCAGCAGGAAGAGACACTGGGGCTGGCTTGGGCTTCTCAAACCTCAAAGCCCACCTCCAGTGACTCACTTCCTCCAACAAGACCACATGTCCTAATCTGTCCCAAATAGTGCCACTCACTGATGACTTGCGGTTCAGATATGTGAGCCCTTGGGGGATAGTCCTCCCAAGCCAGTGCAGGCAGTGAAAGCAATGGCTCTAACTGGGATCTGATTTGAAGTCTAGGCACTTGGGCTCCGTGGAGGCTCAGTGAGAGGACTCTCAAGTGTTCGAATTGAGGTGAAAATAGGGACATTTCCTTCCTCTTCCATAAAGAGTCTCTCTGCAGAGGGCACTGATGAAAGGAGAGGTATTGTAAAAATATTTGTAAAACACTGTCCGTCCTGTCTTACACAAAGCTTGCAGGATGTGAAATGTCTTCTTGGCATGACCTGGCTTTTGGAATCCTGAACATTCCACGGTAGTGACTTTCTGCACAAGTAAGAGATGAAAGTAAGGGGGGCTAATTGAGAAAAAGAAGGGTTTCAGTAGGATGGGGGTAAGAGAGATTAATGGAAAGGGAATAAGGTCATGGCACATGTGAAACTGACAAAAATAAATGTAATAAGATGACCCCTTTCACAGGCTGTTGTTTGGTAAACTAATTATAGGCAAGGTTAACATGGAGAAGCTACAGGACCAAGTGAGAGCCCACACATAGCCACTAAAGAAGAATTCACAGGTCTAGACTGTGGAAAAATCTGTGATCTGAGGGTGTCATCTTGCTCTCTGAGCCTTGACTAACTTCATTTTTAGGACTAACTAAAGATGCACATCTTTTTTACATTTCAATTTCTTTCCCATCTTTAGGCAAAAATATTCATCTTTATTTTATAAGGCTGGTGTTCTTCTTACATGATGATTTCAGATATATAGAAAGCATGGGGAAAAGAATATGTAAGACTTGCTTGTAATGTACCATTGTATCAATTTATTTATATTGCTAGAGACAATTATATCATGCCAGCTTCTCTTTCGTTGTTATCCAGATTCATCTCCATCTCCACAGATGGACTTGCAGTTTCATCTAGCAGCTTACCTGGTCCCCATAGTCTGTGCACCTATAAGTCCCTGGATATTATGTCATCTTCGCAATATGGTGTTGATTTCAGAGTAAGTCAAGACCAAGATTGTGAAGTTATTGGTTATATAATGGACATCATAATTATTTATTGTCTAAGCAGTAGAGGTTCTGCTCTAAGTACTAAGGATAAGTCATAAGGAGTGCAGCTTCGCTGCTGTTCCTGGAAGGGCATCGTCAGTGAGGCTTTCAGCAAGCTGTGAAAACTGATTCATTAGAGGCAGCTTGTCAGTTTCTCTCCACAGCACAGCGAGAAGCTCAGTCCTTTGCTGTGCTGATGAAATGTCAGACAATTAAGCCTCCTTCCATGCTGTCAATACAGTTAGCCCAGCCACATATTCTCAGGCATTTTCTTCAACACTGGCCCTGTGTGGTCCATGCAGAACTTCTCAGATATAAAATATGGACCTTATTGTTCCTAGCTCATAATATATAAAAAAGTATTTCACAGTTGAAGTTGCAATATTTAATGAACAAAAATACATTCTTAATATCATTTTAATTTTTAAATATGTTCAACTGAAAAGATATTTGTAAAACAACGTCTGTCTTGGTGTTACGCACACTGAAGCCTGAGTCTAAAGCTGTTAGGATTGTTGCCTTTCACAGTGCCTCTCTCCTTTCACACCTAAGGAATCAGCTGCCACGATGGGTGAATTTCAGTGCTTTCCAGCTTAGAGCCCCGGGGAATGTTTGAGGACCGCAATGCTGGGCCTGCAGCCTGAACACTTGCACAGGCATAACAGAAAGTGCATCATCGTGCATGCCCTGCTCACCGCTGTATCCATGCAGTCTGAGCATCTATGGCATCACTAATAGCATGGTGCAGGCAGAACAGAGGGGTGCAGCTCTTACCGTGGGCCTTCCATAAACAGTTGTTGCTTCCCTTCAATTTCTTCCATGGAAGACAAATATTTGAGAGGGTGTGTGTCTTGTTTGTTTGTTTGTTTTATTCCAGAAATTTTGTTTTTTTTTTCATTTTTTCAATCAGTAGGTTTTTTTTTTAAACAAATGTGCTCTTCAATAGCTTATATTGAAAGAAAGCTCAGAAATGCTAAAGTGTTATTAGAAATTGTTTACAGGTTTCTAAACTTCAGGTTGCAGGTCAGTTCCTGTGAGATCTATAGGGATTGCAACATGATTCCAGAGGAAAAGGAGCAGAACTTACGCTACTTCTTCCTGTTTCCTATTGCTGTCTTTCAAGGAAGAAACGGGGAAGGGGTCGGTGTTTCCTACATGTTTCTTATATCTTTGAACACTGGGGACACATAGCTTTTCATTGCTGTCTTCACGAATTGGTGATGTTTTTTAATGAACTCTCTGGGTCTGAGATGACTGAACTGACAGTTGCCTGTGTCTGGCGAGAAGTGGCCAATTCTGTCAATTTGTGCAATGTGTTTCTTTGCTCCCTCTTTACATGTATGTTACTAATTAGTTGGGTTACGTTTGTTATGATAGGTTGGTGGTACTTTATGTCTTTAAGGCTTTTATTTTGAATGGACTTTTGGAGGTGGAGAGATGGTGGAGTAGAAAAGAGAGCTTGTTTGCTCTTATAGAGGACAATGAGTTTGGTTCCTAACACCCATGTCAGGCAGCTCACAACCTGCTATGACTCCAGCTCCAGGGAATCCAATGCTCACTTCTGGCAACCATGGTGACCACATGCATTAGTCCATATACACACAAACCCACATACACTCACATAAATAAAAATAAATTAAAAATATGTTTTCATCATTTTTCCCCAAACAGTAAGAAGACTGCATTTTCATATTAAAATAAAAATCTGAATAGTCACAAATATAAATACTCTCATGGTCTGGCCAAACTCAGACATGCCTCATAACTTTTCCTGGACCAATTTCTCCATCAGTGAAATGGCAAAGAGAACTTCCATGGTGGCTGTTAAGATTCCTCCAATAGTCCTTGACATCTCTAAGTGGCGGACATGATTATCACCGACATTCTTTCTGTTAGTATTTCATCTTACAATTGCATTTTCTCTTTGTATACTCTAAGAATTTCTAGCATCAAACCCACATTTAAAGAATGTGCTCCCCTGTGTTTAGAAATCTGAGGGCATTGTGGTTAAACTATTGTGTGTTACTTAATTCAGTTGCTCCTGCAGTGTGTCATTGTCAATGCAAGTGCATACACGAGGGATCAGATTGTCCTCCTCAGTGGGGAGAAGATACACTCATATTCTTCTCTTGCCTCATTCCCAGTCTGGATTAATTAATTCTCTAACTCCCAAAGAAATTCCAATACCTACCATTAAACAAATTGCTCTCATATTTCAAAGACTCTTTATATTGAAGGTAGAGAGTTTCGAAACATGTCCTCAGGAAGCCTGAGTCTCTAAACCTTATTGGACATTCCTGGAGGAGAAGACAAGGACCTGTGGAAGGTATAAAACGCTCTGGACAGATGGCTTGGCTTTTAGGCACAGTGTGATTGTAATAAGACAATTTATATATAAGTTTTGTTTTTTTTTTAAAAAAAAAGATTATTTATTTATTTCCATTTTATTTATTAAAGATTTCTGTCTCTTCCCCGCCACCGCCTCCCATTTCTCTCCCCCTCCCCCAATCAAATTCCCCTCCCTTGTCAGCCCATAGAGCAATCAGGGTTCCCTGCCCTGTGGGAAGTCCAAGGACCACCCACCTCCATCCAGGTCTAGTAAAGTGAGCATCCAAACTGCCTAGGCTCCCACAAAGCCAGTACATGCAGTAGGATCAAAAACCCATTGCCATTGTTCTTGAGTTCTCGGTAGTCCTCATTGTCCGCTATGTTCAGCGAGTCCGGTTTTATCTCAGGTTTTTTCAGACCCAGGCCAGCTGGCCTTGGTGAGTTCTCAACAGTACATCCCCATTGCCTCAGTGTGTGGGTGCACCCCTCACGGTCCTGAGTTCCTTGCTCGTACTCTCTCTTCTTCTGCTCCTGATTTGGACCTTGAGATTTCATTCTGGTGCTCCAAAGTGGGTCTCTGTCTCTGTCTCCTTTCATCGCCTGATGAAGGTTAATATTCAAGAGGATGCCTATATGTTTTTCTTTGGGTTCACCTTCTTATTTAGCTTCTCTAGGATCACTAATTATAGGCTCAATGTCCTTTGTTTATGGCTAGAAACCAAATATGAGTGAGTACATTCCATGTTCCTCTTTTTGGGTCTGGCTTACCTCACTCAGGATAGTGTTTTCTATTTCCATCCATTTGTATGCAAAATTCAAGAAGTCCTTGTTTTTTACTGCTGAGTAGTACTCTAATATGTATACTCATACTTTCCTCATCCATTCTTCCATTGAAGGGCATCTAGGTTGTTTCCAGGTTCTGGCTATTACAAACAATGCTGCTATGAACATAGTAGAGCATATACTTTTGTTGTATGATAAGGCCTCTCTTGGGTATATTCCCAAGAGTGGTATTGCTGGATCCAGGGGTAGGTTGATCCCGAATTTCCTGAGAAACTGCCACACTGCTTTCCAGAGTGGTTGCACAAGTTTGCATTCCCACCAGCAATGGGTGAGTGTACCCCTTTCTCCACAGCCTCTCCAGCAAAGGCTATCATGGGTGTTTTTTATTTTAGCCATTCTGACAGGTGTAAGATGGTATCTTAAAGTTGTCTTGATTTGCATTTCCCTGATCGCTAAGGAAGTTGAGCATGACCTTAAGTGTCTTTTGGCCATTTGAAGTTCTTCTGTTGAGAATTCTCTGTTCAGTTCAGTGCCCCATTTTATAATTGGGTTGATTAGCCTTTTACGGTCTAGTTTCTTGAGTTCTTTATATATTTTGGAGATCAGACCTTTGTCAGTTGTGGGGTTGGTGAAGATCTTCTCCCAGTCAGTGGTTTGCCTTTGTGTCTTAGTGACAGTGTCCTTTGCTTTACAGAAGCTTCTCAGTCTCAGGAGGTACCATTTATTCAATGATGCCCTTAATGTCTGTGCTGCTGGGGTTATACGTTGGAAGTGGTCTCCTGTGCCCATGTGTTGTAGAGTACTTCCCAATTTCTCTTCTATCAGGTTCAGTGTGTTCGGACTGATATTGATGTCTTTAATCCATTTGGACTTGAGTTTTGTGCATGGTGATAGATATGGATCTATTTTCATTCTTCTACAGAATGACATCCAGTTTTGCCAGCACAATTTGTTGAAGATGCTCTCTTTTTTTCCATTGTATACTTTTAGCTCCTTTATCGAAAGTCAGGTGTTCATATGTTTGTGGGTTAAAGTCAGGGTCTTCTATTCGATTCCATTGGTCGACTTCTCTGTTTTTATGCCAATACCAAGCTGTTTTTAATACTGTAGCTTTGTAATAGAGTTTGAAGTCAGGGATGGTAATGCCTCCAGACGATCCTTTATTGTATAAGATTGTTTTGGCTATCCTGGGTTTTTTTCTTTTTCCAAATAAAGTTGATTATTGTCTTCTCCAGATCTGTGAAGAATTTTGATGGGAGTTTGATGGGGATTGCATTGAATCTATAGATTGCTTTCGGTAGAATTGCCATTTTTACTATGTTGATCCTCCCAATCCAAGAGCAGGGGAGATCCTTCCATTTTTTGGTGTCCGCTTCAATTTCTTTCTTCAAAGACTAAAAGTTCTTGTCATATAGATCTTTCACTTCCTTGGTCAGTGTTACCCCAAGATATTTTATGTTATTTGTGGCTATCATGAAAGGTGATGCTTCTCTGATTTCCCTCTCTGCTTCCTTATCCTTAGTGTATAGGAAGGCAACTGATTTTTTGGAGTTGATCTTGTATCCTGCCACATTACTAAAGGTGTTTATCAGCTGTAGGAGTTCTTTGGTAGATTTTTTTGGGTCGCTTATGTATACTATCATATCATCTGCAAATAACGAAAGCTTCTTCTTCCTTTCCAATACGAATCCCCTTGATCCCCTTATGTTGTCTTATTGCTATTGATAGAACTTCAAGCACTATATTGAAGAGGTATGGAGAGAGTGGACATCCTTGTCGTGTTCCTGATTTTAGTAGGATGGCTTTGAGTTTTTCTCCATTTAATTTAATGTTAGCTGTCGGCTTGTTGTAAATAGCTTTTATTATATTTAGCTATGACCCCTGTATCCCTAGTCTCTCCAAGACCTTTATCATAAAGGGATGTTGAATTTTGTCAAATGCTTTTTCAGCATCTAATGCACTGATCATATGGGTTTTTTTTTCAGTTTATTTATATGGTGGATTACATTGATAGATTTGCGTATGTTGAACCAGCCCTGCATCTCTGGGATGAAGCCTACTTGATCATAATGGATAATTTTTCTAATGTGTTCTTGGATTCGGCTTGCCAGTATTTTGTTTAGAATTTTTGCGTCGATATTCATGAGTGACATAGGCCTGTAATTTTCTTTCTTGGTTGGGTCTTTGTGTGCTTTTGGTATCAGGGTAACTGTAGCTTCATAGAAGGAATTTGGCAATGACTCTTCTGTTTCTATATTGTGAAATACATTAAGGAGTATAGGTATTAGCTCTTCTTGGAAGTTCTGGTAGAATTCTGCAATGAAACCATCTGGTCCTGGGCTTTTTTTGGAAGAGAGATTTTTGATAACAGTTTGTAGTTCTTCGCGACTAACAGGTCTATTTAGATCGTTCACCTGGTCTTGGTTTCGCTTTGGTATGTAGTACTTATCTAAAAAAAATGTTCATTTCTTTCGTATTTTCCAGTTTTGTGGCATACAGGCTTTTGTAGTAAGATCTAAAGAGTCTCTGAATTTCCTCTGTGTCTGTGGTTATGTCCCCCTTTTCATTTCTGATCTTATTTATTTGCGTGTTCTCTCTCTGTTGTTTAATTAGTTTGGATAGGGGTTTGTCAATCTTGTTGATTTTCTCCAAGAACCAACTTTTTGTTTCATTGATTCTTTGGATTGTTTTCTGTGTTTCTATTTTGTTGATTTCTGCCCTCAGTTTGATTATTTTCAGTCTTCTGCTCAACTCCTGTCAAATATATTGAAACTGTGAAGGAATAGAGATGCCAAGTGCCAAAAAATTAATGGAGTGATGACCACTGCTTTGGACACCAAAGGCCATCAATACTTCCTCTGTTTTTATACTTTATTTTTGTTTTTTTAGACACAATCTTCCCCATGATGTGAATGTGCTAGCGGATATCATTTGTCATACTTGTGGCACTGTGGCTATGTATTGCTGAATCTGCTGAACATCTGATTATCTCTGCCTGCATACATGTGCCTTGGCTTTCACTTCAGTTAAACAATCTTGTGTACATTTCATCCTTGAAAAGAACAGAACAAGACAAACAGCTAATGAAAAGTGAGTGTTGTCAGTGTTTGCGTGTTCACCTGTTGTTAGTGTCTTTTAGTTGGAAGTGTACTATATTTACGAAATGCTAGATTCTATTCTATTCTAAGATATAAAAAATATAGAGAAAAAGTGGAATTGAATATTTGCTGTAAATTTTACTACTGCTGTGTACATTTTTTCGTACACCAAAACCCTGGTAGGAAACAGATAAATCAGTTGTATATTTTCTTTCTTCATTTACCACATTTGTGTCCATCACTGAGGAAACAGACTGTATGTGCCAAAGCCATGCTGTCTTCATTGTGGCCCACTTACCCAAAAAAACAGAACTTGTTCTGTTCCAAGGACAGCATCCTGAACATAAACTGCTACCAATGTGCCCTGGCTCTGTACCATTCTTCCCAACCCAACCCTAGACATTCATGTACCCATAGAATCCAGAGATGTTATCAGTGGAAATATATGAATCAAATCAGGATACTGACTGAAGACTCTAGATTTTCTTCCCTTTAAAGTAACAACCATTTGTTATGTAAGAACTCGGGGATTCTCTCGGGTCCTTGATAGCTCTGCATATTGTTCTATAAGGCCACAACACATTGTATAATATTTCTAACACAAGTTTTAATTCTTTTCATCACTGTTCAGGCAAGTCCCTCAAAGGTCAAGTGACATGTGATATCTAAACACACTGAATCCACATGTGAAAATCTTAAAATTGTCTATTAAGTTTAATATTAAATACATATGTAAACAAGAAAAGGAGCACCATTCTTTTCTCCAACTGCATTTCATTCTTTTAAATGTGTGTGCACATACACATATTTACTTTAATTAATACATTTATATTTGCAATATAAGTATATATGATATACATTTATAAAAACAGTACCTGTAGATTTGAAGAGAGGGCCATTGGGTAAAATCCTCACTGTGCAAGCATGAGGATCTGAGTTCAGATCCCCAGAAGAGATATAAAAGACAGATGCAGTGGAAACCTCTATAGCCTGTTTTCTGTGGTTGTTTGCTTGCAAGGGTGCAGTTTCATACTAAGGAATTCCAGTCTTAAATCTGTTGTGCTAAAGTTTAGATTTTGGATGTCCTCCTTGGCTCTGTTGATAGGGGAGAACGTTAAGGGAGGTGTAATGGGAGCCCTTATGTAACATTAGGATGTGCATAATCACAGGGACTAAAGGTATCAGTCATTCTTGTCTCTTCAGCTAATACAACCAGAGCAATTTGCTCCTAGGAGACACTGCCTTTATACCGGACAACCAATCATGGACTAAAACCTCCAAAAATGGTTTCCCACTCTTACATTTTTTGCTTTCTAGTCTTAATCTCTGATATCTTGTTACAATACTATAACACAATCTGTTTAAAGCTCTTATATGTACATACTAATAAAATCCATATTTTCCCTTTGGAATACTACCACATTTTGGTTTGTTGTTATTTGGAAACCTTGGGCTATAGCCATATTTTCTTTGTATTAGAATGTGAAAACTCTGACTTGGGTTCTTGGATGTCTAGTGTTACCAGCGTGAGCAGTACAGTGAGTGCTGTCATAGCTTAGAAAAACACTAACAGATAAGGGATTCTGCCTGCTTTGGGCTGTGTCCCTCTTTAGTATGTCCTAGGAATCTCCACATCATGATTTTATAAATGATTTTGTCTCTTAGAAGCCATATAGTTTGACCTTGTTGTTTTTCTTGTGTAGCCCCTTTTTCCCATCTTTAGTTAGATTAAGTGTTTTGTTTGTAACTAGCCTCTATTTTTGTTTCTAATTCTTCTTGCAGTTAGTTAAAAATGACCAATCTAAGTTATTTTCAATTTTTTAAGATTAATCTGCTAAAATCTCCAGTTTAAAATAAGATTGTGTTTAGCATGACATAAATATAAGATGACACTTACACAAGATGCAAATGATTTACCACATCCTAAAACATAGTGTAATAAATGACAAAGACCTAAATAAAGTTTTTTGTATTATACCTGATATTATAAATTTTCCCCTTGGTAGTTAAAACCAAAGAGAAAACAGTCTTTCCAAATCATGCCATTTTTATGAGCCATAATGATAAAAGTGAAACCTAACATTACCCTTTATTTGTTTGTTTGTATTGGCCTTTAAGACAATGAAAAAAATCTCACCATATAAATTTTGGGTAAAGGTCACTAGAAATTTTAGTACCTGTAAGAAAAATGTCATAACTATAATGTACAGGGTGAAAATTATAAGCAAAGTTAGAAAGAGTTATTGTTAAATAAAATTCTAAGGCCAATCTTAGAATCACTTGTAAGTGAAGTTCATATAAGGGAAAGGACTTTTTGAAACCCAAGGACAGAGCTGAAACTATCCAGGTTTGACCCAGCATAGTAGAAGTCCCCTGTAAGGTGAATCATGACTCTTAACTTCATGGGATTTGGGATCATATAGGAGACACTCCTTAGCTTGCCTTGGGAATATATTCTCCAATAGGTTTGCCTGAGTAGAAAGATCCACCCTGAATGGTGGAGGTACCAGTCTATAGAATGGGCTCCTATACTGATATTAAGGAAACAGTGAGCCTAGCACCAGTTAACCCTCTCTGTTTCTTTTTGGTATATCCAGTATGACCAGATGTCCCAAGTTTCTGCTACCATGTCCTTCCCCATTAAAGGAAGTGTTCTTAAACTGTAAGTGGAAACAAGCCATCCCTTCTTTAAGTTGCTTTCTGTCAGTCAGATATAACTAATTCGTCTGCCAGATCCAATGCCATCAGAAAAGGATATCTATCTACTGGCTGAGAGTTGCAGTTCTTGCTCATGTGTCTGTGTTGTAAGTAAGGCTAAAGTCAACACTTAATTCTCTGCATGCCCGCAACAGCAAAGGTATCATATGAAGATTTCTTTTCCTTGTCTTTATAGCAAAATCACATTTGGAAACAACTCAAGGAAGGAAATTTTTATTTTGTTGTATGATTTCAGAGAGACCTCAATCAACTATGGCAAGGGTGTGATGAAATGCCTTCATATGCGAGCCCTTCCAGGAAGCAGAATGCAAGCACAGGCTGCTGCAGGCCAGAGGTTTAACCTGTAGGTGCCCTCTCCTAACAGCCTACTTCCATCAGCAAGACCCCACCTCACTAAAGGCACCTTAGGTTTCAGAATAGTGCTACAAGCTAGAAAAAGAATTCCCAACATCAACCTAAGGGGACATTTCAGTTTTGAACCGTAACAGATACTTTGAACCTTAATTTACTCTGATTGCTAAGCAACAGAGAAAAAGATTGTCAACAATTGACAACTGTAGGAAAAGCAGAACTTTAAATGTGGAGTGGTAGGCATGCCTATTGTTCTAACACCTGGAAGGTGGGATAGGAAAACTACCAGCTTGAGGCCAGCCTGGGCTAACTAGGAAATATTGCTCCAAAAATAAACAAGTGGGGCTGGAGAGGTGGCTTAGCTGTCAAAAGTATGATATTCTCCCAGAGATGTGAATTCAGTGCCCAGCATCTACGTCAGGTGGCTTACAAAGACCTGGAACGTCAGCTCTGGGGGAGCTGTTGCCCACTTTAGGCCCCTGGATATTTACATTCATGTGCACATTACTTACATACACATATACACCTTAAAAATATAAAAACCAAACCTAACAAGTAAAAAAGAAAGAAAGAAAAGTAACAACAGTAATAGTAACAAAATAAATAGAAAAAGTTTGTGCATTAAATACATTGCTACCATTAATGTGTATTTGCCTTGAAAAATTTGCTGTGGTACTATTATAATAGTATGTCTAGTTCATTTTTTTAATATGAAAATTTTATAAATTCTGCCATTTCAATTGCCATTAATTAAAAACAATTTTGGTAACTGTAAAATAAACTTAGGAGTAATGTTTTGAATGATAGTCAAATCTGGATATGAATTGTTTTCCTCTAGAAAGTAAAGTGCAGGAGATTGCCGTGGAAAGCAAAGACCTGGGTAAACAACTACTTTCACTGTCCTCATGAGCAGGGCTTAGTCTGCAGAATTTTTATAGCTGAATATTCTTGCCCTCTGCTGCAATTGCAAATTGAACTGTTCTTCATTGTTTATGCCACCATAACTACAATGAAAGTGAAATTTTATGGTTTGAATGAAGAGAGTTGATCATAGGGACTTTATATTCTTTGTGGTTCTTAGTTCATTTGATATTTGATAGGAATTATAGGTTTCCTGATGAAAGAAAAATAACATTTGATGACTTATTTTTCCAAGACATTAAATAACAAGCTGAACATGCATTGCAAGGGGTTTTCAATCTGTCACATAAAATAGGCAACTTTGCCTCTCACCAAGAATATTAGCAATGAATTTTTCTATCAACAGCAGCCTGAAAATACGGCTCCCTCAGCATATTGCTAGGCTTATGCACATGCTTTTTCAGAGTATTTTCTTGTCAGAGTTCATAAATAAATGAAAACCAATTTCTCTTCTGAATCTGCTAACATATTTACATACGGAACATAATGATCTGTTATTAACGTAACTGACTGAAGCAAAATCACAAGCCCTTTGGCAATTACCAAAAAGAAGTAGAATAAAATTCATCCATGCAAAACTCTGGCAAGAATGGCTAGCAGATGTTTCCATACTTGACTAAGCATGCAAGCCACTGAGATGCCCTTCAGTAGGTGAACAGAGAAACAAGTTGAGGTCCACAGCCACACTGTGCCTTTTAGTTGATGACCAGTATAAAATGTAAGAGATCTGCCAGTCCTGGAACTAAGTCCTCATGCACTTTACCGGGTCAGCTGTCTCCCCAGTGCCTGGGAAGAAATTTTAATCTAACATGTTATTAAAAAGGTAGCACTGATACGTTTTAATCCACTTTCTGAAAAAAGTTTTAAAAACATATTTACGTCACTTTGACAACTAGAAAGCAAACCTTCAGTATTTATTAGAGAAGATTTAGGAAACATTTTCTTTTAGAAAATTTTGCTGACTAACTCTAAATATCTCAAGGTGAATCCAAAGTCTTTATTATTTTTCAGTTTTGTTTCTGATTGACCAAGTTGTTTTATTCACCTGAAATGGCTCGTGTATGAGTGTGTGTGTGTGTGTGTGTGTGTGTGTGTGTGTGTGAGAGAGAGAGAGAGAGAGAGAGAGAGAGAAAGAGAGAGAGAGAGAGAGGTGAGTGTGTGAGAGAGAAATGTGTATGTGTATGAATGCATGTATATATGGTTATTTCCATATTTCAAAAACCGGATTCTGTTGCTTTATTTCCCCAAATCCTTTCCATAGGATGTCCATCATTTTCTCTTCCTGAATCCTGTATGTGGGGGGTGGGATCATGGTTGTGGGTGATGGATAAGCTGTGAAAAGAGGAGCCTGCTGATATGTGAGACACAATTGGAGAGTTGCTGAGTCCCTACAGCATCCATTCTTTCATCTTACCGCTTCTCCATCTTGCAGCATCACACACATAAAAGGGCTCAGTGAGGACTGGCTGGAGGATGCTGCACATGTGTTCTTAGCAAGTAACATACCTAGTTGCCTTGCTGCTGTGCTGATGTAAAGTGAAAGGCAGGCTTTTCATGCCGACGTGTTTTCTGTATTCTCTCTGACAGAAGGAACAACTCACAAAATAAATGGCACAGCGCTGCAATTTGTCAGCCATCGAGCTGAGCTTAGAGTGTAATTTGTTTTAATACATTAAATATTTGCTACTTTGGTTCTTGGTTTCATATAATCCTTGGTGTTATTGCTTTTATTGACAGAAATATTAGTCATATTGGTATACTTATTATGAACAAAGAACACAGTGATCACTCTTCCCATCATTTCTGCAGGGCTTTACAGCCCGCACCACCCATTGAACAATTAAATTGAATCCCGCCAATGATAAGGCTTGGTTTCCCAATTAAACAATAAAATGATGTAGGACAAGGTTATTCTTTAGACTTCATGTGGTCCCAATCTAATATTATTTTTGCTTAATTTTGTTGTGTGTGTTGTAATTGTAAAAGTGGTTTATTTCTCATATTATAAGCTTGTTTTTATTTTTATTTTGTGGCTACCTTCTCTCTCATCCCTCATCTCTTCTTCCCTCCTTTCCTTTCTGAGAATGAACAATTTATATTCATAATTCTCGCTTTGTAGCATAGAACTTTCATTAGTTCTGAAATGCATTAGTTTGTAAAAACAGGACTAATAAGCATTTGTCCTATATGGAAAATACTTTGCTGTGCCCACATTGTATTGCTAACATCCAATACAGTACTGAATAGAGTAGGTGTTTGAATGTGATTGATCAAAGAAGGAATGAGCAGGAACATGTGTGGTAAGTGGATTATTTATGTTCTGAGTAGTATGAAAGTACTTGTAGTTCTAGCTTCTGGTCCAAAGGAGATGGTGCCTATTGTTAAGTCATTACTTAAAAGCTGCTATTCACCTTTGTTTGTGCGTGTATCATGTTATCTATACCTATTATTATATAGTATGACACATATGTGCCTCTGAGTGTCAATCTTTATTGTTAAGAGGAAAAAAAAAAAACATGGAGCAAGTCAGTCTCTGGAACTCTGCCTTGAAGTCAGGCCAGTTCACTGTAGTTTCATGAGTGTTTTCTCTACAGATGGCACACCATCACTGTCTTCTTTCTACTGTATTTACCCCATTTGACATAGTTTATGAGTAAGACTAAAAAACTCATCTGGAGTTTTGTGACTCATTTATATGTATCAGCAATAATAATGTCAACACCATTTATTTTTAATTCACAGATTATGATATGAACTCGGGATCATGTAGAAAACACATGAGCATATCAGAGGTGTATGGTCCTGCTCAGAAATGTAAGGGTATAGTATGCATGAGTCCCAGGAAACCATATTTTCACCTTTGCCCTGAATTTATCTATGAATGTAGTAAAATCCACACATTGAAATTTATTTTCGAGAATTCAGGGATACATTTATGAATTATCAGGTATGAATGATATTTTGGGGATGGAAAGATGTCCCAGTAGTTAAGAGTGCTTATTGCTCGTGCAAAGAGCTGGAGTTTGTTTCCTGGCACCAGTATCATGTGGCTCACAACTACCTGTAACTCCAGTTCCAGAGGATCCGCAACCTCTGCTGGCCTCCACAGGTGTCCACATGCAAGAGGCACATGCTCATATCCATATCCATAAATAAATGACAGAGCTTCTGTAGAGGGGATCACTAGGAACAAATGTGGTCCTTAAACCAGAATTAGCATCGAAGTTCAGGAGTTTGTATTATAATTACTTAGATCGTTTTAGGATGAGGGTAGGGTGAGGAAAAGTCTTGACACAATTGCACATGCATAACTTGAGTAAATATGATTTCCTAAACCAGGCTGAGATTCCTGAGGTACAATGGTAGCCTTTCCGCTTACCTGGACAGCGGAACCTGAGTCTCCCCCCTTTTTAAACTTCTTCCAGCTCTATCAGGCTGCTCACAGCAGTGCCAGGATTGGAGGAGACCAAACGGCACTATTCATTTGTAAGAAGACAGCAATTCAACCAAATATTTTAAAACAATATTCAGGGACTGGAAAGATAGCTCAGCCTTTTTGAGGACTTGCTGCTCTTCTATACGACTTTGGTTTAAAACCCAGCACCCACATTGAGCCACAACCACCTGCGCCTGCAGCCCCAGGGTTCTGCGTGCCCAGCGCTGGTCTCTTTGGGCTCCTGCACGTGTTCATGTGCACTCTCTCATTCTCTGTCATCATGTTCACAGCAACAATAACAATTGAAAATAAAACTCATAAATACATGCCCTCTGCTAGGAAGAGGAGGATCCAAAACTTGAGGATCTGGAGCAGCTGATCTCCTTAGGGCATAAGAGCAACAGGTATGCAGGCCTTTCGGACAGACTGCATCTGACTTCTCAGCTAGCAGCATGGCCCTGAATAGTCTGAACCAATGATAGCAACAGCAAACCTGTGTTGGAGGACAGAGAGGACTGGCACCATCACAGCACATTCCTTGTGCTAGCACCATGAATGGATGGGGACTGTGTCCACAGAGACCACTGGATGGCAGGATCTTTCTCCAGTCCACTTGCAGACAGCCAGAGATGAGCTTCATAATCACCCAGATGCCATTGTGGAGGAGAGAAGTGATTGCACAAAATTTTAGAGAGTCTAAATTCTGAATTAATTCAGTACTTATCCATAAGAGAATGAAAAGAACAGATCTAGATGCCCCTGAAAACATGGAAATGCATGTATTTACCACGATGCCTTTCCCTGCTGCTGTCTCTTGAATGGGTTCAGGAGGAGGTGCAATGGGAAGAAGTCACAATGCTCCGTGCAGATACGTGCACTGACCACACAGTTTCACCCCCCCTACTGCTGGTTCTGACTTCTCTGGGTTTCTGCACTTGTGTGCCCCAAAAGCATAGCTCCATATCTGGTTACCTAACCTCTCCCCAACCCAAGTCCATCCTGCTGTTCTTCTTTTCAGGTATAGTGATGGTGGCCAAGATGTCACATACCTAAGCTTGTATTGTTCTAACTATATTTCTTAAGTGCTCAATCTTTCTCTCTCTCTCTTTACAATTTGTCCCATTTCTTGACTCTTTGCTAGAGAGCTTTAGCACCCTACCTGGATCTCCCTGCCCTGGGAATGTCACCATCAAGGCTTCTGTGACTGCTTTCCAAGCGTAAACCTACCTTCCTTTCTCCATGCCTGGAACTCCTTCTCCAGCCACCCACTGCCCTGAGAATGCTTTCTATCTGATTTAAGCTGTGACAGCCTGTCATCCAGAGCAAGTGCATCTGATTATATGGTTTTACACCCTTGGATTGATACTTTCTCTAAGCTCCCTCGTAGACCCCGTCAAAGCCAAAGTTACTAAAAACGGATCTAGAAAATTCATACTGATTTCCAAAAGACGAATCTGAAACAGACACAGTTCAGCCCCTCTCAAAAACTCTGCTGATCTCTGAGATATCCCGCCGTAACAGAGCAGTGCCTCTTTGTGCCCTACAGGAAAATACTCAAACTTTCTTAAGCGTGCAGTCAGGTTTCTTGCCTGACCCTGAAATGTCCCCTTTCCCATTGTCTCTCTCAGTACTCTCCCCCTCAATCCCTCACAACTTGACCTTTAAAGTTCCCATCCTCAGTCACCCCCAGTCCACCTAGAAGGTCTTCTCTATTTGCCCTTCCTTGTATTCCTCTCTTCGTCTTCTGTGTTACCTTAGCCTCTTTGGGGCTGTGGACTGTAGCATGGTTATTGTTTAAAGTTAATATCCACTTTTGAGTGAGTATATATACCATGTTTGTCTGGGTTACCTCACTCAGGATGATTTTTCTCTGGTTCCATTTATTTGCCTTCCAATTTCCCGGTGTGCTTGTTTCCAACTGCTGAGTAATACTTCATTATGTAAATTTACCACATGTTCTTTACTCATTCCTTGCTCAAGAAAATCCCCACGAGTTTACAAGGATGACCCCAGCTAATTCTCTAAGCAACAGAGAATACACAGACTGAGCGGGTCATCTCCTGTGGCCAGATTGGTACCTAGATCAATTGTCATCAGAGAACCTTCATCTAGTAACTGATAGAAACAGATGCACACCTACAACCAAACATTAGGCCTAGCTTGTGGAATGCTTCTAAAGAGGGGGAGAAGGATTGTAGGAGCCAAAGGAGTAAAGGACACCAGAAGAAAACTCACAGAATCAACTAACCTGAGCTCATAGAGGCTCACAGAGACTGAACAGACAACCAAGAAGATTGCATAGGGCTAGGGCGAACCTGGGACCTCTGCATATATATGACAATTGTATAGCTTGATTTTTTTGTGGGACTCCTAACACTGGGAACAGGTGCTATCTCTGACTCTTACTGGGTTTTGGTACCCTAGTGCCCATACTGGGTCACCTTGTCGAGCCGCAATACATGGAGAGGTATTTATTCGTACTGTAACTTGATATGCCATGTTTTGTTGATACTTATGGGAGACCTGTCTTTCCTAAACACAAATGGAGAAGGAGTGGATTGAGGGCTGAGAATAGAAGGAGGTGGGTGGAGTTACTGGGAAGAAAGAAGGAAGGAGAAACAGGTTTGGAGGTAAAATGAATATATAAATTTTTAAAAAGTATAAAAAATGTGATGTGTGATGTGATTGCCTTAGAAGTCAATGATATTAGTGATTCCAGATATCTCTGGAAAAACTTTTAATGGCAGGTGAGTAGAACACAGAGCTAATAAGAGGAAGTCTAGTCAAGAGGTGTTTACAATAATCCCGGTGTGATGTGTACCAGATTTATAGTGTTATACACAGCTCAGAGAAAAAGGCCTAGTAATAGATCCTGGAGCTAGTGCGAAATGTAAGAGAAAAGAGAGGCAGACAAAGGTAACACAGCAAGTATGACAGCCATGTGGCAGAGAGGGACAAGTGGAGGACAGCTTGATGATGTGGGAGTGTTATATATCAATCTGTTGATTTCATTGGTTAAGTAATAAACAAACTGCTTGGTCTCATAGCTTAGAACATAGGTGGGTGGAGTAAACAGAACAGAATGCTGGGAGGAAGAGGAAGTGAGGTAAGACACCTCATACAGAGACACCATCCTCTGCTCTCCTGGGCAGAGGCGATTCAGCTCTGACCCAGGATGGACGTAGGCTAGAATCTTCCCGGTAAGGGCACCTTGGGGTGCAACACAGATGATTAGAGATGGGCTAAATTAATATGTGAGAATTAGCCTAGAAGAGGCTAGATAGAAATGGGCCAAGCAGTGTTTAAAAAAATACAGTGCCCGTGTAATTATTTCGGGGCATAAGCTAGAGCTAGCCATGTGGGCGGCTGGGGTGCCGGGGACGCAACCCCACCGCTCTTATTACAACAGCTTGACTTCGTGATAACCTCCAAACTTTTGAAAGTATGGAAGTCATTGTGCCATATAAACAGAATCTCATATTAGCTAGCAACCAGGAAGAAAGAGGGTAGATATATCCCTTAGAATTGCAAATGTTTTTCAAAGCTGAAGAATATAACTGTGAGAATTCAAAGAGACATTGTGTGTTTTGCAAAAAAAAATTCTGCTTATGTAGTTAAATGCCACTCATTGTTCCTTAGGGCAGAGATGTTTGTAAACATGTTTAACTTATATATTTTTATGAGAGAGAAAATGGCTATGCCGATTCTTTGAGAAAGAAAGTCATGGACCTTTCTTGGTCCTCATTACTTTCTTTGTAATTTTTTTTTTTATTTTTGAGATGATAAAGGTTTTTTTTTTTATCATTTCTGCCCTCATCCTTCCCTCCAAATCCTCTCGTATACCCCTCCTTACCTTCTTTTAAAATCTTTCTTCATTGCTGTTGCATCAATACATGCACATTACTGAACAGAAACTTCTGAGTCTATTTAATGTTTTTTGAATGTATGTTTTCAAGGCTGGCCATTTGTATTGGGCAACCAATCAGTGTGCTCTTCCCTTTAGAAAACTGTTTCTTCTTCTTTAACATTCCTTAGTTGCTTGTAGTTCTTTGTGTAAAGTTAAGGACGCATGGGCTTTTCCCATCCATTTTGACATCGTATCATTCCGCTCATGTTTGGGAAGTGATGCTGGTGTGACTGCATGGGTATTGCTTATGACATTGCCAGGATACACCATCTAACAGAAAACTTCCTGACTTTTGGCTCTTACAATCTCTATGCCTACGGCCCCTTCCAAGTTTTCACTGAGCCTGAGGTATAGGAACATTTTATACATATATCCACTTGGTGTAGGCTCCATAAGTTTGCATTTTGTTTGGTTGTGGTTTTCTGTCATGGTCTCTGTCCATTGCAAAGAGAAATTTCCTTGATTAGGGTTGAGGACTACATTTATCTGTGGGTGTATGGACAAATATTTAAGTGGTTGTTAGGGGTTATGCTGGTTTCATAAAGTAGTGGTGGTAGATTCTCCCACAATATCCATGACATCAATAGTAGTAGTACTTCAATAAGTATAGATCAATGCATCAGTTTCCCAGTTCTGTTCTCTAATCAAGCCCCGAACATGCCACACTAAAGAAGGAATGAATGAGTACAGTTAGAACCTAGATTTTGATTTCTAAAGACTTTTTTCTAGAGAGATCAGCAATGAAGGGGTCCCCAGGGGTAAGACCTGGGATACTCAGGACATTAAAAATGTGAGGGCAGACTATTGCACTTATGCATGTTAGGTTATGAACCCATAGTAGAAAAGTTCTTGCTTGAGGAAATAGTCACCTATTAAGTAAAACCGGGTTGATAGAATTAGAAAACCTCCATTTCTGAACCATAATTATCATAAAAATAATTGGTTCTAGCAAGTGACACCAGAGAATTTTAAAAGAAGTGAGTGTACATTTAAGCAAAAGAATAATTACACTGTCTCAAAACACCCTGTAGGAAGATATGCATTAATTACAAGTGGTATTATAATAACTTTGTTAGAGGAAAAATGCCAAAAGCAGACTGAACAAAATACTGAACAATAACATTATCAGCTAGTAACGAGTCTGAAATAGACTGTGTCCTCTGTCACTATCAGCTGATTCCGTCCCTTCATTCCAGCTGCGCTTCTAGGCTTTTCTTGCCCAACGTTATATAAACTGAATCAAATCTCAACCAACCAGAGTGCCAACCAAAATTGTCACTTTTTCTATAAAATAATTAACTTGTACTCTTCAGAGATGTGTGATGAGAGAAAAGCCTTGAGAAAGTGTCAGAGATAAGGTGTGTATGCGACACGACAAATGAAGGTATGAGCTTAGAATTTTGGAAACCTCATGGGAAAGGAGGACTGTGTAGCATCTACACTTTTCATATTGCATCAATGCTAGTTTCTGATGTAAATGATAGCACCATGTTGTATAAGAATATTTCTTGCTGTTAGAAAATAAATATTTAAATAGCAAGGGGTGGATAGAATGTGATGGGCCCAGAGTATAGGACCCTCCCCTTCATATATGCAAAGGAGCGTCATAGTTAGGGTCTCTATTACTGTGATTAAACATTGTGGCTAAAACAACTCGGGGAGGAAAGGGTGATTTTGGGCTTATGGTTCTAGAGATAAAATTCCACCATCATTGAGACAGGAAAACATGGCAATAGCCACTAGGTACAGTGGCAGGAGCAGCAGAGAGCTCACCATCTCAGTCTAAAGCCAGGAAACAGAAAGAGATAACTTGGAACAGCATGAGTCTTCATGCTCAAAGTCCGCCCCTACTAACACACTTCCTCCAGCGAGGTCATACCACCTATGACTCCGCAGAAAGCCACACTGGGATCAAGTCTCCAAATGCCTAGACTATGGGAGACATCTCATTCAATCCACCACAAAGGAGAAAGAGGTATGTGCAAAACAAATAAACATTGGATTCTTTTTTCTGCCGAGTAGTACTCCGTTATATAAAGGTACCACATTATCTTTTCCTTTATCCATTTTTTCGTTGAGGGCATCTAGGTTGTTTTCAAGTTCTAACTATTACAAATAATTCTACTATTAACATAGACATGATATGAGAAAGTTGGAAGCCTGGGGGTGGGGACAGAAGGGAAGGAGGAGGGAAGTAGGGAAGAGGGGAGGAGAACATGAAGGAACTGGATAGTCGAGATGGGGAAAGGAAAGAGAGGAAGAGCAAGGAAAGAGATATCTTGATTCAGGAAACCATTGTGGGTTTAGCAAGAAACTGGGCACTAGAGAAATTCCCAGAAATCCACAAGGATGACCTTAGCTAAGACCCCAAGCAAAAGTGGAGAAGGTGCCTGACCTGGCCTTCCTCTGTAATCAGATTGATGATTAATTGTCATCATGGAACCTTGATTCAGCAGCTGATGGAAGCAGATGGAGAGATCCACAGCAGAGCTCTGGGTAGAGCCCCCAAACTCCAGCTGAAGAGAGGGAGGAGTGATAATTTGAGCAAATGGGTCAAGACCATGATGGGGACACCCATTGGAACAGCTTAACCGAGCTAATGGAAACACACCCATTCTGGCCTGATAGTGGGGGGAATCAGTATAGAACCAAACTAGGCCCTCTGAATGTGTGTGACAGTTGTATGGCTGGAAGACTGTCGGGACCACTAGCAGTGAGACCAGGATTTATCCCTCTTGCTTGAACTGGGTTTTTGGGACCCATTCTATTTGGAAGGAGACCTTGCTCAGCCTAGATATAGTGGGGAAGGCCTTGGTTCTGCCTCAAAGCAATGTGCTAGGCTTTGGTCACTTCCCGTGGGAAGTCTTACCCTTTCTGAGGAGTGGATGGAGGATGGAGTGAGGGGGCAAGGTGGAGGGAGCAGGAAGAGAGGAGAGAGTAGGAACTGGGTTTGGTATGTAAAATGAGTAAAGAATTTCAGCAAAATTTTACCCTAGCAAATTTATTAGGCCAACTATCCAGAAAATTTACCATTTTATGCTAGAAACACCCAATGAAGAAGGCAGAACAAAGAATTGCACAGACAATAAAAATGACCTTTTCAGGTCTTATGAGATGGCTCGGAGAGTAAAGCTGACTGCTGCCAAAACTGATGGCCTGGCTTGGATTCCAGGACCCACATGTCCTCCAGCCTTCACATAAACGACATGCCATGTGTACCCCAACATATGTTTACACACACAATTTTTAAATGTAATTTCAATTACTAGTGATTATCATTTCAGTTGGATCGCATTGGAAACCCAGTGAATATGCTTACCAAATGGCAGTTGAAGATATGACCTCAAACACAGTTGTAGGTGATCTCTTTGAAGTCAGTGGGGGAGGGACAGTGTACAAAGGTGTCACTCACTGTCTATCATATCTGCGAAATCAAGTGTCTATGGAATATTTGAGATGCTGTGAATGTCATTTTGGTTATGTCACTGAGTTCATGTGGAAGATTAAAAAAAATCAATGTCTATGTGGGGTAGCTTTAGGAGGTTCAGAGTGAAGATCCAAAATCAGTCCCATAGGGTTGTTTTACTATTGCTGGTCACTGCCTTCTGTGAGCCTCTAACTTCCTCCTTTTCTTTTTGAGCAATAGTGGAATTTGATGTGACTAAATTCAGTGATTTGGAAAATAATGCATTTAATTATAAAAAGTGTAGTCTGTGATCCATTGCTATTTCTAGTACCACTGTGGGTACATAACAGAGAGTTCAGTTCTCTTCCTCCTATTTATGAAAAGAAATTCAGTCTTAGTCTTCCCTTCAGCTGTCTGTCTCTTTCACACACACACACACACACGCACACACACACATGCACGCACACACACACACTCATACACACACCTACACATGCACGCACACATGCACGCACACATGCACGCACACACGCACGCACACACAGACACGCATGCACACACACACGCATACGCACACGCACACACACACGCATGCACACACGCATACACGCACATGCACACACACACACAAGCACACATGCACACACGCACGCACACACACGCACACACACACACACACGCACGCACACACACGCACGCACACATGCATACACGCACATGCACACACACACACAAGCACACATGCACACACGCACGCACACACACACACACGCGCACACACACGCACACACACACGCACACACAGTCATGAACCCCTATGTACAACAGTATCATAGAAGGGAAGAAGACGGAAGGGGGACTCTCATCAACTTTCTATTTTGTCTTCATGTAGGAGTGATGATGCTATGTTACCAGAATACGGGTGTTTGTAGAAAGTCTTCTAAATCTTGTACCTGAGAGAAAATGGCCACCTCTATCCCCAGTGTGCTTTCATTGTGCATTTCAGTTAACACTTTTCAAAACTTGGAACAAGAGCTTCAGTTGACTGAGTTTCAGAAGAATTACTTAGCAGTATGCAAATTACCTCAAAATATGCATGTTCAAAATTAGAAGGTTTTTCCATTAATGCTCAGAAGAAGCAGGTAGCCAGAAAGGTCCGTATGGAAGATAAAATTAGCAGCAATGGCAGACTCCATGATTTAATCTCTAGATAAGGCCATAGATTTGGTTGTAAAGAAAGCGTTAGCATATCTATTGTGGGCGAAAGTGATTAATCTTCTTAAAGATGGTTTGTTTTTACTTTAACAAAAACTTTCCACCATCTTCTTGTCACCAGGACTTAGTTCTGGAAAACCCGTCTCTCCTTTCTGCAGTGTTTACAGGTGGCGCAGTAATCTGCTGTCTTGGGATGGCTTTGCCCAGATGGCGAGTGCTGCCATAAATGGAGGATACAGACATTAGATTAATATAAATGATCACTTCGGAGATATACTAGGGTACTGAGCTACCTACCGGTCAGATGGTGAGTGCTGCCATAAATGGAGGATACAGACATTAGATTAATATAAATGATCACTTCGGAGATATACTAGGGTACTGAGCTACCTACCGGTCAGATGGCGAGTGCTGCCATAAATGGAGGATACAGACATTAGATTAATATAAATGATCACTTCGGAGATATACTAGGGTAGTGAGCTGCCGGTCAGATGTTTTTGCAGTCCAACAAAGAAATAATTTCATTCCAAACATAAATAGGCTATTTTGTACAATTGGTTACTTGTTTATGTGGACCACGGTGCCCCTCTGGTCTAAAAGCGGCTGAGGCATAGTCCAGAAATGAGGAAGTGAGGGTTCACAACGTCTAGTCTGTGTATCAGGTCTAAGTGGGCCCTCTGGGTTGCTGATTTGGGTAAAACCCAAACCCAGCCCTGAGTATTTCACAACACAATGTGATTCATAGAAAAGTAATCTATGAATCTTTGAATCTCCTAAACCTTGTGTTTCTGACCCATATTAACTGGGCTTTTGGAATGACATAATATTGTCATGTTTGTTTATCATATGCAAACATCATATTAAGACACAGTGTATTGTCCTTCATATACCATATCATTTTCATGTTTGTTTTTCTGTAAGCATTAACTTAAGATATAGTGTGTTATCCTTCATATACTATGTCCTCCTGAAATCTCTCCTAGAGCTATTGTCCACGTAGGCCCGTCAGTTCCAGAAACGAAATCTTCCACACAGTGATATGGTAGCTAGTTAGACCTTTGGAAAGGTGTGACTCTGTTACAGGCTAGGAAAATGAGCTGTGTACGACAGAATATCTGATCTTATGTTAGGACGAGAGATAAACGGATGCAGTGAACTCTCCTGGAAAGGCGTGGCATTCGGCCAAGGCACAAATATGAGCACCCAGAGAGTCAAAGCTGCAGAGCTTCTGGGAAGGAGGGATGGCAGCTGTCTTGGGGGACTGGTAAAGCTCTTAGACATGTAGAGCTTCAGAAGAGGGGGAGAAGGTGAGAGAGTGAGCAGCGCGTGAGCAATGTGTTTCTAAGTTTTTACAGCCAACTGTGAAAGGACGATATACTGAATAACAGAACTTAAAGTGACTGATCTTCTAAGAACTCATTATCAGTCTAGAGCTAGAAGGAGAGGAGGACTCGCACACACACACAGATCCTTTGTGCTTTTCCTATTAAACAGTAAATGATAACTGTACACATTCAGCTGTTTGAGACTATACTAAAGATATTGCTGATTCATAGAAGGAAATTGTGTTCTCAAGATATATAAATATATAAATTTTGTAAGTGTTTAGGATATATATTTCTCTAGAAATGCCCGACATCTTGAAGGACATTTATTTGTGCAAATGGATTATGGACAAGGTCCTATGGTTGGATCTCCTCTCTTTACACAGGAAAATGAAGCCACAGAAGGCCATCTACCATTTCATATTTTATAGCTACATGGAAGCTGCACCAAACCCTCCTTTTTGATCATTTCTCTACAGACATATTTGTGTGTAAAGAAGGAGAACACCCTTCAATCACTAACAATGTTTAGAGAATGGGTAATTAGAAATAACGACATTGGCTCCTTGTTAGATTTCCTGTCTGGTTCAGTAAGGTGGAGAAATGACTTGGACATGTGATATATTTGTTTCTGAACACAATCTGACACTCATGCAACTCTGTTCTCTCTCTCTCTCTCCATTTGAAATATCTTTAAAATTTGGCAGGTTTTGTATAAGTGAAAGTAGCTATAGGTAATTAGAGGATTTCTAGCAATTTTAAGTCATATTATAGATTAATATTTTAACTCAGTTTGGGGTATATATTCTGGCTTTGCTGGTTAACGTCTGTTTTTCTCCAGTTGACAAATTATTGTAAAATAGAAGAAATATTTAAATGAAAAATAAGAGAATCTAAATTTTGCATATATTTGTGTGTATATATACATGGCATATGCATGTGTGTACGTGTGCATGCCTATTTTGTGTGCACGTGTTTACATGTATTTGTATGCTTGTAAATTTGTTCATGTACCTACATGTTTGTTTATTTGTATGTATGTATATGTTTGTCTTTTAGTCCTTATTTGAAGAAAGCATATTCCATGAATAGTGAAGGACATCAAAATATCATTGCTATTGCAATGATTCCATTCTGTTTGTTCTTTTGATCATGATTTCCTACAGTGTGATGAACCACTGGAGTGGGCATCTGCAAGAGAAGCAACCTGGAGACAACACATGGGTATCTGTTATGTCATGTTATAAATCCTAGAAAAATTGTTCTAAGTAAACATATGCTTCAAACTGAGCTCAGATTTGAACAAGGAGAACGTTATTACATGTGTACATTTCTTACCGCTCTTCTGCCTGTTGTCTGTGTTCGCCTATCATTACCCAAGCGATACTGTACACTGTGCAGATCGAGCTAAGTGGCAAGTTTAGCTGCATCACCACTTCCATCTTTCTCTTTATTTCTTCTACTGCAGCTGAGGCCGCGCTATCATTAGTACCATAAAGAAATCAAAGCACAGGAACTTAAGAACATTTTTGCCTATTTCCCCATCATAAATATGCATTACTCCAGACACTATTCTATCAGGCATACAGCAGGGAACACGGCTGAGCTAGCAACAAACTGGGCCAGAATTCAAGCTCTGTCTCTGAGACTCTGCACTTGGCGTTCCTTCCAGTACACAGTCTGCTGACTCTCACCCTGGCTGTCGGACTCTCGGCTCCTTGTAAATGAGTCATTTGAAGTGAGCTTGTATTTTGCGGAACAGTGGAAAAACATACCCTAGTATCTGCCAGGACATAGGTTTTGTTTGCCTGCTTGCTTGCTCCTTCCTTCCTTCCTTCCTTCCTTCCTTCCTTCCTTCCTTCCTTCCTTCCTTCCTTCCTTCCTTCCTTCCCTCCCTCCCTCCTTCCTTCCCTCCTTCTTCTCTTCCCTCCTTCCTTCTTTTTTCTTCCTTCCCTCTCTTCTTCTCTCCTTCTCTTTCTCCTTCCATCCCTCCCTCCTTTTCTTTTTCTCTTCTCTCCTCTCTTCTCCTCTCCCCTCCTCTCCCTTCCTCTTCCCTCCCCTGCTTTCGTTTTCTTTTCCTTTTTTCTTTTCTTTTTTCTTTTCTGTATTTTTCTTTGGTTCTGCTGATTGAACTCAGGGACTCACTCATGCCCAGCATAGCACCCTGTCTTGGGCTGCATTTCCCCACCCTGGGAACTTAGATTTCAACACTGTGACCCTAGTAAAATTCACCTAAGAAAGAGATCCTTCATATATTGGAAAATGAATAAACATTTATGTGCCACAGGCCATTGATTGGATTCTTTTGAAATGACAAAGGAAGTTGTTCTTTGCTTAAAGGGAACAAATTAGGTTTAGAAACAGTGAAGTAGTCTCTTGCCATAGTCTCAGAGACACTGACCCATGTTATGTCTAAGATTGGCCTCGTCACTTGTTTAAGACAGATTGCCCACTTGTTCTGGCTGCCGCAACTATCCTGTCCCAGGATCATTACTTTGTCAATATCTCAATCCCTTGGTCTCTGCTTGCCCTACTGTATTTAAAGGCCTTTTTCTGACATTTGACATTTTGCACAAATGTCTGTCATGTAACACATATCACCTTCTACCCCTCTAACCTCCTGCAGCTGATGCCCTGCCTCTCTCTTTTCTGAGACAGCATAGGTTGAAAGAGTCCTCTGCATGTGGTCGTACCTCTCTCCCCAGCTGTAAATATTGCACCACTTTCGTCTTATCTCTTTCCACTGACTGTTTCCAAAAAGACTCTGCCAACCTGATGATGGAACAGACAATACTCGCACCATGTTGATATTCTTTCTAATCCAGCTGGATGTCTCCATATTTTCACCCATTTCTATCTAACATGTTTGTTTTTATTGCTTGGCCAAATATTTAGGCAATTTATTTGTTGTTGTTGCTTCCTTTCTTATAAATAGCCCCAATGGCAATAGGTGAAAATAAGACTTTCGTCACTGAGTGGCAATGGGCAGGATGCAGCAATGATTCCATAGTCTCCACTAAAGGCCAGTAGTACAGTGTAGCTGAGAACACTGCAGCCAAATGATGGGGGCATCGCGTGATGGTGCAGTTCTCATTTTCCCAGCAATGTAAGCTCGCCTCCTCTGCACAGAGCCCTTCCCAGCAGTCCAAATCAGTTATGAAGTGAAGATGTGCTGTGTTTGCCTCTGCAGCTCTTGGGGACAGAACATCATGTCACTGCGTTTTGCTTGCTGTGAACTGTCAACAGCAAGTTTATCTTGTAGAATAAAATGCCATACCTCTTCTTTTGGCTTTTCTATAATTCCTGAAACTTGTACCTTCAAAATGTCCCTGTTTTGCCAAATTATAAATCTCTTTTATATCCATTATGTGGCAAAGTAGCATCATAATCAAGACTGTTCTAAATTTTGGAAACCTCAGGAAATTATTCCATCCATTTTATAGACTCATCAGATTTTACAGCGAGCATGTGCTTTTTTTGTGGTTTAGCATTGCATTTGATTGGCTCTCTCTAGATATGCATGTGGTTATCCATTTCTGCTCTGCTGAATTTGTGTGCATTTTCCCTCTGTGCTTTCTGTAACAGATACAATGAACAGTTTTCCCAACTCTTTGAGGACTGGAGGGATGGCTTAGCATGTAAGAGCACATGCTGCTCTCACATAGGATTTGATTCAGTCCCTAACACCAGTGTAGAGCAGCTTACATGAACCTGTGACTCCAGCTCCAAATGTGACGACCTCTTCTGGCTTCTGTCAGCGCTGGCTGTCAGGTGGGGAATGCCCTCCCTCCACAACACACCTATACACATAATTAAAAATAAGTATTTAGGAAACTATTTGCAATAACTGGGTTTTTACCCCAGAAATTTCCCTCCTGTTGCTAAAGATCACCCAGAGACCTGCCTGTCTGCCTATTATATCACTATTCAGTCACCTCCCTGGATATGTAGCTCATGGCACCTGTGCATTCGCTGCAACTGAAGTGATTACTATGATGTTAGAAGCTCTCCCTTGGAGCAATTCCAAGGGTAGAATTATCTTTGGAAATAATTTCATTGCTGATCCTCATCCTACATGTTAATGAAGGTGTCAGCTAGAAAGGTCCCTAGCAGCCATGCCTGCCACACGCTACTGATCAGTTGAATAGAACTTAATACTTTGCCTTGGATAATCGCCCCGCTCTTCTCAGCTCACTCTCAGTTGATGTTGAAAGCCTATGGGGCAATCTGGTTGAAATACATTTTTTTCATTTTAAGTAGTGAAATGATCTCTGCCATACTGCAGGCACGTGAGAGCCAACCTCTCTCTGCTCCTGTTGGTGTGATTGCTACCACAACCTAGGTTTAACTACTAGGAACACTCATGACAACAGTTTCCATGATAATTCAGGGGTACTATTTTTTTTTCTTCTTCTGGATCACCGTCTGCTGGCTCTTTCTTCCCTTGGCTACCATCTACAGACAATTTCACTGCTCATTAGTACCTCTAAGACCTGAAGAACCTGAACGGGGGAGGGGGGAGTCTACTGCTGCTCATTTTGTCTGGATAGCAACCTATTTTCAGCGTAGAATGTACTAAGAGAAGATGGAGGATTGACAGTGGTAAACTAGTGGGTGCAGGGATTATTCACCACCACAAAGTGTTCTCCTCTGACACAGACCTCACGAGGAGGCATTTGTCCTCATCATCTGCCTCTGTCTCGCTCAACAGGGATGGGTACTGCTAAAGATTCAGGAGGCATAATTATTTATCCCGCAGATTCCCCCATATACTAAAGAACATTGAACACCTCTGAACTCACAAAACTAAACCATGGTGTTGCTGAGAGAATGCCTAGCTTCCTCTGTCTTTCTCTGTATCCCATGGTGTCAGTCTGTGGCCATCTTATTTTATTTGATTGGCAAACTGAATTATAGAGAGGTTTGCTGAATTGAATAAAGACATGTGTTGACTGAGGTTTCTGTCCTGTCCTGTTCCCGCAGTCATTAAGTTCCAAAGAAATCACACAGGGGTCTACATTAATAATAAACTGATTGGCCTAGTATCTCAGGCTTCTTATTAACTCTTATAACTTATACTAGCTCATAATTCTTGTCTGTGTTAGCCATATGGCTTGGTACCTTTTTCAGCGATGCAATCACATCTTGCTTGCTGTGTCAGGCTTTCTCTGTGTCTGAGCAATGATTGCAGACTGCATCTTTCATCTTCCTACAACAAATGGCATGCCAATGTGGGGCTGACCAAATCCACTTTAAAGTCTGAGAGAGCTTGGGCAGTTATTCAAGATAGAAAAGAACAGAGTTAAGCACAGTTTCTTGATAGCAGCACTTTCTGGGGTGGGTTCTGATTGCTAGAGGCAAGCACTCTAATTTAAGAGAGCAGCACTCGGGAGGCAGAGGCAAGCGGATCTCTGTGAGTTCGAGACCAGCCTGGTCTACAAGAGCTAGTTCCAGGACAGGCTCCAAAACCACAGAGAAACCCTGTCTCGGAAAAAGAGAGAGAGAGAGAGAGAGAGAGAGAGAGAGAGAGAGAGAGAGAGAGAGAGAGAGAGAGAGAGAGACTTCCTGACAGCTTTAGCTGCAAAGTTTTGCAGCTTTCTTAAGAGGGCATGCCACGAAACACTTAAATGGTGTTGATGAAAAGCTGACTGCATGGTTTTTGGTTGTGGCAGGGACCTTAAAACGCCATGGAATTGTGCCAATAAACATGGCTCCAGCTGGTACCTCTGCCATGAGGGTAGACTTTCAGGAAAATAAAAAAATAAAAAAACTAAGGAATGGGCTGGATCCAGTCATCAAAGTCACGGCTTTAATTCTAGCCATATTGCTTAGCAAATTAAAGACGCTTGTGGTCAGAAAAAGAGAGATATACAGTAAAGATAGATTCAAATACAAAGAAAATCTCTAAATGGTTTACTCTATGTTGAAAATATATGTGATTTTGGGGAAAAAAAAAGTCCTTAAAATAAAAAAAAAAAGAGTAGTTGGATGTAGTGGCATACACCTTTAATCCCAGCACTTGTGAGGCAGAGGCAGGCAGATCTCTGTGAGTTCAAGGACAACCTGGTCTACAGAGTGAGTTCCAGGACAGCAAAAGTTTAACACAGAAATCCTGTCTCAAAAAGGCAAAATTAAAAATAAAAAAATAGAGTTTAAAATAAAACCATGTAAAGATAAAATATACACAGAGAGCCTGGATATTGTATGTTACTCTGTTGTCTTTAAATTGTTTGATGGCTGAAGAAGGAGCAAAAGCTGCTAAAAGATTTATAAATGCTGCTGGATTAATGTGTGTGCGTGTATATATATTGAAAATGCTGTGACTTTAAAATTTAGGTCAAAAGATATGTTACTTTGGAGAAGAGGTTTTGTTTTTGTTTCCACAGGAAATGAGGGACTGTGTATTCATTCTGCCTTAAGAAAAATCAGGTTTGATCAAGGAAGACCCCCCTGAGAAATCTCCAATGGGAGGAATGGCCCAGATAGATGTCTGAGTTATACATCCAGAGCAGTTCAAAGACTGCTTCCTAGGATAATCAAACCTCACAGGATCCTCCACACTTTACTTGATCATAATTCTAAATTTTCTTTAGGTCCCCCTAAGATTATCAGTGCCCCCAGTCATCACGAAGTAGCCTGGAAAACTATACCCACATTCCCCCAAAATGGGTTATAGAGGTTTGCCTTTGTTTAGAATTTTGGTTACAAGTTGTTGTGGATAATGATCAGTAGAAAAGCTAAACAAAGTCATTTCAATTCAGAGTGCTTGTTTTAAAAAAGGGGGGAATGCTGTAGGACAATGGTCTGTACTCTGTGACTTTTATTGTAAATAAATGCTGATTCGCTAGTAGCCAGGCAGGAAGTATAGGAGGAGCAACCAGACAGGAAGTAGAGGGAGAGCAATGAGAATTCTGGGAAGATGAAAGATGCAGTATGCTGTCATCACCCAGACACAGAGGAAGCCAGACACAGAGCAAGCAAGATGTGACTGCATCTCCGAAAAAGGTACCAAGCCATATGGATAACACAGACAAGGATTATGAGCTAATATAAGTTATAAGAGATAATAAGAAGTCTGAGATACTAGGGTAATCGGTTTATTATTAATGTAGACCCCTGTGTGATTTCTTTGGGACTTTACAACTGCGGTAACTAGACAGGACAGGACAGGTCAGAACAGAACCTCAGTCAACATACAGGTGACCAATAACAAACACAGTCCCCATCAGAACCATGTAACATCCCATTAGTATAGTTGGTTTCTATCCTTTGTATATTCAGGTAGAATTGGTCCCCCCAATTAGCCTGAAATTCAGTTACTTTTTTCTCTCTGCTTCCTTTCTTGTCTAAATGACATATCATACCTTCTCTTGAGCCTGTATTCAGCCCTCCCTTCTCTCCATCACGTATTTCCTTCAGTAAGGAGCTGGGGGAGGTAGCAGTATTTTTCATATCAGCTGGCCTACTTTTGAACCCCAGAGTCCCTTTCAATCCCAGCTCCTCCATCAGGAACAAGGACTGTGCCTCTTGAATTCTCCTCCTGTCTCCTTCAGGTCCCTGTTCTCTTGTGATTATTGCCATTAAGTTGTAGCTATACTGGACTATCATCATAGCTAAAGAAAGGTTCTCACCCCTTCCTCTGTTGCAGTATTTCTGCCTCCATTGAGCTTATTCCTGAATAAACTCTCCATGTTCATCCTATATCTCACCAGCTTCTCAATCCATTCACACCCAGAGCCTCTTCACCCACCACCCCTGAAAACCCACTCGCAGAGTAAGCCACAGCTTCCCTATGGCTTCTGTGTTCAGCCCCATACTTATCTTCTCCCCGAGTCTGATACAGTGAGTGCCCAAATGCCCTCATTTGGTGTCTTGGGTATTTTTAACCTCATCACGTTCCCTTCAGATCTGTTTTGTCTTCTGCACAACCAGAGGCTCTGAACGTTTCAAGACCCAATCTACAGATTTCTTACTTTTGACAAAACAGCCAGTAAAAGTACTTTTTAAAAAAAGGAGAGTTGGCCCATTTTCTTAAAACCCATGTAACTTCATAGAACAATTTAAAAAAGGTAAGACTACTTTTGTTTTACAACTGTAAACCTCACAGAATCCATCCAGTCCCATCTAGGTTATTCCCTCTACCCACGCTCTTGTCTCCCTTGACACTCCTTATTTGATGGCACTCCAGCTCCTTCCCCCTGCAATGTTCTTGGCCAGACTACTGAATTCCTCTCTCTCATCATCCAGATTTCCCTCAGTTGTCTCTTCCTCAGGGAACCGTTCCCTGACTCTTGTGTAAACTTTATTCTCTGTTCCTTTGTCTTCTATTCCATGGCAGTCCTAACTCTGATCCAGTATATGCAGATTTACCTGGCACCTGTTCTGTTGAACTTAAGGGCTATCACTGAGAGATAACATAATAAAACGAGCTCTGGTTGCCTTGGTTCTTGAATATCATCTTGTAGTTTGTTGATCTGTGTCCACAGACAAGCCACTTCATTACTCCATTCATCAGTGACCCAATCTTTAAAATAAGGGTGTTACTTATTACTAAGATTGCTCTAGATTTAAGTTTTAAGAAAGGCACCATGTTTAATAAATGAGTCAGTTGGTACGAGCTGAGTAACTGACAGTTGTTATTGCTAACTGATCTTTTGTTTTTATTTGAAGCTTTTGTTTGAAAATAAGCTTCAAGAGTAGATTATAGTAACTTTCCTGAGCACTATCATTTGGTAATATGCATGATGTTGCTCTCCATATCTAGCTATGAGGCTATCAGGTGAGTGATGGAGAGGATTTGTGTCTTGAGGTTCTCTCACACTGCACATATAACCTACAAACAGTTGATTGTGCCTATTTGTAATAAGAAATGACTTAGATCCCTTGTAAAGTACAGTACATGCTCTATCAACCTGGTGCTTTCCTAAACCTTCCAATCAATTAATGTTTTCAGAACTTCCCCTGTGTAGGCACCATGGAGAAAATAAGTGGAAAACCACAGAATGTATGTAGTGAACTAGGAAACTGCAGAACAATGAGTTCAGAGCACTGGCTTTGCTATTCATGGAAAAAGACAGCTGAAAGATGAATAAATGTCAGGTTTAACATTATGATCTTAATACTCACCTTTACATATTTGCTTTTAGAATCTTTTAAATATTCTTGGGAAATTTAAACATTCTTAATGTTTTCTATTTAGGGTTGGATTTAATTGCTGCATACTTAAATTTGCCTGGATCAATGAATTGCCCTTAAACTGAACATAGTCAGCTAAGGAAGGAGACCTTCAGAGCACCAGAGAAAACTGCTGAAGTATAACCAAATATTCAGAAAATGATCCTTTAAGAGAATCCTCACGGTTCATTCTCAATGAGATGTTACAGATGAAGCTAAGGAATACCCCTCTCCAAATGTATACAGGGGTTCACTAGCATTTTGACAGAGAAGAAATGTAGCACAAAGTTTCTGTCCTGCCTGGCCCCACAGCTATTCAGTCCCAAAGAAGCACACTGATGTTTATATTAATCATAAACTTTAGGCCTATTAGCTCAGGCATATTTTAACTAGCTCTTACAAGTTAAATTAACCATAATTCTTACCTATGTTTAACCATGTGTCTTGGTACCTTTTCTCAGTAAGGCATTCTCTTCTTGCTTCCTCTGTGTCTAGACTGCAACTAAATCTCCACCTTTCCCCTTCCCAGAACTCTCCTAGTCTGGTTTCCTGACTACTGGCCAATTAGCACCTTATTAAACTAATACGAGTGAAAAATCTCTGTGCTGTATAAGAGCACTATCCCACAGCATTTCCTCTTTCTTCATTTCAAAACAAAAATTCTGAATCTAATCACCTTTTTTTAAAAGCCTTCCCCCCCTCCCCCGACCATTATTTATAACAACTTATAACCAGCACACTAAATAAAGACAAACTCCATAATCCATTTTTGGGCAGGAATGTAGGCATAGTTTTCTAGGATACTTTCTGCTGATTAGGGAGCTGATAGTCTTAGGGAGACATAAAGAAAATTTAGGATTATGGTAATGTCCTGATGAGAGTATTCTGAGAGGTTGGATCATCTCACTCAGCAGTCTAGAAACTGTTCTGGATGTAGGACTCGGAAGAAACTGCAACAGAGGTGCTGTAAAACACTGGATCATGTGGGTCAGCCGCTCTTATTGAAGACTTTTCAGGGGTCTTCCTTGATTAAATATTATTTTTCTTAACCAAGAATGAATCCACATCCTCTAATTTCCTGTGGAAACAAGAACAAAACTTCTTCTCCAAAGTAACATATCTTTTGACTTAAAGTTTGAAATCAAGGCATTTTCAAAATACATAGGTTGGATTAATCCAGGAGCATTTATATCAAATGTCTTTCAGCAGCTGTTGCTCCTTCCTCAGCAGTCAAACAATTCAAAGACAACACAATAACATGCAATATCTAGATTCTCTGTATATTTTTTTTATCTGAATGTGACTTTTTTTTACTCTATTTTATTTTTATTATTTAATTTTTGTTTCTTTTGAGATGGGTTTTCTCTCTGTATCTTCGTTTGCCCTGGAATTCACTCTGGAGACCAGGTTGATCTCGAACTCACAGAGATCCTTTTGCTTCTGCCTTCCAAGTGCTTGTATTAAAGGTGTACACTACCACATCCAGCTACTCTAATTCTTTAAGGACTTTCTCTACCTTTTTTCTTTTCTTTCCCAAGCCTGCATATATTTTTAAACCCTGCAAACCATTTAGAGGTTTTTGTTGTTGCTGCTGCTGTTGTTTTTGTCTGAATGTTTTTATTGTATATCTTAACTTTTTCTGAGAACCTGAGTATTTAACCTGCTAAGCGACATGGCTAGAATCAAAGCTGCTGCTCTGGTGACTGACTCCACCCCATTCCATCGTTTTCTGAGACTCCAGCTTCATGGCAGAGGTACTGGAGGGAACCATGTTTATTGGCGCATCTCTGTGGAGTTTCTAGGTCTGTGCCACCACCAACAAGCTGCTCATAAACACCATTTAAGTGTTTGGTGGCAGAACCTCTTCAAAAAGCTGCATGGGTTTTTTTGTTGTTGTTGTTGTTGTTGTTGTTTTCTGCTAACACTGAGTCTGAGTCAGGAAGCCTCTCTTAAAGGAGCTGCCGCAGTAATGATAATTACCAAGAGACTATGCTCGACTCTGCTCTTGTCTGTCTAGAATCTTTTTTTTTTTTTAAACCTTTCTCAGGCTTTATGAGAAAAATCTTGCCAAACGTTTGGGTGTCATTTGTTCACAGCAGAGTAGCCATGCTGTCTCCTCTCCGCCTATCAGAGCTCTAGAAGATCTTCCTTAGACATGCATTTGCCAACCTTACATGGGTACGCTGCAATTATTCTGATCTGTCACATTGATCCAAAATCCAGAGTGTCTCCAGCGTCTCCACCAATGGACACCAATCCCCCATCAATTATTGGAACTTGCTCTCAGACATCAAGTTGTCCCTTTTGTTGGTAGCCAAATCTTTATTTAGAATTTTAGAAAATAAAGAAAAGCTACACTGCAGTAGATTAAACTTGCCAGTGTGTGCTGATAGTTTTTCTTCATAACTAATATATGCCTGGAAATTTTCCATGGGAGAAAAATTATAAAGGATAGTATCAATATTTTTGTTGTGGAGACTTTTTTATTATTAATAAAAGCAATTTAAAGTGAATCAGCAAGACCAGATAGATGGTGGAGGAAATATTTGTGTTTTCATCAAATGTAAATTGGAAACTTGGTAAAAAGCTAGACGTGTTTTTATTTCCTGTGCCAATGACATTTCCATAGCAGTGCTGTGGGAGTCGTGATGTGGGGGACTCTGACAACACCAGCCTTGCCATATGGGGACATAAACTCCTATGGCTATGGAATAACAATGGGATCATTTTCTGTCAATTTTTGTCCTGAAGCCCAAGTGATGGCATTTGGCAGTGTGTGAACACAGACCATTTCATTTCTGCTTCACCCTAACTGCCCATCTGTTCCTTGAACTTTATGTGATTATTTCTGATAGGAATCTATACCACTGCTTCCACAAATTCTTATAAAAATCCGTTCATGTCATCTAATTTTGAATTCTCGATGAGCTACATGAGGAACAAAGTTCTTAAACAGTGACTTTCAAAGTAGGTAACAAATGCATTTTGGGTAAATTCATCAATTCCATTGATGATCAATTTATTTGTGCACTCAGCTTCAATCCTGTGGAACTAAGCTCTTTCTGTGCTTCTGGTTGAAAAGGAAAGTATTACTCTGCAATTGCACTTTCTCCACATTGCTTAGCACACCAAATGAAATGAGCTGACCTGCTTTCCCTCTGCTACCATGGCAACAAGCTAGTCTGCTCACAGTTTTTCTTTACCTGCCAGAAACTGCATTCTGCAGAGCAGACACGTGGGCTTTTTACTGCCCTCAATCAGTTATCAACCAGTCTGTATTTTGCATGCCAGTTTTTGCCTGTAGGATAATTTCTCCTCCAAATCCTTTCTTTACCTCCCACTGTGCCCATTTATACCTGGTTTTCATCCGACCCTCCACACTCTCATGGCGATTTAACATAAGTATGAGGAGGCCATCACTGTGCTGCTTCAGAAATTTCTGCTCTTCTTAAGAAAATACTCCCTTCAAACTCCAAATTTAGAATATTTGAGACTAATTCATTCCATCCATATCAATGGGAGGGAAAAATGATATAATTTGATTGCTGTTTCTCAGAGCTTGTTATTCATTTAAATGTTGTGTCTGTTTTTAGTGTCTTGGGCATCCTTTTTCTCATATCCTTTTATACTCATTCTAGGGAGTTCTGAACTGTATAAATTTAAGGATTTTGAAGATTCAACTCTAGTATGATTTTGATTGAAACATTTTAGAGTACTTATACTAAATTATCTTTATATTTATTTAATAATAATATTTTCAAAGAATTTTGAAATCATTAACTTTTTCCATCCCTGAAATATTTGACCTTTATCACAGACCTCTACAAGTTCTTTCTGTTCAGAGGTCTACAGAATGGCTGCAAGCATACTTTTTAAAGTCTACTTGTAATGTGTCTTCCAACTGGCCTGCATTGCCCAGGTCTGAGGAGTTGATGAGGTTGAAGGAATAGGAGAAAAACTTTTAATTGACGGCTATAAACACCTATTATAGCAGCATATCGGAAGCACTTCACAACTCCACTTGGTTAAAAGTTCTTGAAAGGTGTGCTTTGTAGATAACTTGAACTTAATTTTTTACGCAAATATCAGCAATGTTGTTAACTTAGACAGATATATTTTAGTTCTGTTAAGATAACCTTACCAATGAGAGAGTAAGTCACATTTGTCAAGTTCTAACCAAGTGGTAGATTTTCCAGTGAACTGGTTAGAGTTCATAACACCTTCAGCACTAAACATCAGGTGCTTGAGGACACCTAAGTACACCTAAGGTTGTATTTGGCATACAGTAGATCATAACTATAGTTCTGTGGGGCAGATCTGTTGTGCTGTGTTGTGTCTGTTTCATTGGTTACCCTGTTCACCAAACAGCATTGGAGTTTATATGTCCTTGGTATGTTACTTTGCACTTTCTAATTTCTGTCTTGTGGCTTTGATGTTTTCTAAGTGTTGTGATATCTTATATTTTCTTGTCTCTTTTTATGGCATAAGACAAGAACAAAATTCACACATCCTCAAATGTGAAACACTGATTTTTTTTAAACTTAAAAAGTTATTGTATCTCTAGTTACAACAGGAGCTTGAAGAGGAAAGCATGTGAATGAATATACTCTTAACTACTCTCTTTGTGTTAAGGGGTTCTTTTTATAAATATCTAGCACAGTAAAATTTCAAAATGGTGGTCGAGTTATAGAGCAAGAATCTGATGGATCTGGGGTTCCATTCCATAAAGTATATTTATGTTGGTAACTGATAACCTTTTATTTGAATTCAACAGCAACATATCAATTAGCAGTAGAAAATATGTGCTCTGCCCACACCTAAAACAGAGCACATCACTCCCATTGACTTCAACACAGAAGAAAGCCTTCTTCAGAATGCTAATAATGCTGTACATAAATAAGCTCCATGATAACAAACTATGAGATAGAGAGAGGGCTTAGAGGGTACCAATGTGTTACCTATCAGGTCTAGAATTCAGACACTAGTGCCTACCTCAGAACACTCACAAATGACTTGCAGCTTCATGTCCAAAGGACCTCATGCCCCTTCTGGCTTGTATGGCACTGAAACACACACACACACACACACACATGCAAATTAAGTACAAGTAGTGTTTAAACAAACAAAACTTGAATTGCTAGTCTTCTAAAAGCAGAAAGGGGAGGAAGGAAAGGAATATGAGATGGAATAGGGCATTGATCAGTGTGAGCATACTATTACACAGTAAGGTGCAGCAGACTTCCCTATGAGCACTCATCTCATTAAGTGCGACTTGCGAAGAAAGAAACGAAAGTGCAGCAAGATTGGAGATGTAAAAATTGGATTGTAAAATATCCTTCATCTTAAAGATTCTGTGATTTTTGGAATGACTTTTGTAGAATAGATAGGTCATTTGATGTTGGAATAGATCTCATGTGACATTGTAAGGCTAGCATATTTGGTACTGGCCCTGATTGTCTTTCATTTGTAATTACAATTCATTTTGAGTGCTCGTTAGTAGCACAGATCAAAAAGACATTGGTCCACAGATCTTTTAACAGCTCTGCTGAGTGTAACACTTTACATGAACAAAGGTAATGTTGAGAAGAGGGTGTGGAAGAACTGCAGGTGGACTTGTTTCAGAAAGACATGATGAGCATAACCAAGAATCAAGCCAAAGAAATGAAAATCTGGTTACCAGAGAGGATTATTTTTTTCTTACAACCTTTAGGAACTCTTCAAATGACTTAGACCTGGCTTGGTAAACAAGGTCACACTGTTGTACTGGCCACTGCAAAGCAGCCTACAGTGAAGCAATTCGAGGATGATGGGTAGAGGCCTGAAGTACATGATTTGTCTATGTGACAGAGAGAAAAACCCAGGGCTGGTACTTCATGGCTTCTAGAGGATTGATATAATATCAATATTTTTTTTTTTTGGTTTTTCGAGACAGAGTTTCTCTGTGGCTTTGGAGCCTGTCCTGGAACTAGCTCTGTAGACCAGGCTGGTCTCGAACTCACAGAGATCCGCCTGCCTCTGCCTCCAGAGTTAATATCAATATTTTTAACTTTTAAAAATATACTGTGTATGTATATGTGCCTCTCTGTGTGAGTATATGTGTTAATATTTTTAACTTTTAAAAATATACTGTGTATGTATGTGTGTCTCTCTATGCGAGTATATGTGTTTGTGAGTGATACTCGCAGAGGCCAGAAGAGGGCACTGGATCCCTCTGGAACTGGAGTCACAGTTAGTTGTGACGTAAACCATCTTACGTAGATTCTGGCAACTGACCTGGTCATCTGGAAGAGAAAACAATGATCTTCACACAGAGCTATCTCTCCAGCCCTATAACATAAGCCCTTTTAGTAAGTTATTGCCCCCAATCATTTCCCTGAATGTGATGGTCTCTGGATCTGACTTTTATTCTTAGATGTTTTAGGGAGATGTTAAGGCAAAGGGTTGTACTTTCCATGTTAGTGGTACTGAAAATGGCTTTCTTCAAGGAGTCACAGAGCAGAAAGGCCTAAGCAGATGTTTTCAAGATGGCCTAATTGAACCAGACATTAGAGTCCTAGACCCTGGCTTATGCTCACCTTCCAAGCCCAGCACCATACAGGCCAAGAAGTGCCAGAACTAAGACAAAACGTTCAACACATTTTTTTCCTTATAATTATTGCTTTTTCTTTAAGGACAAAGAGAGGAACATGCCTTGGGGATTTCAAACCTCTCCGTTGAAACATATCAAAATTAAGTCTGGAGGTAGACTTCATAAGCATGACCAGAATGGAATCTGGAGATAGAGAAACCATAAAGCATCATAAAAATGGATGCATGTTTTCCCAAGTGGACATTTAGAAGTGTTAGCTTAGTAAGGGAGTCAAATCTGCACCATTTTTCAGAACTTTCCTAATGAAAACAAATGTGAAAACAGCCATATCTGTGAGTATGAAAATAATTCAGGCTAGGTATGCTAACTTAGATGATAGAATGTTGCCAGGCATGCACAAAGGCCTGCATCTGCTCCTCAGCACCACAGAAACTTGGTGTGATGGTACATGCTTGCACTGCCAGCACTCAGTAGGTGGAAGCAGGGGAGTCAGAAGTATAAGGTCATCTTTAGGCATACCTCAAGTCTGGAGCCGGGTTGAGAAGGATGAGATACTGTCCTAAAAAGGTGTGTGGAGAGATATTCTGGAGGTGCTGAAAATATTGCTCACTCAGTACAATGCCAGGTGCACAAACATTAGGACCTACGTTCCATTTCTAGCATTCACTAGAAAAAGATGGATAAAGATGCTAGATAGCTACACTGTAGCAACACTGGGATAGTTCCAGATTCAGCGAGAGAGCTTGTTTCCAAAACTAAGGTGGAAAGCAATTAAGGAAGATATCAACTTTCCTAATCTCTGGCCTGCACTTGTATGTGCACACTTTCACACACATGTGCACACAGGCATACACACACACAGACAGCTGGGGTAATACAAAACTATTGTTAATGTTAATGTGAAATCATTTTGTTTACAGGTCTTTGTAATCTGAAAGAATGGCTTTTTTCCCTAAAAGCTTATGCAAAATAAGCAGTCTTGGTTTGGACATGTCTTCCCTGTAATCTGACAGGGAGACTCATTTTCCCTCCACTAGATGGTTGGGAAACCAACTTGACGTTTCAGCCCCACTCCTGGATGTTGTGGAGTGGAAGAATGGACCACACATACACTGTTACTCACAGTGATGGCTTACATAGTCACCCATCTGAGTACTCAGTCACAAGGCCAAATCTGGTTGCTAAGATGTTTTTAATGATGGCATTGCCAATGAGCTCATATCTTATACTTTCCTGGGACCTACGGCTTGCTCCTTCGTGGCAGTGGCTTATATATAACCTGACTCAATGCTTTTTTCGTCCTGGACCCTTGATTGGATGTTTGATATTGCCTGCTACTTCCTTGTCTGAAGAGTCTTCTTGTACAGTTCCACTCACCAGCCTTGCACACAAGGGCAATTCTCCTTCAGGAAGGAAGTGTGTCTGTGTGCCAGTGGTGCCAATCACCAGCACATTCTTCTTTAAGTCAATGGAACACTGATGTCTCCTGAGCATGTCCAGCCCTAGAAGAATATCCATGGGCTGCTCTTCCAGTATGGAGAAAGAACACTGTAAGAAATCACCTTCAATCTGAATCTGAGCCAGATGAACTCGGCCCACAATCCTCTGTGTACCCACGCCCTTAGCAACCCCAGCCCATCGCCGGTCCACCAGTCTCATAATGTTACATCTCTCAGCACAAGCTTGGCTCATGATAGTCATCTGGGCACCTGAGTCCACAAAGGCCTTTAAAGGATGCCCGTTCACTTTGCAGTTAATGTAGAGCATAGCCACCTGCCCGAAACTCTCTGGAGCCTCTTCCATAGCTATGTTCATATTTTCTTCTATGTTCTGCTGTCTGATTTCTTCTTCTATTCTAGCCTGAGCTTCCTGGTCAAATGGGTCAGCAGAATAAAGACGAAACATCTCTTGCTCTCTCAAGGTCCTTTCCCTCTGCTGCTCCATCAGGACCTGGGAAAATGTCTCAAGGTTTCCACTAAGCAGAGCTTCAGCCAAAGCAGGATTCCTTTCCTTCAACAGGGACAGATCATGGGGGTTGGAAAGCAGCATGCTGCGAATCAGAGCAGGACTGTTAAGATCCTGAGCATGGGCCATATTCTCTCCAGAGGCCAATCCATGGGATTGTGTTGATGGTATCCGTTGCTGTTGGTGATGGTGGTGTCGGGTACTCGTTCCCGCAACAGCTGATCCAGTGAAATCTGCCCGAGGCTGATTTGGAGTCCTTCCTGGAGCCTGAAATCCCACATTGTCCTTCTGAAGTAGTACAACCATATCACCATCTTTGAGGCCATAGGTACCCAGCGAGCAGTGGTTATCTGTGAGGAGCTGCTCCATGTAGAAGAACTGAATCTCCTCAGCAGGCACACCAGACTCAAGCTCACAGAGGACTCTGAAGTTGCAGAGCTCAAAGTCAGGGCTGACCTGGAGGGAAAAGGTTACCTCTGTGAGGTCCCGACGCACACAGTACACAGTTATCAGCATGGTAAACACTCATGAGAGCCACTTTGGCAGAAAACATCTGATGGATCGCTGGCTGACTGGTGTTGGTTGGGGTGAATGACTGACTTGCCTCTCGCACCTTGGTACAAAACTCATCCAACCCTCAGAAAGGCCAAGCCAGTTTCCAGAATGGGGGCTGCCTCCCAGCCCCAGTGTCAGCTGATGATCCCATGGAGTCTCAAGGTAACAGGTCCATGTGTGTACGCGCTGCTTGGAACTTAGAATGTCTGTTTCCATAGAAATAATTACTCAAAACTAGTGGGTTCCAGGGCTGGATCTTCAAAACCTACTTAATACAGCCTATGTAGAACATCTCAATTCTCTTAAACATGCTACTATTCAGTCTGTTAGCTGTAGACCTTTATTCAAACCCTTGTTATTGTCTCTGAAGTGGTGAAACAGTGAGGATGTGATGTGGACATGACAAGACAATGCTGTGTTGTTAGCAGGCCACTTAGGTGCCTGCCACTGAGGATAGATGAGAAATCGTGACCTGAGGGAGGGGGCACATCGTTAGCACTGACAACTGTATAGAGGCTGTATCCACTAAAGAGGTGACAAGCTGAAGGCAGAAGGAGGAACATTTTTCTGGGTGAGAAAACCTCATTTCAGACAAATTGAGAGACCAAGAAGAAAGAGGAAGAACAGTAACTTGTGGTAGGAAGAAAATGGAAATGGAGTCAAAAAGGTTGAGACACATTGTGATTGCTGTTGTGTTTCATTTAATTGACATAGGACAGGGCTTCTTGCAGTGTATGAAGGATATGGGCAGCAAAGAGGTGCTCAGGAAGTTGAGAAGGAGATATTAGTAGAGCTTGAAAACTGAAGACTGAGTAATAGGGAAGAAGGAAATGGGGTTAGATGGTCCCATTTGATGTGGGTCCTGTCAAAGACGAAGTTTACATGCAAACAGAAATATAAAGTAAAAGGCTGGGTAAAATTGGCCATTGCCTATAAACCACACAAGGGAAATGGACCTCTGAGGAAACCAGATTGACATTGACTCTATAGTAAAGTGCAGGGCAACCCAGAAGCTAAATATGTCTCTCTTTGACCCTTGGGCACAGCAGCCCCCACCACCCAAACATGCACCTACCTAAAAGTAGGGAGTCTGAAGACAAGGGTGATTGGGTAGAACTCCTGTGTACGCATTTTTCTCTATTGTAAACTGTTCTGTGTTGTAAAGAGTTCATGGGTCCATGGGGCCTCCCTCCCAGGTGTCTACTTATGAACCAAAAAGCAGTCACGGTCCTGAGTCAGGACCTCATCTGTATTTAGGAGTTTTTAGCTGTGTCCCATTATTTAGAGGCTCTTCTATCCGCATGAAGATTTTTTTTATTTCTGTTTCTCTTGTGTTTGTCTCAGATGAAAGACTATGTATCACTTCTTGTTCTAATTACGTCAATACCACCATACTCTTTTCTATATCTAATGAATGTTTACAGAATGCATATCAGGAAGCATTAGCTGGTCTATGGGGATCCAGCTGTAAATGTATGAAACGCACTCTAACAGAGGACACATGCATACACACAAATTGGGAGGTTGGATATGAGGAAGAAACCGCAGTCCAATTCTGAACAGTGTAAAGGAAATCATGTATCAGGAGAGCAGATGTGAAAGATGGTGAGACCTGTTGAGGAGTAAAAGATTTCTGAAAGAGCCAGGCTCAGCAAGAAGAGGGGTTGGTTATGTGGGTGCCAGATGATGGAAAAACAAATCAGAAGGAGAAGGATGCCCCAGTTTACCAAACTCTTCAATATTTAGAAATATTAAAATTTTTGAGAGAAAACATAACAAATATTCTGGGAAGAATATTAATTATATAGAGCATTTTTTGCTATAGATGTTTAGATCTATTCAGGCATTCAGTTTTTTTTTTCATTGCTGTATGTGTGTTCACATATGCATGGGAGCATAGGAACATGGTGGCCAGAACTTGTCAATGTGATTTTGACTTGGCCACTTTCCCCTTTACATATATGGCAGAGTTTGTCACTAGGACCTAAGCTTGCAGACTCAGGTAGTCTGATTGCCCCAGCAGAATCAATCCCTTGGCTCCATCTCTGGGGGCAGGGATCATAAGGTTGGCATTTCTTTGGTGCCAGGATATGAAATCCTGGCCTCACTGCTGTGCTGCAGGTGATTTACCCATAGAGTCATCTCCCTGGGTCATTTGATTTCTTCACTGTCTCAGTAGTTCTATGCTTTCCCAAAGCCAGTAATGGCTTCTCAAATTTGAGAGCAGCTGTTTATTGGACATCTTGTGCAAACTATTCTGCTCGAGAAGACACTAGGAAAGCTGGTATGACTGGCATTCAGTGATTTCCCAAGTACCATGGGACAGATACTACCAGGGTTGTGTGTGTGTGTGTGTGTGTGTGTTTGTAAGCAGCTGAAATTATTTTTGTAGGATAAAAGGTGTTTTTCTGTTGCTATTTTTTTCTTTTGGTTTTGGTAAACAAGAGTTGAAGGTTTACATTAAAAGAAAGTAACATCTTTTAAGTGTTATCATTGCCTAGATACTAAACAGAATTAGCTTTTGGGAAGCTTGCTACCTTGCTGCAGTTATTTAGTTATTGTGATGTTTTTGCCCTGATGCAGACTTTACTGTTTTACCTTCAACGCATAAGGAAACAAAGAGCCTCATGATCTGACCAGTTAATTCTTATCACCCCTGACTCACAAGAAGGCAGGCTTGACAGGAATCATCTGATTCAACCACCCATCAGATGTTTAAAACATTTCACAAAACAGCTGGAATCTCCAAAGCTAAACAGTCTCCTCAGGCTAGTTGGTATTCCTGGTTTGCATATTGCTTAATTCACTGACTTTACTCAGCAGTATTGGTGATTCTAATACCAGATGTATAATTTTCTTAACTCAAAATTTTAATTAAAAACCTCATATGATTATGGAGTAAACATGGCAATTATAGACACTCCCAAACACTAAAAGTGTCATAAATCTGCAGTGAACAGGTGCTGTTGACTGATGTCTGTAAATCCGCACTGCACAGGTGCTGTGCACTGATGACTGTAAATCCACACTGCACAGGTGCTGTGGACTAATGGCTATAAATCTACACTGCACAGGTATTGTACAGTAATGGCCATAAATCCACACTACACAGGCGCTGTGCACGGATGGCCGTAAATCTGCACTGCACAGGCGCTGTGCACTGATGGCTGTAAATGCACACTGTACAGGCTCTGTGCACTGATGGCTGTAAATCCACACTGCACAGGTGCTTGTGGGGTACTGATGGGTATTGGGAGCTAACCAGATGTGCTCATGTACCTAACTGGAGGTTACTGCAACTTTTCCCCCAGGAGTACTTTAAATATTCCCTGAAATTTATTTCTTGGCAAATGTAGCATAGAACATAATGAATCTTTCTTTGTTAAGTGAGACTCCTGCACAGTCTTGTGACTATCATTCAGAAAATTAGCTCTCATTGTATAGCCTAAATACTCAAAAAAAGGGGAGAGAACACCGATTTCATACTAGCTAAGGAAAAAAGATATTTTTCTGTAATAAATCAATGATAATAGCTCTATTACTCACTTCTTTTTAAAAACCTTAACACAGTGCTCTTTACTCTTCCTAATGCTTTGACCATGTTGTGGTGACCCCCAACCATAAAACAATTTCATTGCTACTTCGTAACTATAAATTTGCTAATGTTATAACTTGTAATGTAAACATCTGCTATGCAGGATATCTGATATGTGACCCCTGTGAAAGGGTCACTCAACCTCCAAAGGGGCCATGACCCACAGATTCAGAATTGCTGCCCTAATGCAACATTAACAACAAAAGCTCAGATAACTAATGGTCGCACAATCAATTGGTATTTAAGGTATTAAGGCAAAATAAACATTGGGTTTGTTTTTGTAAAAAAATAGAATGGCTGATTAAAATTTGTTTCATATATGTATATATATGAAACAAATTTATGTATATATATATATATATGTATATACATAGCCTATTTAGTACTTATATTTGATTTTCTTACCCTGTTTAGAGTTCTTCCTTTAAGATGTGCCTGAGGGTTCAGGATGTTGGTCTGTATCAGGTAAGTTGCCTAGCTCTGGGAGGCCCTGAGTTTCTTCCCCAGTACTCCAAAAGAGAAGTGTGCAGACATAAAGTTCCGGAGTTCAATTCTCTAAGACCAGTGCAAACCTGTCTTTTTTAGCAGTTGTCTGGCTGGAATCTCAGCCCTCCTAAAGTAAGCTGGGAGGCAGAAACAAGAGAGTCCCTAGAGCTTTGGGTCTTACTAGGCTAGCATATACTCAGAAGCAAACACCATGAGATCCTGTCTCAAAGAAGGTGGAAAGCAAGGCTTGACACTGGAAGTGGTCATGGAATCACCACATACACATTCATAAACACACACATATGTATTTACACATGGACATCACACCCACACACAGTTACGAACAAACACACACAGATGTATGCCCATGGATATCACACAGACAGGCCCCCAAACAAAAACAGTGCCTAGCATTGCCTTTACAGTGTAATCAAGACTTAATAAGAAGTCAACTAATCAATTAGGACTTTTAGAGAAACTTAGAAAAGAGGGGCGTTGCTAATGTAGTACCCATGGATTAAGATCTGAGTGTTCCACTGTTCCTCCAGTTACTCTAGATTAATGCAAGGTGTATTCAAACCACCATGAACCAGAAGCATGTACATAATCAAATATCTATTTGCTAGATACACTAAAAAGAGAACAGGGTTCGTCTCACCTGTCTTTGAAACAAACACCAAAAGACTGACGAGATCCATAAGCAGATATGTAACTGAAGAAAATCATGAGACATCTCATTAGGCTTCAAGGAACTCAAGTTCAATCTGCTCTTTATCCAGTGAAAGTCTAAGACAGAAAGTACATGCTTGTGTACACGTAGGAAGTGGTAGGGGAGGAGCCTGACAGGAAACACGAGTGAAAGTCCACATTTGTAAATACATAGAAAGGACAACTGAAAGATTTCGTTACTGTCCTGCAAGGAATATCTCCATGGTCACCTGGAATGCTGCCCTTTATAAACCATTATCAACCCCCCCACCCAAGTCTGTCTCTTGCTGTTAATGTGTTAAGAACACTTGTGTTTCATGTGCCCATGTTTTTTCATAATCTTTAAATTGTAGTAAAGATGTTATCTTGGTCTTCAAGGCTCATGTCATGTTGTTAAGACATGGATATTGATTATAAATTCTGAAATAATCATTTACAGTTTCTATAAATTTATTGAAATTTAAAACCTTGGATGAAGGATGTTTGATGGGTGAGTTGATATTTATTTATTTATTTATTTGAACACTTTCAGTATACTTAGGAGAATGTTCATCTGGACCTCTTCACCATATATGGAAAATACATACACAAAACTAGTAGGGCTAATAATGAAGTCTTAATACGTTGAGGTCATCTTTATTTAAGACAAGCATTCAATCTGGTTTTGGTTTACTTTATCTCACTGTCCCGTAATCTCCTCATTTATGAACGATAGACTCTGACATTTCAGAATTCCCATTCGTCCTGATCAGAAGTTCTAACATGCATAGAGCCACCACAACTTGTGTTTCTTACTTTAATGGAAATGTCTGAACGTTTTCAACACTGTATTCACGTGCCCACTTGTTCTCATGGGAAGGAAAACACTTATAACCTCTTGTGGTCTTAATACTCAGTCAAGAAAATAATGCTTTCCAGGTACATTTTGGGGGCCTCTGTCTTCAAACACAGGAGCAAGAGCTTGCACAAGCTTAGAGAAAGCATCACTATGAGGAAAATGAGGTCTGGAAGTCAGAACAGTCATTACATCTTCATTATAATTTTACTATTGAAATTTTAGCTCTGCTACATTAAAACTCTTCTTGAGTTATTTCCATCATTAAATTTTTCTGTGCCAGATTTCTTGCCTTGCTCAACCTTTAGTTCTGCAAAATTCCTAAAATGTCTCTTGTTCATGATATATGACAAAAAAATAGGACTAAATAACAAAATGAACACAGATCTACAAAAAAGAGAACAGTACACTTGACAAAACTGTTAGTAAAACCTTTCACCTACCTCCACGTACATTTCCCACTGACGTGAGACCCACACTAAGATATGAAGCTATTTTTATTTGCTGGCTATCCTAATCATTTATTATTCAGAGGTTTGTCTTACCCTTGCCCCTCTTCACTTTCCTAGCCAACAAGTGGGAGACAATATCATTCACTGAAAGCCTTTGACTTAGTTTCACAAAGTGTCTAGAAGTGTATGGACAGAATGAGTGATGGATGTTTCAGATTTGAAACTTAGAGGTGGTCTGACAAACACATTAATTTTTTGCGGTGACTATTTGACGACTAATTTCCTTGAGTGTGAAGTGAGCTGGGGACATGAGGGCAGATGGAAGAATGGGAGCCAGTGTCATCCTTCAAACAAGTGTGTGCTAATGGAGATAAAATCCATGCATGCTGAGGTGTGTTATAGAGTAGACATTAATGACAGGTGTGTAAGAGGTGCTGGTTACTTAGAGGAGGTAAATGTATTAATTTGGGGGGGGTAGCATGCTGACGGGAGTTATTGGAACTATCCAGAATCCTCCCCTAGAACTGTCACTCAAGGACTCAATCACATCTGCATTTGCACTGCACCTACTCGGGTTCTAGTGAAAATCTGTATCTAGATGTATCACACAACTTTTTGACTTTTTGTTTGGTTTTGCTATGTGTAAGTTGTTCTGTCCATGTTTTCCTTGTGCTTGATATAACTACCAATATGCACTAAAATGGCAGAATTGACAAGAAGCAGCTCATTACCCCCACACTAGTATTCATCACAGGTACAAGCATAGAGGAAGCCTATGTTTCCATCTGATCGCTTAAAGTCATCACCTCATAAACAAAGGCCCTGAGTCAAGACCCGCATGGGTCTCAGCTCATCCAATGAGCATCGCTGAAGAATCCTTCAGTCTTTGCCTTTGTGCTGCCCATCCCTCTTCACTTCTGGTCTTCTCTAGCCAGCTGGGGTATTCTATTAGCAAAGAGGGAGAGGCTTCACTGGGACTCCCCCCCCCCCCGCAAAGTCATTACAGATGCTTTACATTGGGATGCATGTGATTGCTGAATATCCTTTGATTTTGAAGAGGATTCTAATGGTATAACATATTTAGCAGTAATATTAAAGAGAAGTATCTTAAAGTGGCCAGCTTTGGTAGGACTTACAGGCCTTTACCTCTGAAACATAAGACTCCTAACCTTTCAGACCAGACAGAGCAAATAGCATGAAGTCTGCCCAATCAACAACTGGTCAGAACACTTCCAAAGTTATTGCTTGACAAGTCCCTTCATTTGTGTGACATGCCAGACCTTTGTAGAATAGTTATGTATGCTGAAAGATCCCAAGTAAATAAGAAAAGGCTCATTGTCACCCCAGACATGGTCATTTGGGTACTTTACAAATTACATGCCTGAGAAATACTGCTTCTGTAGCTGTCTCGTAGAGGACAGAATCCCCTTAGTGTTGATTATGTGCCTGTCCCCGCTCTCAACAGCACCTGGGCTAACAGACTGCTGTGGTAATTAGTATGGCTGAAGCCCATCTGCCTGTAGAATTTCCGTGTATTCCAGCCATGAAAATCAGAAACAAAGCCTAATAAATAAATAAATAAAAGCTTCATTTTTCTTTTAAAGAAAAACATGAGCCAACTCATTTCTTATCTGTTCTCCCCAGTATGTTGAATTTAACAACCTGGACACGGCAGAGTTCTCAGAGCACTGGCATGCTGACAGGCCTATGGAATTTCTTATTATTAGGACGGTTGAGTTGAACCATATTCATGCCTCAGTGGGCTATGTCTATTCTGAGAGATGGGGCATAGAGTTTCCTTAACCATCCACTTTTCCACTATTATTTCCATTCAATCACAAATATTCTGTTTGACGCACCTCCTAACATGCGCTACCTATTGATATGTTCTTGTGTAGTTGGTATAGGGAAAATATCCCTATACTCTCAGAGTATCTCTTTGGAGTATGGGAACTAAGCAGAGTGACAATGTACCCTGACTTCAAAACCAGTTATGATACTGAGGAAAAAACCGCTAAGAGCATTGACTTTTTTCACTAGAAACTATAAATGAAATAAAACAAAATGTCTCAGGAAAGGCTAACAAACTATTCCTGAGGTCTTCATTTTTCTGCATTAAAAGAAAGTATGAAACAATGTTAACTTTAATTTTGCGTACCAAGTGCAGTATTTTTGATCTAGATTAGAGAGCCGCAGTAGGCCTGGGGCTATGAGACACTGGACCCTATGTTCTAAGGCTAACCGCAAATTACTATTTGTGAAGTAAATGGAATATATTGACATTAGAATGACATCAAAAAGTGAAGTCTTATTACAGTTCAGATATCTGATACAGACATTAGGTTCTGAGGCCTCGCTGTGGAGAAGGTTGTATTTGAGACCATGAGCACTTGGAGCTGCAGCAAGGCAGCCAAACACAAAGATAAAGATAGAATTGAAGAACTGGAGCTTGAGTTTATAACAATGGATATGGAGCAAATGTCTTCAAAATTAGTGGCCAGGCTCTGTTTTCCTTGTTAGAATTATAGGAAAGATGAGTTTTTTATGGAAGGACTTTTAAATCTATAATAAATAACAACATACTAGGTGAAATATATCCAATACTGAAGAATAATATTTCATACTTTAATGTAACAGATATAAATATCAAAATAAGTCTATAAAACACAAACTTTAAAAATATTATCTCATGCAAAAAGGCATGGCACTATATCCCTTGAAATAATAAAGTTCTGTACCGATTATAGTTGTGAAGAAAAGCTCCCTGTACATCTTGGCACAAACCCTGGAGTTGGAGCAGGGATACAAACCAAAGACATTCAAAGCCCTTACATCAGAAGAGTTGGCACTAAGTTCTTGGGTTCCTCTCGACTTACCTGCAGGCCCATAGACCCAGCAATACCTCTTTGAGCTTTGTTGTCCTGTCACGTAAAACAATAACGATGGAAACAATCTCCTTTCCAAATGCTCTGGGTCTGGACTCTGTGGTCTATTTAGCAGAGAGCTGTGAGAGTATAGGACAGCAGTCACTGCCCAGAGAAGGATGTATAAGCTGCTATGGCAGGAACCCAGTCAAGGGGGAAAAACCACGGGGCTGAGCTCTGCAGGTCTTAGCCTCCCCAAAGCTTCTGAGAACTTCTGGACAGACTACAGGGACCATCGGCAGTCAGGAGATGTAGACAGGTCTCCCAGAAAAGAGAGAAATGGGGAGACAGACATAGACAACTTCTCTTCTGCTCCTTGGTGATTGGATGTTGTCTGTTCCTGAAAAAGGCAGTATCAGGGAGTGGAAATGCTGTGGCTTCATGATGTTTATGCTTTGGGAGCAGCACTGCTTTCTGCCTCGTAGATTGCCCCAAATCCACATGAATCCCTGTTTCTGACATATTCCTATGTCGAGAATATTTGTGTCTCAGTTTCTCTATCCTTTGAAGTTTCCCAACGGGAAGCTGTTAGCCATTATTCTGATGTTGGTCCTCCCAAAGACTGGTCTGTCCACATGTCCAAGATGAACCCTACTTTTGAGGAGACACGTGCTATGACTGAATTTGGCATGGCAGGTGGAGTCATGTATTTTATCCATTGTGTTGATTTTTCCTAAAATGCTCTCTTCTAGCACTTCGAATTATTCATGTAAAACAGCAGTGGATTGGGATCTCACATCATCAATCAAAATATCCATGCTTAGACCAGGGTGTCATGGGTGTGTAGCTGTATCCCTTGGATTCGTAGTACACATTCCATGGCCAGGCTCTCCATTTCTGCTCTGGATTGACCGCTTCAGAGTCAAAAGTGCCCTACCAACAGGTCTGAGAATTTTGCATGTATATTTAGTAATTCTCTGACACAATCAAAGGCATCAGGCAGTCTCTTAGTCTTTCCTAACCCACTAAGTCCGATTAGTGCTGCCTGTATTTGTTCAGGCATCCACTAGAGCATGGAAAAAGTACCAGACACCACACATTTAATAAAAGAAGGATTCCTCCTCCCCCATTAGCTAGCAACTGGCTCCTGAATAAGGAAACGGGCTGCAAGAGCACGCCCTCAAGTGTGTAACTTTTTTTGTATTTTAAAGAATGATAGTGTTCATATCTTCCTGATGGTCAAGAAATCCCTGAGGTATTGATTCAGAGGCTCCTGTCACTTATGATACTGTGTTAATTTGACTGTGTAACTGAGTAAGAACATGTTCTGTAATCTACACACAGCATCTTAAAATCAGGTCTTCTGTGGAGACTGAACAGATTTGACACTTATGTGTGCAAATGGGTAATTTGTATGCATGTTTTTGACAGAGGTCACAGTGTTTGCCTCATTGCTTTGACAATATTAGCAAACATTAGAGACACTCAGGTCAGCAGAAGTTATTTGCATGCAATTTGAATATCAACCCACTGTGGTTCTTTGTAGAAAATTCTTATTCTCTGATCATTTGTGCCACATTTGCAACATCAGCAAGATCATGATAACTGGATTAGAATCTTTCAGTTTTCTTCATATCATATAATGCTGAAATACATTATTGAAGCACACGTTCAAGGATATTAATGGCCTATTTGATCCAAGACCTCTACTAAATGAGATAGAAACCTCATTTCCACAATAAATGCCAAACTGCATTTTTTGTTTGTTTTGTTTTTCGAGACAGGGTTTCTCTGTAGCTTTGGAGACTATCCTGGAAGTAACTCTTGTAGACCAGGCTGGCCTCGAACTCAGAGATCCGCCTGTCTCTGCCTCCCGAGTGCTGGGATTAAAGGTGTGTGCCACCACTGCCCAGCCCAAACTGCATTTTAAAAGAGATATTAATGCTGTGGATTGCAAAGAGGGCCTTGTCCTTGATCAGACGATCTCTTACCATGGGAGTCTGATTAATGTTATACATGCAACACACATGTTAAACATGTGACACGTATGTTAAAGTTTATAGGCACTTGTCTAAAGCAAGGGTACCTTGAAGAAATGTTTGTGATCAACATTAGTCATTTCCAAGTTTTATGCTACTTTTTAACTTTGGTGACTCATACAGTAAAATACGATTAACATTAGAGATAATTTGACTTTTATACTTACAGGGAACTTGCTAACTAGTCATAAAATAAGTCCTGTGATACATATAAAATGCAATAGTCTTTCTGCCAGCCTGTAAAACTCCATGTGGAAGTTTGTGATTAAAATAAGATTTCAGCCGGGCGGTGGTGGCGCACGCCTTTAATCCCAGCACTCGGGAGGCAGAGGCAGGCGGATCTCTGTGAGTTCGAGGCCAGCCTGGTCTACAAGAGCTAGTTTCAGGACAGGCACCAAAAACTACAGAAAAACCCTGTCTCGAAAATTCAAAATAAATAAAGAAATAAATAAAATAAAACAAGATTTTATTCTTAGAAGTGCTGAGCATCTTTACGCAATGGTTCCATGATGTGTTCCTTATCACAGGACTGTTTTATGGAATATTAGGCCTGGACAATCAGAGAAATGTTTCAGTTTATCAAAATGGATCAGTATCGTGCTCTTATATACTAGAGTAAGACCTCTTGTTACAATTGCCAATACTCTTTTCCCTCGGTGCTCAAAATCAACACTTTCTTAATGCCTCTCAGTAGGAGTGTTTGAAGATGGTGCTGTGACTCTGACTTTGGTAAATGAATAAACAGGAAAAAGCCGAATTGCAAAAAAAGATGCTGAAACTCTGAAGTCAAGAGACACAAAGAGCTGCAGTGAGCAAGAGCCATGAATCTCAGAGCACACACAGAGGCTGGGGTCACTGATGATGGTATTGCAGCGCTCCTGCTCTCCTGCAGGTCAGTGGGATTGCAGCGCTGCAGAGCTCCTGCTCTCCTGCAGGTCAGTGGGATTGCAGCGCTGCAGAGCTCCTGCTCACCTGCAGGTCAGTGGGATTGCAGCGCTGCAGAGCTCCTGCTCACCTGCAGGTCAGTGGGAATGCAGCGCTGCAGAGCTCCTGCTCTCCTGCAGGTCAGTGGGAATGCAGCGCTGCAGAGATCCTGCTCACCTGCAGGTCAGTGGGAATGCAGCGCTGCAGAGCTCCTGCTCACCTGCAGGTCAATGGGATTGCAGCGCTCCTGCTCACCTGCAGGTCAGTGGGATTGCAGCGCTGCAGAGCTCCTGCTCACCTGCAGGTCAGATGGGATTGCAGCACTGCAGAGCTCCTGCTCACCTGCAGGTCAGATGGGATTGCAGCGCTGCAGAGCTCCTGCTCACCTGCAGGTCAGATGGGATTGCAGCACTGCAGAGCTCCTGCTCACCTGCAGGTCAATGGGATTGCAGAGCTTCTGCTCACCTGCAGGTCGATGGGATTGTAGCACTGCAGAGCTCCTGCTCACCTGCAGGTCAGATGGGATTGCAGCACTGCAGAGCTCCTGCTCACCTGCAGGTCAGATGGGATTGCAGAGCTTCTGCTCACCTGCAGGTCGATGGGATTGTAGCACTGCAGAGCTCCTGCTCACCTGCAGGTCAGATGGGATTGCAGAGCTTCTGCTCACCTGCAGGTCAGATGGGATTGCAGCGCTGCAGAGCTCCTGCTCACCTGCAGGTCAGTGGGATTGCAGCGCTGCAGAGCTCCTGCTCTCCTGCAGGTCAGTGGGAATGCAGCGCTGCAGAGATCCTGCTCACCTGCAGGTCAGTGGGAATGCAGCGCTGCAGAGCTCCTGCTCACCTGCAGGTCAATGGGATTGCAGCGCTCCTGCTCACCTGCAGGTCAGTGGGATTGCAGCGCTGCAGAGCTCCTGCTCACCTGCAGGTCAGATGGGATTGCAGCACTGCAGAGCTCCTGCTCACCTGCAGGTCAGATGGGATTGCAGCGCTGCAGAGCTCCTGCTCACCTGCAGGTCAGATGGGATTGCAGCACTGCAGAGCTCCTGCTCACCTGCAGGTCAATGGGATTGCAGAGCTTCTGCTCACCTGCAGGTCGATGGGATTGTAGCACTGCAGAGCTCCTGCTCACCTGCAGGTCAGATGGGATTGCAGCACTGCAGAGCTCCTGCTCACCTGCAGGTCAGATGGGATTGCAGAGCTTCTGCTCACCTGCAGGTCGATGGGATTGTAGCACTGCAGAGCTCCTGCTCACCTGCAGGTCAGATGGGATTGCAGAGCTTCTGCTCACCTGCAGGTCAGATGGGATTGCAGCACTGCAGAGCTCCTGCTCACCTGCAGGTCAGTGGGATTGCAGCGCTGCAGAGCTCCTGCTCTCCTGCAGGTCAGTGGGAATGCAGCGCTGCAGAGATCCTGCTCACCTGCAGGTCAGTGGGAATGCAGCGCTGCAGAGCTCCTGCTCACCTGCAGGTCAATGGGATTGCAGCGCTCCTGCTCACCTGCAGGTCAGTGGGATTGCAGCGCTGCAGAGCTCCTGCTCACCTGCAGGTCAGATGGGATTGCAGCACTGCAGAGCTCCTGCTCACCTGCAGGTCAGATGGGATTGCAGCGCTGCAGAGCTCCTGCTCACCTGCAGGTCAGATGGGATTGCAGCGCTGCAGAGCTCCTGCTCACCTGCAGGTCAATGGGATTGCAGAGCTTCTGCTCACCTGCAGGTCGATGGGATTGTAGCACTGCAGAGCTCCTGCTCACCTGCAGGTCAGATGGGATTGCAGCACTGCAGAGCTCCTGCTCACCTGCAGGTCAGATGGGATTGCAGAGCTTCTGCTCACCTGCAGGTCGATGGGATTGTAGCACTGCAGAGCTCCTGCTCACCTGCAGGTCAGATGGGATTGCAGAGCTTCTGCTCACCTGCAGGTCAGATGGGATTGCAGCACTGCAGAGCTCCTGCTCACCTGCAGGTCAGATGGGATTGCAGCGCTGCAGAGCTCCTGCAGGTCAGATGGGAATGCAGCACTGCAGCGCTCTTGCAGGTCAGATGGGATTGCAGCACTGCAGCGCTCCTGCAGGTCAGATGGGATTGCAGCGCTGCAGCGCTCCTGCAGGTCAGATGGGATTGCAGCGCTGCAGCGCTCCTGCAGGTCAGATGGGATTGCCGCACTGCAGCGCTCCTGCAGGTCAGATGGGATTGCAGCACTGCACTGCTCTTGCAGGTCAGATGGGAATGCAGCGCTGCAGCGCTCCTGCAGGTCAGATGGGATTGCAGCACTGCACTGCTCTTGCAGGTCAGATGGGAATGCAGCACTGCAGCGCTCCTGCTCACCTGCAGGTCAGATGGGATTGCAACGCTCCTGCTCATCACCTGCAGGTCTTACTTAACTAGAGCTCTGGGTTACTTAACTATACCTTTTTCCAGAAGACACTTGAGGTCATATCTGCATCATAATTTTAATTATATACAAAGCTTCAAAAAGTGGGGCATTCCACTCTAGGGAGCCCACACACACCCGAAATGACTATAACTTTTATTACGTTAGTTCCTGCAGAATTTGACTGTGGTTGCCAAGTCAAAGGTTTGTGTAAATATGTGCTATTTCTTTGGGCAAAAGTTGTCCCATATTTTTTTTTATTTCTTGGCTATCTGAAAATATACACCAACAAGCCTTCAAGAAAATAAACTAAAAATCTTTACCATTTATATAGCCATTACCCAGTGGAATCCAGGAAATTTTAATAGCACACAAAGTAGACTACACATTGCAGTGTGTGTTTGTACATATGCCTAAATGTAAATATTTGTTAGCATAAGACATACGTGCTAAATTTTGGCTTAACATAGATGTCACAGGAACTAAGGCAAAAATATAACATCACTTATTTTTGCAAGTTTTAAGGTCAGCTTGTTCCTTTCTTATCACATGGTTGGAACCACATGTTTTGGAAGCAGACATTAAAAAAAATAGAGGGATAAACATCTGTACCTTGTGAGTGACATAAAAAGTATAGGCTATGGTAATGTGGTACTTCTAAACAATAATCATGAAAACGTTCTTCTAGAAGCCGTTCTGTTTGCCCAATCTATTTAGACAGTGTAAATTAATGTAGTAGTCTTCCAAAAGGAATTCAGTAAACTACTAATCTTTAACAATATTCTGAGGGAGCCTATTAAGTTAGAATTTTTTATTGAAAAAAAAAATTTCTGCCTCCTCCCAGCCTCCCATCTTACTCCCCCTCCTCCCACTCCTCTCCCCCTCCCTCTCCAGTCCGAAGAGCAGTCAGGGTTCCCTGCCCTTGGAAAATCGAAGGTCCTCCCCACTCCATCCAGGTCTAGGAAGGTGAGCATCCAAACTGGCTAGGCTCCCACGAAGCCAGAACATGAAGTAGGATCAAAACCCAGTGCCATTGTCCTTGGCTTCTCATCAGCCCTCATTGTCTGCCTTGTTCAGAGAGTCTGGTTTTATTCCATGCTTTTTCAGTTCCAGTCCTGCTGGCCTTGGTGAGCTCCCAATAGATCAGCCCCACTGTCTCAGTGTGTGGGTGCACCTCTCGTGGTCCCGACTTCCTTGCTCATCTTCTCCCTCCTTCTGCTCTTCACTGGGACCTTGGGAGCTCAGTCCGGTGCTCCAATGTGGGTCTCTGTCTCTATCTCCATCCTTCGATTTTTAAGAACACAAAAGTAGGAAACTCTGTACTTGCCTTTGTGCAGCTATTTTAATAAAACAAGGTGGATATATTTAGTATATTTTAGTCTATATACATTCTGTATTATGTCACATTCCTACTGTGTAGTAAATAATTAAAGTCTGTTATATCCTACTTTGAAACATTCTTCATTCATTAATAAAGCATGTCTTTGTGTGTTATTTTCTGATTTTGTTGCTTGCTAAACCAACCAGGGTAGAAAGTCAAGAAGAATAGTCATTTCTATATATTGGAGCACTGAAGAGGGTTTTCAGCACTTGTGAAACTAGGAGGTTTTAATACTTGCTTGAATATGCCATTCACAGGTCTCAGTCATCAGCACTTTTAATATGCCTCTGATCAAAGTGTATATTTTTCTTCCAATAATATCCATTTCAATAGCCCTGTCTGCCCTAAATTTTGAAATATATTGTTATTATGTATCTTAGTTAGCTGTTAGCATACTGAGCTATATAACAACCATAAAAACTCCGCAGCTTTAACTAGAAATAATGTTTTCTTTCTCAAATCTGGTGTAAGTGTGTTTGATCAAGCTAGTATAGCTTGGATGGGGCTTGTTCCTCTCTTCCAGCTAAATCTAGAACTACTCTGTACATGTACTCTGACTCTGCTCAGTAGAATTCCTGTCCATAACACTCATGAACACTCAGGAGATTTAAATGAGAACACCGGAGAACCCTAAAGCTTGCTCAGACTTAGAACTTCCCCTGAATATTCTTACCACAATCAAGTCATGTTCTCAACACCAGCATCAGCAGGGCAGGAGACTGAAACAATGACCCTACATGGGACATCACAAAGACATGAAAGGATTTTTAAAATACAGAGAGATGAAATGGAACACAATGTAATTTACCACTGGATGTTCTCAGGAATTCACCCCCAGGCCCTTAGTCTCCCAAAATAATACCGTTAAAGATATTTTAGTAACAGCTAGTGAGTCAGACTGAGAAGAATCACTTCATTGCTTGCATTCCTGAAACAACCGCAGCCCAGATGTGTACATGGGTGGGTGCCATTGTCTGACCCTTTATTTTTAGTCTGAAGATAAGGAAAAAACTTTACTCATGTCTAGATTAATTATAGCTCAAAATGCTTTCTTGGTGTGTTAAGATGTTTCTGTTGCAAGAAGTTGTTTAGGAAGTTCATCTTGATTTTAACTTGGCCACATGTTCTTAATACAATGCAGATAAGCCCTCGAGCCCTAGAGTATTTGGGAAAACAGGGCTCAGAACCCAGGATTTCAATGTGTTCCCCACAACTGATAAATCATGCAAGTGCTCAGAATGAATTTAAGATGTAATGAACTTGATATCTTTTTATTGACATTCCTGTGTGTTTTAAACTATTTCCTTTGTTTTAGGAGTTTATGGAGGGAATCTCATGGTGGTGGAAGAGATATAATATGTGGCAGTTCTATAAAAATACACAAAAACATGCTGATTGTAACCATTTCTTCAGCCTAATATTCTTAGGATAAAATCATTTTTGTAAATTTAAATTTTAGCATACATACCCCATTGCCTATTTCCACAGGTTCTTGAAACATTTGTGTTTCTTTAAGTGTGTAAGTATCTGTTCAAAGTGTAACAAGTTCAAATAGCTACTGTCATTAATACTTGTGCTTCTCTATGGATTTTCTCATTCTTGTTGGACTAAAACTTTTAAAATATGTCTCCTTTTGTTACATTCTTACTTACCTGTATGTGCATGTGTGCACACACACATTCACACCACACCACACCTAAGAAGGTCAGAGGAAAACCCACAGAAGTCTATTCTTTTTCTACCACTTGGGTCCTGGGAATTCAACTCAACTCATCAGGGCAAAAGGCAGGTGCCATTACCCACTAAGCCATTTTGGAAGCCAAAATATTTTCAATTTTCATTCAGAACCTACCAATAAATCATCTATAATACATTAGAAAATACTAAATGAAGAGAATTTGGTGACACTATTTGGATTGTATATGTCCTTTAGACTGCCTCAGTCATCTTAAATTTGCTAGAATAAAGCTAATGAACTAGCTCTCCAGCCTACTATGTCTAGAAACAATGTCAAGAGAAGTTCAAGCATTAGACTGTGGAGCTACATCTCTGCAGCCCACTGCATCTGCTGTTGCGCCTGCTGCAGCTTCTGCAGCCCACTGCATCTGCTGTTGTGCCTGCTGCAGCTAAACTGTCCTAAGAGCCTCTTCACCCTCTGTCTTCCAGGGCTCAGCTGGTGTTCACTCTTCCGTGTCATTCCTCTGTCTGCTCAGCCTAATGACATTTCTGTGCTGCTTTGCATTTGGTGAAAAACACACGCACATTTCCGGGGTGTTTATCACAGCTGTGTACAGAAGTTTATATTGTCACTACTTTCAAATAAAAAAAAATCACCTAAGTTACAGGATATATTTTACCAATGACAAATGCAGTGGAGCAAACTCCATTCAAACACATTTCTTACTCCAGCACTTCATGGATGAGGAGTGGGAGTGGACTAATTTATAGCTGAGGGTGTGGGCCTGGGTGGTAGCTGGGTTGGTCAGCCTACCAGTTTTCCTAATCTTCACCACCAGGGAGAGCTCTCCAGCATTGCCTAGGCTATTTCACCCAGTGCAGCAGGCAGTGAGGGGGGAGGGGGGATTGTTCTCCTGCTCTAACATGCTTGGGCCTGGCCTCACCTGCACTCCACCACCAGGGCTAACTATACTGTTTTCGTAGGCAAGGTGCAGTTCCCTCCTCTCCTGATTGCTGCAACTGGTGCAAGATAGGGCCAGCTTTTCAGGGCTTATGTCTCCAAGGCCAACTTTCCCACCTCCCACAAAGAGCGGGTATACTGTGTGACTCACTGGGCCACACTATAGTTTCCACATTGAGATGTTTTGTTTGTTAGATTTTTTTGGTTATTCTTTTAAATTTGGAGATTTTGAGGGTGGGGATTGCAAGGACAGAGGGCTGAGGACAAGGGGGGGGCGGGATTATGATGCATGATGGGAAATCATAATCAATACAAAGTTAGAAAAGAGCACACACATTTCTTTACATAGATTATGTGCATCCCTATTTTTTCTTCTCAAGCAGTGCTAGCTAATGTAACAAGTACTCAGACATTTATTTCTTCTCCATGCTCAGGGCAAACATTTTTACACAATGTTCTTTACCATACTATATCTGGATGAATGCCATAATTTTGGGCACTTTTTTTTAGCTAATAAGTGTAGATGTTTACTAAGCTCTCAGATAAGTTGACATAGGCCCACAACACCGAAGTTGAAACCTGATGTAGCCAATGCTCACTTTATCAAAATGCTCTCTTTTGTTTCTTCTTTTCATTTTCTTCTTTATCTTCTTTGATTTCAGCAACATCTCTATTTCTTCAGGATTTAGACTCTTAAGAGATGATCTTACCTCATGACAACAAGTTAAATGTTTTGGCCCCTTGACTGGTCTCCTTCAAGAAGTGCCTTGATCATCGCTTTGATGATCAGATCATCAGTGCAGTTGTTCTCTAGAAACTCACACACTGACTTGCTGCCCAGACTAAGTCTTGGTGCCTAGACGATGGCATTGGCCTTCCAGGCACAGTGTGTGCCAAGCAGGTCATTCTAATAGAGTCTGGAGGTGCCATCCAAGTCAAAACCCACAATCAGGGCAGAGAAGTCAGATGGCCTCTGTCCATTGCTTTGAGTATAGCACTGCTTTAGACTGGCAATGTAGCTGGCAATGTCTACAGTGACTGGATCCTCCCCAGTCAGACAGTGACTCTGGCACTCTACCCATGCCCTGTTGATGAATATCCTTGCATCAGCAGTGAGGCCTGCAGAGGCCAAGCAGACATTATAGTCCAAAGCACAGATCTTCTGTACTGTTCTTTCATTTTGTAGCTTACTCATTGACTTTTTTCCACATCAAGAACAACAATGTCCCTTCACTGAACACTTGCATGGTGGAGCCCTTTTTGACCAATCTCGTGCATAGTTTACATGGAGGAGGTGGCCTTTGGTGAGAAGACAGTGGTGGCTAGGCTGTAACTCATCAATGCAGACCAACTTTTGACATTTTTATTCAGGATTAAATATATATGATTTTTTTCCAGCTTTATATTTTGTGAGTATTTATGTCTTTCATATCTCTTTTACTGTAATTTGTATTATCAAACTTTTCAAACTTTAACTAAATCATTAATCCAGTTAAATTTAATAGTGTGGTAGAATTTGATGACTATAAGGAAAAAATGTAATCAGTATTGAATCATTTATTGACCAGGTCATGTCATGCTGACCTCACCTGTGCCAGGCACCATGCTATTCCCTAGAGACTCAAAGTTGAATCTATTTTATCAAGTCTTCATCAGATGCTGGGTGTGAAATCAAGTAAACATAATCTGACCATGTACAGATTCTTCTGGAAAAATCAGCTGAAAACTATGCCCTCCCCATACAGAATGTAAGTACAATGTGTATTTAAGAACAGAAAAGGTTACAATGAACATAAAAAATGATGCTCACCAAAGGGAAGGTGGGCAAACTGTTGCGAGTCGGAGAGCATGCAATTGATGGTCCTGATGCAGGGAAGAGCATGGATGGTGCAGAGCTTTGTGGTGGAAGAACAGGCAAATGGAGGAATCCTTCCTGGCCTTTGGAGAAGAAAATGCCACCTAGAGAAAAAACACTAGTCAGCATCGTTAACGCTGTGCAGTAAAACAAGGAGTAAAAGCCAGGTGGTACTGGTGCATGGCTTTAATCCCAGCACTTGTGAGGCAGAGGTAAGGGGAGCTTAGTGAGTTCAAGGTCAGCCTCATCTACAAAATGATTTCCAGGACAACCAGGAATACACAGAGAAACCCTGTCTTGAAAAACAAACAAGCAAAAAAATATATAGGAGTACTGGGATGATTTGATGATCTGAGACAAAGACACAGTGAAATGCATAAAACCGGAAGAAGCGTTATCACGGCAGACCACACTAGAGTTATCACGGCAGACCACCCTAGAGTTATTATCAGAGCAGACCACACTAGAGTTATCACGGCAGACCACCCTAGAGTTATTATCAGAGCAGACCACACTAGAGTTATCACGGCAGACCACCCTAGAGTTATTATCAGAGCAGACCACACTAGAGTTATCACGGCAGACCACACTAGAGTTATCACGGCAGACCACACTAGAGTTATCATGGCAGACCACACTAGAGTATCACGGCAGACCACCCTAGAGTCATCAGAGCAGACCACACTAGAGTTATCACGGCAGACCACACTAGAGTATCACGGCAGACCACCCTAGAGTCATCGGAGCAGACCACACTAGAGTTATCACGGCAGACCACACTAGAGTTATCACGGCAGACCACACTAGAGTTATCACGGCAGACCACACTAGAGTATCACGGCAGACCACCCTAGAGGCATGCAAAGTAAATAGAGAGGAGCATATGTCTGATTCTCACTTCTGTGGTTGTCATAAACTATCCTAACAAAAAAGCAACATGAGGCAGGAAAAGGTTTATTTTCACAGAAGACTGAAACTCAAAGCAAACTGTCTCATCACGTCCACAGTCAAAAGTGAAGAGAAATGAATGCATACATGCTACCTGCTTGCTTGCTTAGCCAGGTCTCTTCACTCATCCATTCATGTCTAGCCTAGGGAATGGTCCAGCCTACAGTAGGCTAGATCAATTAACAGTTGAGACAACTCCACAGTTGTGCACAAAGGCCAACATGATTAAGACCCTTCCTCAGTGATTCTTATAATGGAATGTTGACATTTACAACTAATCACCACCACATACTATGGCAGATGGAGTAAGTGAAGGCTAGGAAAACAGACATGAGTAGTGTGGCCATGGTTGGCTGAAACTTAACCTGAATGGCAGGGTGGCAGAACAGCCTGGTACTATTCACAACAAGCAGGACTGTGCAAGCTGGGCAGTACTCTCAGAGGCATCACGGTGTACAGAGATTTGCCAGCAAGAGTACACTACATGAATTTAACTGAGGTGTATAAATCAAGCTTCAAAACAGCAATGACCTTGTTCAGCCAAGGGAGTCATGACTAGCCTATTTTCTTCAGTACAGTGTGTGTGTGTGTGTGTGTGTGTGTGTGTGTGTGTGTGTGTGTGTGAGTGTGTGTGAGAAAGAGAGAGAGAGAGAGAGCGCGCTTTGGTGTTGTGTATTCACATATCCGTGCCTTGCCTCCAGGGTATTCTGAGTTTCATTTGTTTACTTTTATTGAAAGGACCTATCATTTCCTATCAAGCATCAAGTCACAAGGAACAAAGCAGCCTTTATTTGCCAAAGGTTTCAGTCTGAGAAGTGAGGGAAAAGGGAGAGAATTAGTGTTTCAAGAGGAGTCAATATATAATGGCCCATGAAAAATTTTCCATCAGAATGCCTAAGAAATTTGTTTATCCTATCTTCATTCCAACCTTACAAAATAAATGTTAATCTTAATTTTAATTTCTTACATCTAAACATCTGCCTACGAAATAAACAAGAAAAAAACCTACTTCTCATAATTATTCACCAGTAATAACCATAATAACCATTGTAACACTTTTCTCTCTACACAGCAAAATGCTGCCATTATACCTTACAAAACAGCATCTTCAGCAGTAGCCATGAGCTGGTCTGTAATATAACAGTGGACACCGACATTCTATCAGTCTCTAATAGGTATTTTGAGATCCAGCTCTTATAAATGTTATCACCTTGGTATATGTATTGAAATTCCTTTTTCTTTTGTTTCACTTTGCTTTCGTTTGGTTCGCAGTGCTAGAGACAGGCTCAGAATATTGTGCATGCTTTGCTCATGTCTATCACTGAGCCACATCGCAAGCCCTTGTAATAATACAAGACATGAGCAACATCCCCAGTATGAGTCTTTGCAAGGCATGCCACACACTAACAATTCCCCTAGTAGAGGAAAAGAGCAATATTTTTGCATTTTAATTATTGTTTATGGAACATTTCCATATGTGAGTGTGTGGGATTCATGTAGTTTATTAATTAAAAGGACCTTTGGTGATGTGTTTTGAGGTCATTCGAAAAAATGGTCACTAAAGGCATGGCAGTATTTGGCAGTGTGGCCTTGTTGGAGGAAGCGTGTCACTGTGGATGTGGGTTTTGATGTCTCATATATGCTCAAGCCACACCTAGTGTCTCAGACCACTTCTTATTGCCTGCAAGTCAAGATGTAGGAAATTGGGTTACTTCTCCAGCACCTCATCTTCCTGAATGTCACCATGTCCCACCATGTCTGCCTGCGTGTCACGTCACCATGTCCCACCATGATGATTGTGGACTGAAGTTCTGAAAATGTAAGCCAGCTTCAATGAAATGATGTTTTCTTTATAAGTTGCTGTGGTCATGGTGTCTTTTCACCGCAGTAGAGACCCTAACTAAAATAGAAGTTGGTACCAGGGACTGGGGCATTGCTGTAATACGTCTGGCCATGCTGTTGTCTGAAGGAATAAAGACTTCAGGAGTTTGGGTTACAAAAGCAGCGGAATACTTTCAAGTGCTGCTTACTAGGCTATAGTAGTAGGAACATGGAAAGCAGTGGTGCTAAGACTGATTTAAACTGTGAGGGACTGGTTAAAGAGATTTCAAAGGAGAAGAATTTTACTATGTTGCCTAGAGGCCATTCTTATGCTATTTTGGTGAAGAAAGTGGCTACTTTTTGTCCTTGTCAGAAAAGTTTTTCTGAGGCTAAAGTGGAGAGTTTTGGATTAATTCAATTGGCAGAGGAAATCTCAGAACAGCCTAGCATAGACTCTGTTGTGTGGTTACTCCTGTTAACTCTGATGAAGCAAACCGAGAAAGGAAATTTGAGGAGAAAAGGAGCACCAGAAAGTAAAGTGGAGCTAAATCCTGTGTTTAAGAAGATGAACAATGTAAGAAATGGAACAGAGGGAGTGCTGACCTCAGGGCACAACCCCACCCAGCTAAGTTTCCAAATTGTGAAAGGAATTAAAGAAAAGCTTAAAGCCAGATGTGGTGGTTCACACCTTCCATGGCAGCACTCAGAAGACAGAGGCTGGCAGACCTCTGAGTCTGAGGTCAGCCTGGTCTAGAGATCCGGTTTCAGGACTGCCAAGTGTAGTCAATGAAGAAATCCACCAAAACCATAAAATTGGTGAAGACCATGTTTCAGGTCCAACAAGTAGCAAAAGTTAGCGCCTACGCCACATGGTTCTGGAGTTAATGATAGAAGAAAAGAGTGATAGAATTTGCCTCCATGTCTGAGGAAAGCCACCGAGGCCAGTCATGTGCCAGGGGTCCCTGAATGGAGGCCCAGAGAGGTCATCGTGTGAAGCTGTGAAGGTGAAACCTAGTTTGTCGTGGACACCCCAAAGTGTTGGGAATGCCAAAGTCATGAGATACCTGCCAAGGAGAGCTGCTAACTATGTAACCAGACCTAGAGAAAGAAGTGTTTGTAGTCAGCAAAGCTGAGAGGAGTCGGGGGTTTGAAGAGACTTTTGACATCAGGTATGGAGATGGAAAGTTTGGAGTTTGCCCAGCTGGTTTTTGGTCTTGCTTTGGTCCAGTATTTCCTCACCATGTTCCTTTCCGAAATTTTGGAATGGTAATGAATATCCTGTGTCACTATATGTTGGGAGTATGATCTTTATTTTCCAGGGAATTACAGCTAAGATACTGCATGAATCTCAGAAGGGACTTTGAACTTTAGATTTTTAAATAAGTTTGAGACTGTTATAGACTTGGGGGACTTTTGAAGTTGGACTGAATGCATTTTTGCATTATAATAAAGCTACAAGCTTTTGGGGGCCAGGGAATAGATGTGGTCCATTTGAGAGAAAATGACTCCCAAAGGGAGTGGCATTCTTAGGAGGTATGACTTTTGTTGAAGTGGAAGTTTGTCATTGTGGAGGCAGGCTTTGAGGTCTCATATGCTCAATTTGCACCTTGTCTGCCTGTATGCCACCATGTACCACTGTGATGACAATGGACTAAACTTGTGAAAATGTAAACCACTCCAATTAAATGCTTTTGCTTTATAAGAGTTGTTGTGGTCATGGTGTGTCTTCACAGCAATAGAAACCCTAGGACAGGTTGGTTAGAACTAGAGATGGTAAGAAAAGACTGACATTCAAGTGGGCTAACTTACAAAATAACTAATTTCTAGTATTTATTTCTATAAACTGAATGATGAAATACACAGGAGAAAGATCCAAGTTATAATTAAGCAATGTGCACTTTAGTTGTTTGTATTGCTATAACACAATAACAAGACAGCTTATGAAAAAAAACAGACATTTCATTTATTTCCTCATAGTTTTGGAAACCAGGAAGTCTAAGATCAGGGTACCAGCAGATCTGATATCTGGTGAGGGCCATTTCCTGAGTTACTGATGGCACCTTGTCATCATGCCCTAAGTTGGTAGAAAATGCTAAGAGTACCTCTAGGTGTTCCTTCATAGAGTCACTAATTTGTCCATGAGGATTCCACTCTTTTGACCTAAGTATCTCTCCGATGATTGTTCTCCCTTGTAAGATCAGCATGCAGCTTATGATTTCAACATACAGCATTAAAGGGAACAAAAATATCTCACTCTTGCACAGAGATTTTGGAATAGTGAAGAAATGAGTAAAGACTTCTACATAGAACTTCTTCTGGGAACTAAGATTCCTTTGTGGCTGTGACATGCTGTGATGGTTAGCACTATTGGTTTCATGTGATCTACACTGTCTAGAAGACAGCCTTTGGCATGGTCTCTGGAGGACTGTATAGGGTAACTTCACTGAGGTGGGAAGATCCATACTATGTGGCCTGCATCATTCTCTGGACTGGGATCCTGATCTGAACAAAAAGGATAAAGATAATTGAGCGTGGGGTTGATCACACCCCTCTTCCAGTCTGTAAGTGTAATGTGGCCAGCCAGCCATCCTCTTGCTCTGGCCATGGCCGTGCCATTTTTACCCAGATGGAACTTTCTTCTTTCCATTGTTTCTTATCAGGTTGTGTCTTTTGTGACAGCAGAAGAAAGCCTGCTAATAATGCTCCCAAAGCGGGTTTTTCTATTAACACCATATAGACTACCCCAGGAGGGAACAATAGACATGCCAAATGACTCATGACTGCTTCAGAGAGCTCAGCATTCACCCAAACTAAAGGCACCTCTTACTTTGTATGTGATAAACTCATCACCCTTATACTTTAAGTCACTGTTATCTTTGTCCTCAGTCCTTGCCAGCTTGGATTAAGGAACAAGATTATTAGGTAGCTGAACATATGGTTCTGTTTCAATTGAGGAGAAGCTCTCTCCTGTGGTCATGTTTGCTATGGTCTGGAGAGTGAACCACAATAGCCATGCTTTCATTTTCAAATAGGAATTTGTTAAGTATATAGCAAACCAATGTAAAGAGCAGATAGAGACAGAGCAGACAGCAAAACGCCATCAACTCCAGAGGTTGTATAGCATCACACAGAGGTGGCTGGGTGCATTGGCTCAGAAAGCAAACAAAAGTAGCATTATCAAATCTGGAATTCCCAAACATCCAGAAGAAATTGACTGGCGGACTTGAAGCTGTCAGCTTGAGAGCCTGGCTGAGCCTTCCCTTCGTGGCTGAACCTCCAGTTTCTCTTTCCCACATTTTGATTTTGTACTGCATTCCCAATAGTAAACTCTGTTGTAGCTGTGCCCAAGGACACATTTTAACTCTTGGGTCTTTTTGCTGCTCCTCGTCACAGAGTTAGGGTGTCCACCCCACCCCTGTGCAGAGTCTTAGGACAGACCAGCGAAGGCCTTTTTGCTCACACAGTCCTTTTACCTATACGTCAAAACAGCACTTGACAGTTTGTCAAAATGATAAATATTGTAGTGCAAAACCCCAGTAGGACTCACACAAAAATTATTCCTGAGAGCTTCTCTTTGAAAACTGATAAATCAAGAGAAAATACGTTTCTCCTGAGGTTTTGGACACTGTAGCACAAACATGAAATCAGGAGAAAAACCCAGCTGGTATTCAATATGGCATTTTCATATGAACTCTTTACACACATCAAAGGATGCTGTGTGACTCTATTTTTAGGCAAAATTAAAAATAGAAACAGATGAATATCCAAATTAAACAACCATGCAAATTTTTCATGTGATATTGCAATTAAGTGTAATGTTCCATTCTGCAGAGTTCTGGTATACTAACCCCTAGGTAGTTTCAAATTTAGTCAGGTTCACACTTATGAGATCTCTATTTTATTCAGAATATAGTTTTTAAGTCTAGTGTAAAGACATACATGCTAAAAAAGCATGCTTTGGAATGTAATGTTTTATTTAAGGAGAACGTTAAATCCACGTATTTCTCATGAGCGCAGGTGTTCTCGGCTGCTTGCCTGTTCTCCAGTGCAGGGGTGCTGTGCTGCCTTCTCCTGCCAAGTCCTCAGTGGTTACCTGTAGCCCTTCAGTTTTCAAGTTGCTCTTTTTCCTACATCAACTTCTATCACAGCTACATTTTACACCCAAGATTCTAAGAATGAACAGAATCACCATTTGTTTCCTGCCAATCTAAGAAGAAAAAGAGAACCTTGTTGCATTCTCTGGCTTTTCATAGCCTGGTTTCCATGGCAATCTCAGAGGATCATTTATTGATAAGTCTAAGCTGTATAATATACTAGTAAAATGATAGCTGGATACATTCATTTGTAACAGTGTGAGTCCAAATGCAAGTCCTCATATGGAGACTCCAAGGTCTTCGAAGCCATCTATGCCCTCCAGTATTGATTCAGAAGTATGGGTCCCCTAAGTAATGAGTTGTCTTGATTTTTTTTTAGTGAACATTTTAGGACGTAATGTTATTTTAAAGGCTAACACCTAATGCTGGAGAATTTGTCCACATTTCCTGTTCATTACTTTATCATCCTTGGCTGCTAGATACAACTATGTATTTATTCTCCTTAAAATCCACCAGCTTTTGACAAGCAGATTCTAAGCATTGTCACAATGTGAGATTTACTTCAGTCTCTCAGAAGTTTGAGAATTTTGTGACAAATTGAGGTATTTCCTGATTTCTGCTGGCTTTGGTTTTCTTCTGTGGGCAGTGAATGTAGAGCATCAGTAACAAATCACAATAAAGTTACTGTGTGCATCATCCCAGCTTTGTGGTCTCATAGGCTACTTGATTCTTTACCAGCAAACATGGACACATCTTTGGATATATTTGCATCTTAAGATTTATTACATTTTTATGATTTGTCTGTATCTCACCATGTTCCATTATTCACAGAGACATTACAAATGGTAGTCAAATATCCAAGTATGTTATATACATGCATACTTTGCAACATTAAAATGATATCTGAGATGGAAGTCAAATTAGGAACTGTCTTCTTACCATGACTAAATTGACATATACCAAAATCATGGGCTATCATGGGTGTGCTGTTCACGCAGGTCCAGGAAATGAAGACGCAGAGACACCTTGAGAATGAATTTAGTTTTAGCAGCTGCAGGTGTCCCCAACCTTGGTAGACTGAGGCACTTTCCCTTAGCCATTCAGCTTTTTTATTTTTCCTGATATTTACACATTAATATGTAGATTTTCATATCTCAAAATGACCTGAATGAAGCCCCAAAAATACAGTGCCAAAGGCAAATACCTGACTCAGGAGGTACTGCGTGGTTTTCAGGTTTCCCCCCTAACCAAGTTTTACATAGGCTTTGTATCCATGGGGAAACTCTCAGACAAGATTCACATAGGGTAGCAAAAGGTATCGGTAACACAAAGGATGGACTAGGGCTGGGTGCTGACTCTGGAGCTAGGCCAGGTATGGTATATACATAAATATTCATTCAAGTAATCATGAACATCTTTTTTGACTGGCCAATCCCATACCAGAGTTTGCTATGCTTCTGTAAACTGTTCTTCCCAGAATCATATATTTAATCCCTGTTCCTAGCTGGTAGCATTGCATTAGAATGTTCTGGAACCTTAAGTGGTGGACAGTATGTCACTGGGACGCAGGCCTTCTGAGGACTATCTGGTCTCTGGAACCTTCCTGTCTTCCTCTCTGTGCTTCCTGCCTGCTGGGAGGTGAACGTTTCTCTACTGTCACAATATCATGTCCCCATATTCTTGCTCAGGTCATGTGGCCAAGAAATATATCCTCTGAAACCTTAAGCTGTGATTATTCTTTATTTCCTCATACTGTGTTGCTCACAGTAATGAGAAATGTTACTAACATATCTTTACTCAACTGATTGATTCCACCTAAAACATACCCTTATAAAATAATTTCATTAAAAAATCTATTCTATACCCTGGTTTGCAGAACTATGAGCTTGTGTGTGCATATGTGTTTCTGTGTGTGTATGTGTGTTCATGTGTGCCTATGTGTGCATGTGCATACATTTGCATGTGTGTAATGTCTGTGTGCATGTGTATGTGTGTGCACTCCACAAATGTGAATGTGTATGCATTCAATCCTGCCAAAATCATCATAAACAGAAAAATTTAATAGTATTACTTAATAGGACAGAGACAGGCAGAGATGAAGACTGTTTGCAGGAAGTGTTGATCCTGCAGCAATTTTTAATTAATCCACTACAGTGGGGATAGTAATGTGGATTCTCACTGTGCGCACGTGCAAGGTGCTAACCACCGTTCCTTCAGGAAGATTGCCCCACTTGCAGTCAGTGGCAGTGGCGGGAGGAGTTTAGTTCATTAACTGCAAGCTTTAGTGAGTAAACAAACATTGAAGAGAAAAAGCATTGACTATGTTCCTTGCTGTTTTTAACTCATATTGTTAAACTTTAATTATCCTCTTTCTCAGAGACTCCAACCCTGTACTTTTTAGGTTAGAAATTAATTGGTAGGAAATTATTTCCTTAAGTTTAATTTCACCAGCCCTTTGTTTTAGGCTCTGTTCTATAATTTACCTCTTCATCTTTAAATAAAGGACCTTTTGCCTTCCTTTATTTTATACTCTCCATTTCCTGTTTCTTTTATACTTTTATGTCTGCATCAATACTCTGCACCAGGTCTTAACAGGCACCATCTTTCATGCTAGGACATTTTATAATATGTTTGTATTTGTTGAACAAGACTGTGGACCTCTTTGTAAGTGGTTGAGTAATAACACTGAAGTAATGTTCTTGTAAAGCACAGAGCTGGAGTTGTATCGGCCTGAGCTTAGAGCTCAAATAGTTTCTGGCACAGAGTGAGAGTCTGTGGAGAGTCAGTCCATCACCTCACTTCTCATATCACATAGTAATAAAAAGCAATCAAGAACCTGATGAATCACCTCCAGCACACACTTTTTTACTTTCTTGTCTGCCTCTTCTGTTCATGCCATGACTTTCCAAGTGGACTGGGCCCTAGTTATCGTTCAGCTAGTTACAAATGAACCTGCAAGTAATCTTCAATAAGAAGTACCCATTTCTGAATTAATATTAAAGCAGGGAGAGCAAGTCCAGTTCTTTCCATGGCATACTCTCAAGGCTAATCTGCTAGCATTTATAGTAAATATGTGCACACAAATGCCAGCTCTCCAGGGTTACAATGGAATTGAATTCCTTACAAAGAAAATATTTAGTCTGATTTATGTTCTTTTGATTAAATTGTATTTTATTTTTTTACTTTATCTTCTGTTATCTGCCCCTCATTATCTCCAGCAACCATCCATCCACATACCATAAGACTGATTTGTTCTGAGTGGCTCCATATGCCCAGACTGGCAAGACATAGAAGTTATGTGGTTGAATAAGACAAGAAATTTTAAATCTGCAATATGATTTTTTTTAACTCTCCCCCCAAACTTTCAAGAAAAGTATAAAGTGCCTTTGAGTATTTTAGTTTTTATCTTAGGTTCTCAGTTGGCTTGGAGGGGAGTCTTTACATAGCTTTAAAATCATCAAAAGATACACTACATTGCTTTTAAATTCAAAGATTAATGTTAATTCCTTTATGACATGTTCAACACAAATAGAAATGCATTATTTTGTGTTACCAGACACTTTTCTAAATTTCTAAGAAATAATTTTTCTAAATAATGTATTTTACCAGTTTGTTTAAACCCATCAGTTTCTGACATTACTGGAAATGACAACAATCAATACCTAATATCACTTTCAAGGGAGCTGGAGAAATGACTCAGTGAGTTAAGTGTTTCTGTGTAAGTGGGAAGCCTGGGTTCCAATCTGCCCAAGTCATGTAAAGTTGGCATTGTAGTGAGTATCTGTAATCCCAGCATGCCTAGCTTAAGATGGGAGTGGGCACAGGAGAGCCAAATAAGCTCCTGGGCTAGCTGGCCTGTGTGTGTACCTATGAATGACCAGGGGGCTTTTATAAGTCAAAGTGGAAGACAAGGACCAACACCCAAGGTGGGTCTCACACACATGCTGCAGGGTCACACTCACACATATGAACAAGTACACACGTAGACACACAAAAAGTAAATTAATGAATTTTTGTTTGGCTTTTCAAGACAAGGTTTCTCTGTGTTACAGTCCTGGCTGTCCTGCAACTAGCTCTTGTAGATCAGGCTGCCTCAAACTCACAGAGATCATCCTGCCTCTGCCTCCCAAGTGCTGGGATTAAAAGTGTGTGCCACCACCTCCCAGCAATGAATGTTTAAAAGTACTGGTTTTAGGGGTAAAACATATCTCATTATTAATACCACATGCTAGATTTATTCCCAGAATTCCACAGTTACTTCAGTGTTCTATTAGCTATGCTCAAATTATTAGTAATTTTGATCCCTGAAACAAAACCCTTATCTGAACCAGACTCTTAAATCCTCTGTCATCCAGCCAGGGATGTGTTGTTAGCTTAGGAAGCCTACACATACCATGTGACCAGTGAGTTAGCCAGGTGAGTTGAAGGGAAGTGGACACAGGGGACAGGGTGAGCTCAAAGATGACGGAACCAGGGGATGGGGTGAGCTCAAGGGAGATGGAACCAGGGGACAGGGTGAGCTCAAAGATGATGGAACCAGAGGACAGGGTGAGCTCAAAGATGACGGAACCAGGGGATGGGGTGAGCTCAGGGAGATGGAACCAGGGGACAGGGTGAGCTCAAAGATGATGGAACCAGGGGACAGGGTGAGCTCAAAGATGATGGAACCAGGGGACAGGGTGAGCTCAAAGATGATGGAACCAGGGGATGGGGTGAGCTCAAGGGAGATGGAAGCCATGGGACAGCTCTAGTGATTCTCTATCAAGTGTTCATTCTTTCTCCCAATCATTTTAGCTCTCCTTGATGAGTTTGCTCCCTGTTAAAATGCTACAAAAATTAATTGCTTAAAATTTGAATAAATCATGATAATCAAGGATGGTGGTACACACCTATATTCCCAGAACTTGTAAGATAAAGGCAAGAAAATAGGGAGTTCAAGGTCATCCTGAGTTACACAGTGAGTTTAAGGTCAGTCTGAGCAACAAGAGATCCTGCCCCCTCCTTCAAATCAAAACAAGTGATAATAATGAAAGTAAAATAGTGGAATCAGTGGCAATGTTTCTCACTTTTGTAAATGTGTAATGGGCTTCCACAACGGCTATGTAGAACCCTCATTTTCATCCCTGTGGTTGCTTAGAAACAGGACTGAGACTATATTTATAAATCTTTTGGATACTTTCTGGGCAATGTGGCAACGACATGGTGTAAGATCATAAAACAGTCTTTGCAAAAATGGAACTTAATATGAAACATGATCAATAAAAACTCAGAGACAGAAATTAGGGTTGATCCTGAAGGTCAGAAAAACAAAACAGCCAGCCACTGGCTGCTCTTACCTCTACCTCAGTCTGAAATGGCCACCCTGCCTCCAGGAATCTCAGAATGAGACTGTGGCTGAGAGCTGTATCCTCCCATTTTATATTTCTTCCCAGTGCTGTGATTAAAGGTACACACCACTGGAATAAAATGCCCAGTTTCTATGACAAACTAATGCAGCTACTGGGATTAAAGGTGTGTGTCACCACTGCCTGGTCTGTAAGACTGACCAATGGGGTTGTTTCACTCTTTGATATTCAGGAAAGCTTTATTTATTAAAATACAAATGAAATGCCACTACAGTAACAATCCCTTTGTGAGCTAAAAATTTCCTAACTGTGTGACTGTGTTTGACTTTGGACGGGTAGCTGAAGAATATAGGTTTGTGACTTCAGCTTCTGACTCTCATCTCTCTTATGAGGATCATGATTCTGACTTGCTGCACTGAACATTTATGAGATGGCAAAACTGCAGGCTGCATCAGTATTTGTATCTATAGAATTAATTATCATTGACTATTTTGTTACTTCAATAACTCAATATTCTCTCTTTGCATTTAATGTCATAAATAATATTATAGTATAAAATTGTGATTAAAAACATTACCAATACTCATGGCTCCATTTCTTCATCATTATTGTATATTGTAATGGATTGCCAAATGTACCTCATGGAACCAATGCTGATTTTTTTCAGCTAAGATAAAAAGTAAGATCCTAGAACATAGAGGTAAATATCATTTTACCTTAGTTTACTGGGTATCAGTAGTGCTATCTTGGAGGAGATTCCAAGGTCAAAGACAGGAAAATGAGTTCAAGGTAGGTCTCAAGTCAAGAAAGTGAAATGAAAAGCCAAATATGGCATGCAGAAGAAAGCAAGGTGACAGGAAGCCCAGTGCAGGTCACAAGACGGCAGGAAGCTTCTCAATCTCAGCGTGTGTCAGAATCACGTGGAAGCCTGGCTGGGCAGAGGATAGTGCAGTCGGGAACACACTGGTGCTTTGGTCAGCCATACAGCAGTGGCTGTCGCCTAGGGGTGACGGTGCTCCAGTGACTCTTCAGGACCTTCAGGACTTGGTGGGAGACCGTGCTTTCTTAAAGGGCTATGGACATAATAGAGGCAGATGACATTATTTTAATTGGATTTTTAAAAGTTAAATCCATAGTTTCAATTTTAAGAATCTACAAATAAGATCCTCCTTCTATTTGAAGATACAAAATAAGGGTCTATACTCCTGCTATGTACATACACATAGGAATTACTATTACGTGTGTTACTATGGATAGCTTATGTTTTTGCTTTAACAGCTCATGCTTGGCTCTGGATAAGACTGCTCTGTAACGTCAGATGCCAGAATCTGTTATTGCTCTGGAGTGACTTTGGACCTCGAGTCATAGATTTCTTGAACTCCAGAATTTCCTTTGTAAAGTGCTGATATTACTTACTGCAGAGGGTTGCCATGGGGATTAAATGCAGAAGTGAATTCAAAGTCACTTATCAGAGTGCCTGGCACATAATAATTGGTCCATAAACATTAGCCATTATTGGAACACCAAAGTAAATGCTTTTGTTCAGGAATGCGATGGTGCACAGTGTTTGTAGTTATCTGGTGTTTAACTGATACGCAGCTCCTATAATTCATTGCTACTCTCCTGCCAAGAGTAACCCTGAGTTGGCATGATATTATAAATTATATGTATACAATATGATTTAAAAGTTAAAGTGTACTGCAAATAGGCAAGAATCAAAAACAAATTTTACACTTAAAAGAGGACACTTTCTTCTATCCATTGATGTTTATTTATTTATTTTATCGGAAGGAGGGTCATTTCAGGACTACTTGTGTCATGGTTCACAAGTTGAGGTCTGAGGACAAACTCTGATGTCCATTATCAGCTTTTGTCTGGTGTGAGATAGTCTCTAGTACTCATTGCTCTATACACAAGGATAGTTGACCCGTGAGTCTCAGGAATTCTCCTGTCTCCAGCTCCCATCTGCCCTTGGAGTATTGGAAATATGGATGTGTCTAGCTGCTTTTGGTTTTCCATGGGCGCTGCAAATCTAAACTCAGGTGCTCATGTTTACACAGAAAGCATTTTCCACATACTCTCCCAAGTTTCCCCACCATTATAAACACCAACTGTGGGACAGATTGCCTGGGTTTGTGTTTTTAATGCACCAGAAACCTCATATGTCAAATAATGACAGTGTTTTTTTATAATCATGCCTATTACAGACAAAACACACATATGCGCATCGACTTGACTCTGGAAATTAAATGAGAAGAGCTGAAAAAAAATGTCTGGCACAAAATAAACACCAGTATAATCTTCTGTTACTCGCACTGAGTTTATATTAATGTAGACTTTGGAAGACACTTGTTTGTAAGAAAACCATGTTAAAAACTGATTGTTTCCTTAGTATTTCAATACAATGCTGTTTGTAAATTCACCATTCTGCAATCGAGTGTTATGTAAAATGATAACCTCCTCCACAGTCTCCCTTCAGATGTGGTTGTCGTTTCTCTTATAACCACAGTTCATATCTTTAAGATAATCTAGCCTGTAATGACGTACTCAGATAGATGTATTTTAGAAAGCTCTTTTCACACAACCTCTCAGTATGGACTTTAATGGTGGCCCTTGACCTCACTGTTGCCAAGTGCTATGGTGTTTCCTCAGTTTGGCCCTGGACTTTGACAGTAAGAGTGTCTCTTTGCAAGGAATCTTAGCTCAAATGTGGTTTCTGTCCTATGGACACTTCTGCTTTCCCAAGCAAGCCTGTTGTCACTTGACACCCAAGCAGATAACTAACACCAAGCTTGACCTCCTCCAAGCTTGACCTCCTCCTGGGCTCTTCAGGATGGATGGCTCCACACCTGGGCTCTGGGGGCTCAGTGTATCTCACACTCTTTCCTCTGGAATCTCTAGGCCTCACATCTCCTCTGCTCACTCCCCTCAGGCCCTGCCACCTATCCTGAAACAGACCAACATTTGTAATTGAATTCCTCATCACTATATCACGTTGAACTTGCATGTCGCCAAACATTTTTTGAAGGTCCCTGGGGTCACACACACCCTGTGGGATGATTAGGATTAATTTTCAATGTGATACTGGGGATACAGGACTCTAGGCACGCCTACAAGGAGCTGTCTAGTTCAAAGTTAATGACAGGGAGTGTCTGTGATGGATTGTTCCTTGCTCTTGGTTGTCGATATTATATGAACACCTGCTTGAAGTTCCTATCATTTGGGGTTTCCAGCAATGATGAACTACAACTTGGAACTGTTAGCCAAATAGCCTTTCTCCCCTAGTGACTTTTGTCAGGACATTTTATCACAGCAGCAAGTAAAGAATGCAAAACGCCCTGCGAGGCCTGTGACTCACATCTGGTCTTACCAAGCCTCTGGTCCATACTTTTGTTATCTGACTTTTACAATATGTCCCTTTTGATTCTGGGACTTATAGCCACCTGCCCTGCTGTGTGAGAACCTCTGTCACGTCTCCCAGGAGATGGCTCTTCAGCAGTACTCTTTGTGTGATTCGTTTTACCTACCGCCAGTGGATTGATCTTCCCTTTGCCAAGCCACTCATTCATCCCAGAGCTTTCCGTTTCCACTCACATCAAGTGCAGATGCTTCAGTGTGTCTCTTCAGTGTTCCCAAATCCGTCTTTAAAGACTGTAGGCTGAGAGTCAAGGTGAACGGTGGCGGACAGGCCTCTGCTGTCCTCTAAGCACGCATCTTATATTCACTTTCCCCTAGTTCTCATGACCTCAGGACAACCAATGCCCTTAGAGTTTACCCCTGCCTCTTAACTTTCTTTTGGGACTTGTTTACATGGTGTGACAAGCATCCACATAATACTTGCAACCACTGGATATTACGCCTGAAAAAGACCAAAGAAACTTGCCCCAAACCCTTTAGTACATAAATGAGGAATCTAGGTATTTAGTTGCCTTTTGAGATGTACGCTTCCTTCTATTTGTGTCATGCATTATGTGTGTGCATTTCTTGCTCCAAATGCTATGCTAGATTTGGATATAATTGGGAGGCACTTAAAGAATACATCTTGTCTTCCTACAGGCCAATCAGTGCGGATGCTTGTCACTCCATGCGTGTGTTCTCTAAGACTTCCTCAGGACAAAATGAGAGAGACAGTGTTCTTCAGTATAAGGGCAAGGGGGAAGAAAGAGAAGAATATCATCTGACAGATGTTTCTAGTTCTTTGAAATAACATTTCTCCTGTCTTAGAGGATGTCTGTTACAGAGCCAGTGCTGTCATCCAGGCCCAGGGAGGCAACCTCAGCTTTTTCAAATGCCACACTGCTCATGTCTGGAACGACTCCCTCTCCTTCAGTCTGACTAAGCTAGGTGCAATGCATTAGCCATCCAGGGAGTTCCAAAGAAAGCTTCCATTTGTACCTCCTCATAGGAGTGCCTGTTGATCACCCTCTCTCTTATTTTAGAAGTTGTAACAGCTGGCTTCAGCAGCCCCACCTTTTAGGCCTTCCCCCAGTCGGGCTCACTTGAATTATAGGCCACAAAGACTTTTTTTTCCCTGTGGAAGGATACAAATAGACTGTGGTTGGAAGTCTACTTATTATGGAATGCAGAAACCCTGAAAATGTCAAGAACTCTAAATGCTGAAACATATCAAATGATATCCACCATGCAGTGTTGCAATTCTGATGATAGCCACCCTCGTCATTTCACAGATTAAATTTACAGGCCCCCAAAATTGACCTCATTTTAGACACTTGGAAAAATCTCAAGTCAGCTGCAGTACTGCACAGTTGGCTATTCACACACGATTCCCACGTTGTCCTTTGGTAATGCAGGAAAACATTATACTTCAAGTTTGATACTAAGACACCAAATTTAGGAGTGTGAAATAATAAGACTCGGAGGATAAGTCCCGGAAGGTTCCACAAGTTCCTGGGTCAGCTCTTGGTGAAGCATGGGTTACAAGCAGGAAGCCTTCAAGAGTGATCAGAGATTCTACTGTGATCTCATCACACAGGCATGATTTACTGAAGCAGTGGCAATGTGAAGTGGATATCCAGCCCCACTGCCATCCTTAGATGTCGGCAAGTCTAGTCTGATTTCCCATAGCTAAATACCTCTTTAACCACATAGCTTTTCTGTAAGAACCCCACAGAAACTTCTCTGTAGTCCCAGGTGTCCCATCATGAAAACAGAGATACTTCTAGCATCTGAATGGCTTGAGGAGAACAGGTCTGGAGCCTATTCCCAGCAACCTAAGACAGAAAGCAAATAAATTATCTATTATAAAGCCTTCAGAAAATAAACAAAGATTGGATCTGTTTATATCCCAGAAAGCCAAATGAGAGATTTCTGGAGTTTATCAGAGAAAAACTCACCTAAAACTTTTGATTTGGACAAATTATAAGTTGCCCTGGATATGATTAGAGTCTCTTCATTTATCTTTTCTCACTAATTCATTCAACCTTATTTATTGAACCCCGCAGCCACTAGAAATACTACCAAACTGAAGTTAATCATTTTATATAACAAAATAAAGACAAGACATGAACTGTTTGGTGATATTCTCTCATTTGATTTCAATCTTGTCTGATTGGATATGTTTGCTTCTCAAGGGTAATGGAGAGAAAAGACCAAAGGTTACAAAGCATGGGCATTAGGAACTGTAAGGCATTTCAGAAAGCAGGCAAAATAGAAACATGGATGTTTTTTGTTGACCCAAGTACACCACTTGGTCTCTATCTTTAAACAAAATCAAGAAGTGCATTGAAATGCCATGTTTTAAATTTTTCTTTTTGTTGTTGTTGTTTTGACTTTTCTGTAAGTGGAGCAGCATACTAATTTCTACAAGTTGTGACTACTAACAGAGGGCAATCACCTCACAGACTTGTACCGAAGAGATGAGAACATCCAGGTGACAGGCCATGGCCACGTGCAGAGTCCTCGCTTCCCCGGCAGCTACCCCCGGAACCTGCTCCTCACATGGCGCCTCCATTCCCAGGAGAAAACACGCATACAGCTGGCCTTTGACCATCAGTTTGGATTAGAGGAAGCAGAAAATGACATCTGTAGGTAAGAGAAAATGATGCTTTTCGGTGTTCTAGTTAAAGTGGGAGGAACTGAATGAAAAACATCACATCGAACATTCTTTTTTTTGTTTTTTTTTTTTTTTGATTTTTTGAGACAGGGTTTCTCTGTAGCTTTGGAGCCTGTCCTGGCACTCGCTCTGTAGACCAGGCTGGCCTCGAACTCATAGAGATCCGCCTGCCCCTGCCTCCCAAGTGCTGGGATTAAAGGCGTGCGCCACCACTGCCCGGCTCGAACATTCTTCTTAAACTGTTTGGAATTACCCAAACATTTCTTATTAGTTCCTTTCCCCTTCCCTATAAAACGCTCACAATCTGAAGATCTCACTTCAGCTTAGTGGCTAGTCACAGTTGTACCTACAAAGAAAAGAGTGGCAAATGTTATATTAACAATAAAATGGTCTTTCTTTCTAAAAAAAAAAAAGTGTTGTGTTGGCAGTGTAGAAGGCCCACAGAAATAGACACTACCATCAATCACAATTACATGTTTCCCTGAGGATAGACTGGGGATCTGTGATTTTCCAAGACCTACAGAGGCCTTTGTGAGACATTAGATGCATCTAATCCAGGTCCCCTGAGCTGCAAACTGTAACCGGGCCACAGTCCGCCACAGGCACAAAGTGTCAAGACCCTGCTTGTTCCAGAGGTCAGGCCTCTGTAACCATGACAGGCAGTGGTGACAGATACTTAGGCCAGGACCTCTCTAGACGTGGGAAGGAAGCCGAGCAACCCTAGTGTCCTTGTGCTCGTCTTCCCTGAACAGGGGAGAAGATGAGAGTCCGCTAATGACCCTCCCTCGTTAACATGCTTATCAGATAAAGTTCAGGCTTCAGCATCTTCCCCCTCGATTATCTCTGTAAGACCTCTGGGGGATTTTCTTTTTCTTCTTCATACTTTACTGGCTGTATTTATTCTGCATTGCCAACGAACTCCTGAACTACTAAATCTTTTCCACAGTTTATTTTCCTCTGAATAATAAAAAGAGGTGCATCCAGCTTGCTTGTCCTTTGTTTCATTTTGATTATGCTGACAGCTTTCATTATGCTGCTGTTTTCCCCCAGAAAATAACAGTATGAACTATCATTTTCTAGGAGCACACAGGGTAATGTATACCAGAAAGCAGAGTCAGATACACACATGGAGAACTAACTAACATCTGCTAAGAAAATAAACTAAAGCTGATCTTCTGTCTTTCAACGTGTGTGTGTGTGTGTGTGTGTGTGTGTGTGTGTGTGTGTTGACAAAAAAAATGGTGAGAGGGACAAAATTTAAATAAAATGCAATTAAAAGAGATTGGAGGAGAGAACATGGTAGATTTGTCTCCACTGAGGACGTCTGCACCATCTCAGCTTCCTTTGCAGTTACTGTGCTAAAATAGCCTGACAATAGGAACTAGTGGCTGAAAAGTCCATTTGGGCTTGCAGCTCAAAGGTGGTAGGGAATTCAAGCAGCTGGTCCCATGGCAATGTCAGTCATGGGATGGGGAGGAATAACCTTCTTGATAGTGTACGATCCAGGGCGCAGGCCCAGGAGTAGTTCCTGTACAGTGAATGTGTCTTCTCACCTCACTAACCAATGGAGATGATTCCCCACATGTGCCCCAAGGTCTACATCCCTAGTGATTCTAAACCTCATCAAATTAACAACTGTGGTCTATGTTCACATACAAAAATATGTGAGCTTGGGAGCTTTGTTTTCTCCACTCTGAACAATTCTCTAACACCTGCCAGGGGTTCTATAGTTAGTTCATTTTATTTCTGGCACGGCCACTCGGGTTTGGCATCCAATGCCACAGAGTTCAATGCCTTAAGTGTCCCCATTGTTAAATGTCAGATGTGGGTCCCTGGCCTTCCATCTTCTGCTCCATGCAATGAACCAGAGCTTCACAGCCCTGCCTTGGCTTTTCTGAGTTGCTACCACAGTCATAGAACTCACAGATGTCCTTGGTGTCACCAATAGTTCCATCATTAGCATAAAATGCGGTGATAACTCCAGAAGCTTTCCTCACTCTCCCACTTGGAAGCCCCAGAGTCTTAGGTGAGCCAGAACGAGGGCCTGATACCTGCTTCCTTATAACAGAAAGCAAGCCACAGATAAATTGGGACTTTGGCCCAGACAATATCCGAGCGAGTCTTATGCGGGCTCACTTTCCAGGCCTTTCATCCATTGAAGCTGCTTCTCAGATTTTTCAGGATGGATTAGAATGGTACAGGACGATGGACGTACACAGAATAGTTAATGGGTCTGTGCTGTGCTTTATAGACTAACACTGAGAGCGATCCTGTGTTAATGTAGACCCAATCGCCCGCTGTTGTGAGAACCGGCATTACTGATTAGCAGGCATAGCCACTTAGCATCATACCCTTTATTTCTAAAAAAGGTCATAAAGAAACGAGGCCCTTTGATCTACGAAGATGTCAATCATGTACTTCTCAAGGAAGTGTTGAGTGGGCAAACTGTTTCACAATGAGTAGTGGTTTGCAATCTTCATATGGTGAATATTAGGACATGTAGCTCAACTTACCTCTAAAATATGTTACATATTACAGCTACTTATTTTTTCCAGAAAACATTCTAGGCTTCATGTTCTCAAAGTTGCTTTTAATTACATAGGACATTGAAACTGTCATAGTGGAGGAAATGAGGGTTCTTTCTGGGTAGACTGATTGAATTTCAAGTTTGCCAAACTTTCCCCCACACAAGCTTTCGGTTTTGCACATTCATTATTGTTTTCAGTTAGTTGGTCATAAGGAATGATGTGTGAGTTTTTTTCTCTAATCAACCTTAGTAAAAACATTAACGGAATCCCATTGTTTCTAGGTATGACTTTGTGGAAGTGGAAGATATCTCTGAAACCAGCACTGTAGTTAGAGGAAGATGGTGTGGCCACAAGGAAACCCCTCCAAGGATAACGTCAAGAACAAACCAGATTAAAATTACATTCAAATCCGATGATTACTTTGTGGCAAAACCTGGATTCAGAATTTATTATTCACTTGTGGTGAGTAGCCAAACTGCTCTGTAATTTGAAAAGACACTGAATTCATAAAGATTATTTTCTGTGATTAAATATAGTACTATGAGGGGGTAATATAGTCAATTCCCTATTTCATGTTTATTCCTTCCCTATGGACAAAATCTTAAAGCCTTCATTTATAGGAAAACCATTTTGGATCTAGTCTGTTAAACTCAGGGCCATGGATTTTGAAAAGAAATAGAAAATAGAAATGGGAAAGGGTCTGTAGAAAGGATGGTCAATTCAATTAAAGCAAGGTAAATATATCTTTTTAAATGGGTGGGAAGTGTGTGTATGAGTGTGTGTGTGTGTGTGTGTGTGTATTAAACATCTTTTAAGAGTTAAAAGAGAAAAAATTATTTCCTGCTTTGATTTGAAAAAGTTGTTCATAAATTCTATCACAGAATTAAAATCCTGCTGATTTTAGCTTAAATCATACCCCAGTGTTGAGAAGGGCCCATGTTGTTGACTAAGAGCTTGAGGGTTAGCAAGCATCTTCAAGACCATGAAGTCCTACTCTGGGCAGAAGAATCTGAATCCTGTTTGATACACTCATGCTTACTTATAACCTACCTTCTACCTAGGCCTCTTGCAGTCATTTCCAGCATGAAATGGTATGAGTGTTTGGAAATATTCAACCTCATAGTACGCTGGATCCACATTAGAGTTAATTCTAGCTGTTGGGTCACATGTGGTCATGAATCTCCATTCCTCTTCCATTCATCTAGCTTAAAGTATGGGTGCCAAGTAGGACACAGTATTCTAAACTTGATTGATCCCTTTGTCTTTTCTGTTTGAATTGAGCTTAGAATAGAAAAATATCTGTTTTTTATCATCCAATGTTTTCTTTCATTGTTCTGAGTTATTAAGCACTAAGTGACTTCTATACCAGAACAGAGTCAAGGAAAAACTAGCAGGAGTTTACACTGGTTCCAGTTTTAATTTAGAACAAAAACATCAATTGTGGTTGAGATTATTACAACTTAAGTGATACTGCTAACCATGGAAATTAAGTGTGAATGTTTAGTTTCTCCATTTCATTCCTCTTTAAGCTATTGTTGCCAGGCAAAGTGGACTTGGCACATTTGGTTGGTGATGAGACGAATGGCTCAGCAAAAAAGCTTTTCTCCTTGAAAGGTCAAGGACTGCTGCTCAAGTACATACGCCCTCTGCAGTGCCTTGGGTGTGCTGCTCAAGTACATACGCCCTCTGCAGTGCCTTGGGTGTGCTGCTCAAGTACATATGCCCTCTGCAGTACCTTGGGTGTGGTTAAGTAACACACTTTACAACCAGAGATGGCTTATTTCTCTTTTTATTTTACTTGTTGTTTATTGTATGTGTGTAAGTGGACATGTCTGTGGGTCTGTTTGCTCATTTAATACTTGTGGAGATTTATGTTCATTTCTATTCCCTACTTTTTAAAACTTTATTTATCTTTGATAATTTCATGCATAAATACAGTGTAATTAAATCGTATGGATCTCTATTTTCCCCTCCAACTACTTGTGAATAACCCCCAAGAATTGCTCGCTCTATCTATCTATCTATCTATCTATCTATCTATCTATCTATCTATCTCCATGCCTTCCTTCTTCCCTCCCTCCAATATTTCACTGAGTTGAATTCCTGCTGCCCATAAATTCATGGGTGTGAGACACCATCCTGTGTGACCTGCTCTGAATTATACCACTGAAAAAAAAACAATTGTCTCTCTCCCCAGTAACCACCAACTGCTAAGAGCTCCTCATTCAAGGCCGGAACCTTATGACATCCTTTCTCTCCGATCTGGAATTCTGGCTGGTTTAGCTCTTATACAGTCCCCCACCACTGCTGTGAGGTCACGAGTGCAATGTCCAGAAGACATTAATTTGTAGCAGTCATCCACAAACTCTGGCTTTTAAAATGTGTCTACCATTTTTTCCACAGTGTTCCCCAAGCCTAGGGATTAGGGTTGTGATTATCTGTCCCATTTAGGGATGAGAATCCCACAGCCTCATATTCTCTGTACGTTAACCAATCTTGAGTCTTTGCTTTAAGTCATCCTGACCGAAAAAGTAGCTCCTTTGAGGAGGAGCGTGCTGCACTATGGATATAAAGTAAGTATTCAGAAGACAGTTTGATACTATGTCTCTTTAGCAAAATAATAGTAATAAGTTCTCTCCAGGGTCTATGACCACCCAGCCACTGCTTCTTGGCCAGGCATACAGCACTATGCATGAGTTTCCACCTTTGATGAAAGCCTGAAATACAACTAGAAATCTGCTGCATACCTTCATCGCATCCAGTCACTATTTTGTCAATAGACAGCTCTTGCCAGACCAGTCATTGCTGTAGTATGTACAGTTCACAGCTGGGTCAGACTGCTGAAGGCTTTTCTCCAGTATAGCCTGCAAAATACCTTGTGGCACCGTGAAAGCAGAAGAGACAGCTTCCCGGTGAGTGTCAGTTGGATTTCTCCAGGCCTTGTAAGCAAAGTGTGTACTGTCTTCCACAATAAGATCTTGCTACCTAGTTCTAATGGATAACCAGGACCAGAGTCTACATTATTTGGGTCAATCTCTGGGGATATACACCACCCATCCAAAAACTTGATAGGGTATAATGTAAATGGACTTTCTTTGGACTGTTAACTCCTAAATAATGACACAGATACTTCTTATTAAGTCTGAAAGCATGGTCTTAGCTTAGGCTTGTTTTCAAATAACTCTTAAAACTTAAATTAACCTGTTTATATTAATCTACATTCGGCTACATGACTCATTAAGCATCCTCCATGCTGTATGCCCAACATCCTCCAAATCCCTCTGACAAGTCTTTGCCTCTCAGATTCTTCCCCCAGATTTCTATCTCTCCCCAGAAGTCTAGCCTATCCTTTCCTGCCTAGCTATTGGCCACTCAGCTCTTTACTAAACTAATCAGAAGGTGCCTTAGGCAGATGAAATAAAACATAGACAAATCTTCACAGTATACAAAAAGATTATCCCACATTTCCCCCTTTTTATGTAAAAAAAAAAGGAAAGGTCTTAACTCAAGCACAGTAAAACTATGTACAGTAAGAATGATTATCTAGTGAGACTTATATTCACAATATCCAGTCCATTTGTATTGGCAAATCGCATGAAAGTACTCTATCTATCCTATCTTGGGGAGTTCAAAGTTTGGTACCTAAATCACTTCCTTTCATAACTTTGTGGAGATCACCCCTTATGTTTTTACATTTTTTACCCTTGCCCTTAGCCTTATTTCCTCACACCCTCACCTTTTTTAGCCCCTTTTACCTTTATGCCTCACCCCTTAAGTCTGATGCTTTGTCCTTACGTCTGATGCCCTTGTGCTCATCTTCCCCTAAGGAATAAAGAAACTTGCAGGAAAACGGTGCCTAAATCAGTCAGACCCATTCCCAAGCTGTGTTCTCTTGTTGTAGAAGTGCTGCCCTGAACCCCGAGAGAGTGCTGGTACTCGGTAGCTTTTGACACCTGGTATCAGACTTCAGAAGTGTCAACCAGCACTAAGTTGGGCTGTACTGAGTTTTCCTCTCTACCTCTCTTCCTTTGTTTCTTCTGATGCTTGGAGGGACCCTCACAGCTGTCTAACTTACCATTTAACGTTGGTTAGAGAATGATCAAAGAGTCTTCGCTATGACACCTAACTAATTGTAGTCATAGTTCTGCAAGACTGCATTTGTGCTGAAATTGTTCTACCTTATCACACTGATATTAGGAGATATCTTTTGGTCTGGGGAGATGGCTCTGTGACTAAATTGCTTGCTTTGCAGTCACGAGGACCTGAATTCAGATCCCCAGCATCCACATACAAGCCAACTATGCTGATGAATACCTATAACCACAGTTATGGGGGACAGAGGCAGGAAGATGTTGGAGGCCTAAGTGCTTACCAGCAAATATAGTCAAAGCACATAGCTCCAGTTTCAGTGAAAGAAACAAAAAAGCTAGTGCCAAGTGTGAGATATACAGTTGTGGTGTATTTGATCTCACTGTGTAAAGACATGTATCTGTCCTTCCTTGCCTGTCTAAGACACTGTCTGATTGGCTTAATGAAGAGCTGAATGGCCAATGACTCAGCAGAAGAGGATATCTTCTGGGTGGAGATAGGAACTCTGGGAAGGTGTGTGAAGTGAGAGAATCACTGGCAAGAGGAGAGCTATTGCTTCACACTGCAAAATGTAGATTAATTTTAATGGGTTAATTTAAGTTATAAGAGCCAGTTGGGAATAAGCAGAAGCTAAGGTCAAGGCTTTCATAATAATAATAATAATAATAATAATAAAAATCTCTGTGTCATTATTTGGGAGCTGGTGGTCCAAAAGAAGTCTGACTATATTTGTGGTCTAATCCTGAGAAAACCCAAAAAAGTTATAGACATATTTCCTAGCAACTCAGGTAGTCCCAGGGACTCTGTATAGGACACAGATCCTTTAAGAGTTCCTGCTGTTCAGCCTACCACTTGAACAACTGGTGCTCTCAGTGGGATATAAGTCTGCCTCAGTGCAGCGTGGCTGAACACAGCTGTTTTGTGCCCCCTTATTTAAGTAATAATAAGCATTCAGATATTTGAGGCATGGGAATTATTTTGAAGGAGTCATCATGTCCCTGGAAAATGGAAAATAGCTGTTAGGAGAAGCTGTGGTACCTTTCTTAACCTCCTTATATCAAGTCTGTCTATTTTCCGACCTCAGTGACTGTTCAGGTACATGAGTCAACCTTTAGAAGCTGTATGCAGTAGGTTCTCAGGGATATAAACACTCAATATACTGAAATTAAATCTACATGACCAATTTTCATATGCTTTTGGAAAAGTACAATTCATATTTTAATAATATTTTATTATATGATATTGTGGATGATTAATGACACTGAAGTGTTGTGGTTTGGGTTAGAGTTGAATCTTACATTTAAGCATTGTTTAATGTACTGGGAATTCAGTCTTCTGCCTTTCCTCTCAGCATCGTCCCCTCCAGAGCAGACGGGAAACAGAGCTATACAAAGAAGCATGCTTCATATTGGAGGCATGTTTCACCGGCTGCTGATAGTGTAATGTTAAACAAGATGTTCACTCTGCTTTTCAGCCAGTAACTCTAAGGTATCAGATTTTAGAAAGACAAGAATGCTGTTCTTAATGCCTGCATAGTGCTCAGGAATGAGTACTATCCTCCCCATCGTTAATTATGTATCAGTCTTTTTCAGATAAATGGCAAGTAGCTTTTTGAGGATAAGAAGAGTACGAGCATTTACCCTATATGTATTTTACACAATCCCATGTTCTAAACGGTTTGTAGAAATGACTCTCTGAGAAACTTTGACCCATAAAAGAATTACTTGTTTCTACTTCCTTGGTCTGTCTTTCTCCTCATCTCACTCTATTCCATTGAGGAGACATAATTAATGCTATCAACCACTTGCTTAATGTAAATAAATGATCACCCATCTCTTACTCAGTTTGTGAGGTGAATGATTAGAAAAAGCATTCTAATGTCCACTAAGCATATCACTGCACACAGTGTTCATGGACAGAGAGGGCTCATACAGTATTGTGAATTTTAGCTCTGTTATTTACGGTTTCAGTTTCTTCAGCTCCACAATGAAGATGATGCTCTTACTTTGGTTGTAATGATTCAATTAGTTGATTTTCATAAGCCATTCTGCAGGGACTATATTAACCACACAGATATTCTTTATTCTAGTCACCATCAATGGTATTACTACCTTATGAGGAGGCATATTGTCGTAATTGGAATGTAATTGGCCCCTATGAGCTCATAGAGAGTGGCACTATTAGAAGGTGTGGCTTTGTTAGGGTAGGTATGTTTTCTTGGAGGAAGTGTGTCACTGTGGAGGCAGGCATAGAGTCTCATATATTCTCAAAATACTGCCCAGTGTCTCAATTTATTTTCTGTTGCCTATGCAAGATGTAGAATACTCTGCTAGCTCGCCAGCACCATATCTGCCTGCACACTTCAATTTCCCACCATCATGATAATGAACTAAACTTCTGAAAATGTAAGCTACCCAATTAAATGTTTTCCTTTGTAAGAGTTTCTGTGGTCATGGTGTCTCTTCACAGCATTAGAAACCCTAATTAAGACATAGGGAATCACAGTTAAGAGATTACATGGATCAGAGAAGAGACTTTGAACTTTGGGCTTTTAAACACTGTTGAAACTGTGATAGACTATGGGGACTTTTGAAGTTGGACTAAATGCATTTTGCATTATGATATTGTTACAAGCTTCCAGGTGCCAGGGTGTAGAATGTGGTAGTTTGAATGTAGAACCCCCATAAGCTCATAAGGAGTGGCAATATCAAAAGACATGGCTTTGTTGAAGGTATGGCCTTCTTGGAGGAAGTATGTCACTGCGGGGTAGGATTTGAGGTATCATATATGCCCAAGCCACACCTGGTGTTTCAGACCACTTCCTGATGCCTGTGGGCTCAAGATATAGCTCCTTCTCCATTCTCAGAACCTTCTCCAGCACCGTGTCTTCCTGGATGCTGCCATATCCCACCACAATGATAATGGACTAAACCTCTGAAACTATAAGCCACCCCATTGAATGTTTTCCTTTATAAGAGTGAGAGCAATGGAAACTATAACTCTGACCCTTGTGAACTCGTAAGTCCTTGCCAGTGCATATACATATGAGTGTGTATGTATACATGGGAGACTGTTTGTGCATGTGTGTATTTGTGCAAATGTGGAATGTGTGCACACATTTAAGTGTATATGTGCACACTTGTGCACTGTGAACGTATTTAAGTGTATATGTGCACACTTGTGCACTGTGAACATATTTCACTTCATTCAAGGAAGTATTTTTATTGTCTGTGATTATAAACATGAGAACTATAATTTTTTATTTTTAAAACAATCTTATTTTACATACCAATCCCTGTCCCCTCTCACTCCCATCCTCCCACTCCTCCTACCTAAGACCTTTAAATCCTATCATTATAGTATTTTTCATGTTTTTGTTTAATAGTAAGAAATTATTTTAATTAAAAAAGAATGTTCATTGGAAAGTGACTCAAAACTTTTTGTTCTGTTAATAAAGTTTAGTATATGTCACATATTAAAAGTACTAAAGATCACTGTTAATACTTTTGAAAATTGTTTAAGATAGTAATTTTATCAAAATAGTCACTCAACAGCTTTGCCCTATACTGAATTAACTTTAAGTGGTCCCATTAAGTTTGCCATTGAGATGAAAGTTCAAATGAACCAAAGAATTGCATGTAAGTAATGGCTAAATATAGAAGGGGAAAGGAGGAGATGAGAAAGAGGAAGCACTCTGGAAGGAAGAGGGAAATCTCGGTTAAACAATACATGTAATATGTTACAATTTGTAAATGCTAATATTGCTTATTGATAACTTCCAGATTGTAAAAAAAAGTAAAATGTCAACAATAGAAAGATAGATACACAATTCTCATTATAAACTGAATTATTTTAATGTAATATTTTTATTTATTCTTTTATTTTGTGCATTGTATTTGGATACTATTTAACACTCCACTGAGCTGAATTATTAAACAAAAAAGAGTAAAAGAACATTTTCCTTTTATCTTTAAAATTTGTAAAAAATTCCATCATGATTTACAGAGGTAAACCTTTGAGAAAACGCTGAACATCAAGTACTTGGCAATTTGCCCAGAATTGTCAAGCATGAGTAGTGATATTCGTAGAAGAGCCTCTTACCCTAGTTTCTCCCTGCAAACACATGGAGTTTTGAGACTTTGGTATCTGTAGGAGCTATGGTATGCTTTGTGGCATTGGGAGAGAACAGGCAGTCAACTTGTAAATAAGTCTATTTTTATAGTGATTATTTAACAGACCTATAAAGACAGATAAAAGAGAAGAATTTGATGAGTAATGACTGGGGAGGGTCTCAGACTAGCCAGGGAGTCAAAAAGAAAGAGTCGAAATAAAATGGCAACTAAAATCTGAACAATTAGGAAGCAGTGCTTTAAGGCTGTGGGATCAAATCAAGCACTAAACCACATGGAAGCCTGGAACAGGAAGCAGTGTCTTCCCCTAGGTGGCAAACAATATTTTCAGTGGCAGCTGCTAAAGATAGAGGGCATCAAGGAGGGAGGGAGAACCACAACTAACATCTGTCAGTTAAGAGGGAAGTGAAGCTGGTTGGTATTACCGACCTATAGTCTAATATACTTGGGAGGGACACAAGTTCAAAGCCTGCCTGGGCTATAGAGTGAGTTCAAAACCAACTGGGTAACTTATGCAAGACCCAGTATGAAAATGAAGAAGAAGAAGAAGAAGAAGAAGAAGAAGAAGAAGAAGAAGAAGAAGAAGAAGAAGAAGAAGAAGAAGAAGAAGAAGAAGAAGGGGGGAGGGGGAGGGAGAGGGGGAGGAAAAGGAGGGAGGAAGGAAAGGAGGGAAGGAGAAAGGGGAGGGGAAGAGGAAGAGGAAGAGGAGGAAAAAAAGGAAAGGAAAGAAAGAAAATTAATGGCTAAGCTATAAATCAGTAATAGGGTACTTGCCTACATATTCAAAATCCTGGATTCAGTCCCTAAAACGGTAAAAAGTAAGAAAGAGCAATGAAGGAAGATTGTGACTCTTGTCCACGGTCCATCCTATTTTGGACACACATTACGTTTTTATGTGTTTATAGGGGATAAAATAGCTAAACCATGAGGCCAGGAAAGACCAGATTGATGGGGGAGAGTCTTCTGTTTTGTGTTAATTTCATTGGTTAAATAAAGAAACTGCCTTGGCCCTTTAATAAGACAGAAAATTAGGTAGGCGGAGTAAACAGAACAGAATGCTAGGAGAAAGTCAGTCGCCATGATTCTCCCACCCGACACAGCTGCGGGTTAAGATCTTTCCTGGTAAGCCACACCTCGTGGGGCTACACAGATTATTAAAAATGGGTTAATTGAGATGTGAGAGTTAGCCAATAAGAGGCTGGAACGAATGGGCCAGGCAGTGTTTAAAAGAATACAGTTTCCATGTAATTATTTCCAGTAAAGCTAGCCGTGTGGAGCCGGGCTGCAGGAAGCGGCCTGCCCCACACCCTACTATACCAGATGCTAAAACATGATCAAAAGATGAAACAGTGGTGACAGAAAACAAGCTTAAAGTACAGTCATAGACAGACCCAGTAATAACAAAATCCACCATCAACTTTGTTGGCCACAAAGGTGACAGATACCTTACATGCAGTCTCCTTCCCCAGGAATTTAAATAAATAGGGAAAAAATGTTATTTAGTGTCTCTCAAATGTCCTAAAACATCATCAACTTTAGAGATCACTCTGAATGAGGTTTCTCTGTGGGAGCATTGAGTGGATCAGTTATTTTAATCAGAGTGTTTTCCTAATGTGTAAATATATAACAGAACTATAATAGAGTTCATAACCAACAAAAACAACATCTACTGTAATCTTGGAGCGAAAGATAATTTGACGTGGCTAGGGAAATAATGGTAATGGAGAAAGGAACTAAAGAAAAAGGCTGGCTCCTCTGGTGAGAGGCATCAGAGAGGTAGAAAGGTAGGAAGTGCTAAGAGGAAAGAGGAGAGAGGAGCCAAGTCAGTGAGAGAAAAGAAATTTTGTTAGCATTGCTTAGTGTTCTCTGTTGAGCACTAGTTTCAGTGTATTTCAAAGGTTATGTCTACTGTGCTGTTATTACGTGTTATATATACTAAGGTTAATACTGTGTAGTCAACTTAGCAAACTCCTGCTTTTATAGAATGTATCATTTTTGTACATACAATCCTGGCAACAATGATAATAATAAGAATATATTGCTATTGCACATAAGAATGATGTTAAACACTTCTGAAGCTTAAATCAAACATTAAATCTCACACCCTGATAGCAGGAGCCTTCAACAATCCACTCTCACCACTGGACAGATCTTTCAGACAGAAAATTAACAGAGAAATAAAAAAAAACTAACAGATGTTAAGACTCAAATGTACTTAACAGACATCTTTAGAACATTCCATCCAAACATAAAAGAATATACCTTTTTCACAGTGCCTCACTGAACCATCTCAAAAATTTACCACATACTCTGTAACAAAGCAAACCTCAACAAATACAAAAATATGGAATAACCCTATGTGTCCTATCAGATCACAATGGTTTAAAATTAGAAATCAGCAGCAACACTAATTTCAGAAAGCCCACAAACACATGGAAATTGAACAATATTCACCTGAATCATCAAGGGTCAAGGAAGAAATTAAAGACTTTCTAAAATTCAATGAACATGACCACACAACATACCCAAATTTATGGGACACAATGAAAGCAGTGTTAAGAGGAAAGTTCATAGCACTAAATGCATACATAAAGAAGCCAGAAAAAATTCCACACTGGTGAGTTAACAGAACATTTGAAAATTCTAGAACAAAAAAAAAAGCAAACTCACAAAGGAGAACTAGACAACGTGAAATAATCAAATTGAGAGCTGAAATCAACAAAATAGAAACAAAGAAAGCAATACAAAGAATCACAGAGACCAAGAGTTGGTTTTTCAAGAAAATCAACAAAATAGACAAAACTTTATCCAAACTAACCAAAAAACAGAGAAAGAATATCCAAATAAACAAAATCAGAAATGAAAAGGGGGTCATAACAACAGACATGGAAGAAACCCAGAGAATGATTAGATCATATTTCAAAAACTTGTACTCCACAAAATTGGAAAACTTGAGGAAATGGACAAGTTTCTGGATAAATATAACTTACTAAAATTAAATCAAGACCAGATAAGCAAATTAAATAGATCTATAACTGCTAAAGAAATAGAAACGGGTTGGGCAGTGGTGTTGCATGCCTTTAATCCCAACACTCAGGAGGCAGAGGCAGGCAGATCTCTGTGAGTTCAAGGCCAACCTGGTCTACAATTTACAAGAGCTAGTTCCAGGACAGGCTCCTAAAGCCACAGAGAAACTCTGTCTCAAAAAAACAAAAAAAAAAGAAAGGAAGGAAGGAAGGAAGGAAGGGGAAGAAAGAAAGAAAGAAAGAAAGAAAGAAAGAAAGAAAGAAAGAAAGAAAAGAAAAGAAAGAAAGATAGAAGCAAATATCAAAAATCTCCCAAACCAAAAAAAAGCCCATGACCAGCTGGTTTCAGCACAGAATTCTACATGATTTTCAAAGAAGAACTAATACCAATACTCCTCAAATTGTTCCACACAATAGAAACAGAAAGAACATTGTCAAACCCTCCTTATGAGACTACAATTACCCTGATACTCAAATATCATAAAGATATTACTAGAAAAGAGAATTACACTCACTCATGAACTTTGATGCCAAAATACTCAATAAAACACCAGCAAATCGATTCCAAGGAAACATCAGAAAAATCATCCACCGTTATCAAGTAGGCTTAATCCCAGAGATGCAGGGATGGTTCAACATACGAAATCTGTCAATGTAATCCACCATATAATGAAACTGAAAAATAAAAACCACACAATCATCTCATTAGATGCTGTAAAAGCCTTCAACAAAATACAATGTCCTTTCATGATACAGGTCTTGGAGAGAGCAAGGATACAAGAAAAATACCTAAACATAATAAAGGCAATATACAGCAAGCCAAGAGGCAACATAAAACTAAATGGAGAAAAACTCACAGGGATCCCACTAAAATCAGGAACAAGACAAGGTTATCCACTCTCTTCATATCTATTTAATATAGTTCTGGAGGTTCTAGCTAGAGCAATATGATAACAAAAGGAGATCAAGGGAATACAATTCAGAAAAGAAGTCAAACTCTCACTATTTACTGATGATATGATAGTTTACATAAGTTACATTACCAAAAATTCTACCAAGGAACTTCTACAACTCATAAACACTTTAAGTAATGTAGTAGGATACAAGATTAACTCAAAAAAAAAATCAGTAGCCCTCCTTTACACAGATGATAAATGAGAAATCAGAAAAACATCATTACCCTTCACAATAGCTACTTTGCAGCATAAAATGTTTCAGAATAACTCTAACCAAACAAGTGGAAGACCTATATGACAAGTACTTTAAACCTTTAAAGTAAAGAATTGAAGTTGAAGAAGACCCCAGAAAATGGACAGATATCCCATGCACTTTGGTAGGTTGAATTAACATAGTAAAAATGGCAATCTAACTGAAAGCAATCTACAGTTTCAATGCAATGCCCATCAAAATCCCAGCAAATTTTTTCACAGACATTGAAAGAACTGTACTCATACTCAAATTCATATAGAAAAGAAAAAAAACTCAGGATAACCAAAACAATCTTGTACAATAAAGGAACTTCTGGAAGCATCACAATCCTTGACTTCAAACTCTACTACAGAGCTACAGTACTAAAAACAGCCTGGTATTGGGCATAAAAACAGACAGGAGGACTAACAAAACCAAATCAAAGACCCAGATATTAATCCACACACCTACAAACACCTGATTTTTGACAAAGAAGCAAAAATATTTAAAACAGAAATAAGAAAGCATATTCATCAAATAGTACTGGCATAACTGAATATCAACATATAGAAGAATTAAAATAAATCCATATCTATTGCCATGCACAAAATTCAAGTCCAAATGAATCAAAGACCTCAACATAAAGTCAACCACACTGAACCTCATAGGACAGAAAGTGGTAAGTACACTTGAATTCATTGACTCAGGAGACGACTTCCTAAATATAACCCTAGTAGCACAGACACTGACAGAAACAATTAATAAATGGAACCTCCTAAAACTGAGAAACTTCTACAAAACAAAGGACATGGTCAACAAGACAAAATGACAGCCTAAAGAATGGGAAAAGATCTTCATCAATCCCACATTGAGCAGAGGGTTGATCTCCAAAATATACGAAGAACTCAAGAAATTGGTCATCAAAGGAACAAATAATTCAATAAAAAATGGGCACAGCCCTGTATAAACCACATCTGCTCATTGTATGAGCAGATGACTCTCCTGTGTGCTGAGCAAAGTCATCTCCAGCTTGGAAGGAGATGCTGTTTGATGACATTGGAAAGGCCAGCATCCTGTTTACCTCACATTGAATTATACTGACGTGCAAGCAGTGGGCTCACACCCTTAAAAGCTAGAAAGCTGGAGTGTTTCTTAGATGGCTGTGCTTTTCCATGTATATTACCTTCTCTCTATAACTGTGATTCTGGCGTATTCACACTTTAGTACATAAAGGCAAGGAGGAAAATGAAGATAATAAGAGCTAATCTGCCAAAATAGAAAATGGTTTGCATTTTTAAGATGTGCCTAAGACAGATCACCATATCAGTTTTGGAATGATGAAAGGGGTCAGACAGACGATCCAGTGGGTAAAGGCTCTTGCTACCAAGACTGAGTTCAACTACTTGTACCCACTTGGCTGCACGCACAAAGTTGCCCTCTGACCTCCACCATATACACTGTGGTATGTGTGTGAACCACACACTAAATAAATGTAATAAAATAAAATTTTTTAAATGATGAAGCCAGGCATGAGGGAGTGTGATGTATGTAAACTCAGCACTGAGAAGGTTAAAGCAGAACTCACTTTAATTTAAACCCAGCCCAGGCTATGTAGTGATTTCTAGGTCAGCTAAGGCTACATAGTGAGGTCTGACCTCAAACAAGGGTGATGAAGTGAACCCCCTTCTAATGTTGCACACTTCTCAATTGTTTCTGAAGACTTAATCCGAATAAGAAGAAATCTGAAGACCTGTGGGAGAGAAACACAAATCATCTTGAAAGCTGTGATAAAGGCTCTCAGAGTTCAGGAAGATGGGTCTTTTTACTCTAAGGGGGATGCTTGCGTCCATCAGGTGAATAAGAGCATCCCAGAAAGACAGTGGTGGTTAAGGGTGGCAGAATGGTCAGAAAACTCAAAGTGTTTCAGTATGATGAGGACATTCAGCCTTGCAACTTGAGAATCTATTGCACTTACCATTTCTTTATTTAGCTCAGTAGAAGTGATACAAGAAGCTAAAAGGATACCAAGATAGTGTCATCACAAGGTGTCATGGCTCAGGACTTCCTAGTGCAGCTAGAACTGAGCACTTTTTTAGGACAAAATTCCAAAGTGGGGAGGTTCACAGTTAGACACAAAGATTTCTAGGAAAACTGTGAGGTCACTAAAACCCGTGGGTCTATTTATCCCTCCAGCTCTGGACACAAATAGGCAGGAAAGCAGGAAAGCAGGCAAGGTGGGAGGACATTGAGTCCTGAGATGCTGAGCAGATGAGCTCTGGGTGTAGTAGAGAGACAAGAGGTACTCAGTGCTAGGTTCTGACCTAACAATACAGAGAATAATGGGGCAGAGGTTGTGGACAGGGAAGAAAAGCAAACTATGATGGAAAAATGAAGGATTTAAAGAAAGATCAAAAATATTTGTTCATACCTCTGCATCAGTTCTATGGAAGCAAGTGCTTCCCCTAACTTGAATGGCTGACGGTGTACCCTGAACTGATTCATAAGTAGGTGTTAAGAGTCTTATCTGGGAATTGATTCTACTCACTCTGGATTTTCTCATTCTAACCACAACCTCCTTTTTCCTTGAACGTAGTAAAGGGGAGTTGAGGGATGAAGAGAATAAGAAGCGTGATCATTAATGCTCACCACTTAGAAAAACTAAACCAAACTTCTGTGGCATGGATTCCCTCAGTGTAAAAATTATGTGAGAGTCTTAAGTGCTCAGGCTTCCTTTCTTGTCACTTACATCTTCTTTTAAAGCTGCTATGCTGTTTTAAGAACCAAAACACCCTCCTCTAAACAGGACATTGGTTTCATTTTTTATTTGCAAAGACTACTGCTTGAATGAGTTTTTAAATATTTTTAAAAAGTATTTAATTGATCATATAATTCAGTAAAATTATACACCACACACATGCACACACACACTGGCATGACAGCTTGCTATCAATGCCTGAAGACCTGACTTTGGATCCCCAGAACCCACATAAATTCAGATGTGTTGGGACAAATCTATAATCCCAATAAGGTGGGAGGAGAGACCGTAGAAACCCAGAAGCTTGTAGACCATCCAGTGTGACATGTAGAGTGGCAAATAACATGAGACTCTTTCTCAGACAATGTGGATGGTGGAGACAGACACCTGAGGTTGCGCTCTGACTGCCACATATGCTTTGTGGCACATTCACTCCTGTACTTAAACTACTCACACATGTGACCATGGCCCCCAACATTACATAAGTATGTATATATATTTTATATACATACCACTCAACACAACTATCACATGTGTGATGGCACATTTATTTCTAGCACTTTTAAGCCATAAAAATCCATGAGCATATCTTACTATGACAGTTGGAAGGTCTCTCATGGTGGAGACTGGCTAGAATTTTTCCACAGGACATAGCTCTAAGAAGGCCTGTGATGTTTAATTAGCTAGGCTAATGAGCATCCTTCCATTACCTAAGATACAACTGGGAATTGGAAAAAATGTGACACAAAGCAAATTTCAGTGATGTAGGAAGTAAAAACACTTGTGTAAACCATGGCCTGAGAGTCTTTAAGTCTGCAATCCTATGGCTTTACCGAGGGCTCTTAGCTGCCTTGCTTAGGGCCTCTTTGGACACTGAAGAAGCTGGAAGTGAGAGTTGACTTAGGGATAATGATGGAGGGGAGGCAGCCCCAAGGCGCCAGATGTTAGCATAAGTGCAGGCTATAGAGCATCCAGATCTTTCATTAGTCTGTGTAATTAGTGTTCACGCAGGCAGGATTCAGCCCTGGTCCTGCCGAGCTGGCCTTCCTCATGCACAGCGCTGGCAGCCTTGAAATGTTCAGGAGTCTTAAATACTCACGTCTCTGACAGTCCAAAAGTTTCATCACAGAGGGGCTTTGAGGGGATCTCAAGAGCTTTGCAAAACTTTAAGAAACTCTGTGACCACCTATTTGAGTTTATTGGCTTTTATAGAAAAAGAATTCATATAATATATATTGATTGCATTCTTGCTCCTCTCTAAGAGTAGAGAATAAACAGAATTGTATGTTATCCATGAGGTCAAGGACCTTTCATTTCAATAACCCAAATCACTGCTTCTTCATCTGTAATCCAGGAAAGATCCACTTGGATCATGAAACATGAGGACTGGTTTGTAAATAACAGAAACCTGTTCCTAATTGTTCTGGCTGTTGGCAACATTGGAAATTTGAAATCTGGACCTGAACATGGTTCCAATGAAGATCTTCTGTATAGCCTTATTCTCACAGGAGGGAAACAATAGAGAGACAGCTCTCTGAGATGACTTTCAGAAGGGCACAGCTTCCCCCTAGTGAGAGCTTCACCCTATGACTTAATGATGTCATACCTTTGCTCTGAATACCACCACACTGAGGGTTGGGATTTACATCTATGAATTTTGAGGATGCGTGCTAACCAAGGCTCCTCAGTGAAACTTAGACCCAAACAAACCCTGACAACACTTTAGAGGAAGATTGTATTAATAAGTAGTTATACAGTGTGAATCCAGCTCTTAATTGGGAGCTTCCATCTCTTAAACAGTGAAGGAAGGACCAGAGCCTCAAAGCTCTGATGTTACTCAGCTCTGCATGTCTATTGTTTCTCTGTGAGTCACTTTTGAACTGGTAATGATAACTCTGAAATATAGCTTTAATAAAAAAATTCTAATATTCATAATAAGTTTAGATTTGAAAAGGTTCTTGATGTCACAGCTGTGGAAAAGTGTTCATTGCTAATATAAATCTGTAAAATACTGAACAAACAGTTCTTAATATACTTTTGGCACAAAAGTAAGCCAGCTCTCTGAAGGAAAAAGGCCCAAAGCCACAGTGCTCCTGTGATCCTCTGGCTTTTCCCCAGGTCTCTGAAGGAAATATACACAGAGCCGCAGTGCTGCTCTGATCCTCCAGCAGTCTTTCTTCCCTAAACCAGGTATTATTGTCAGGGGGAGAAATACCTAAACAGCCTAGTATTTAAGTCTCTGCACTAAATAGCTCTATATCAAATAAAAATAGCAATCATTAATGAACAACTATTCCATTCAGCCTCAAGAGATAGCCTAGTTGGGGAAAAAATCTTTTTTAACTATAAAAAATTAAAACTATGAATACAAAATTTTAACCAAGAAATCATTGCTGAAGGGAACTCAAAATAGAAAGACAGAGCTTTAACTTAAATTTTCCACCAAATACCTATTTCTGATTTAATGCTGTAATTAGCATGAACAACTGTCTTCATTCAGCTTTCTTCTGAGTCTTTCGTAAGAGTGTATGTTATAAGACAGATGCGGTAGCATATACTGTGTAATTCCAGCACTTTGGAGATGGAGACAAGATGACCAAAATTCAAGACCAGCCTGGGCTGCATTAGACCTTGTCTCAGAAAGCAAGGAAGGGGCCACAGGGATGGTTCAGTAGCACTGACTGCTCCTAAGAAGAGTGGGACTCATTTCCCAGCACCCACATCAGGTAGCACAAGGTGGTTTGAAAATAGTTCCAGGAGATCCAACATCCTCCTCTGACCATTACTAGTGCATACACACAGGTAGCGCGAGTGTGTGCGACACACACACACACGTATGCATGTGCACACAAACACACAAAATAAAAATAGATTTTAAGTAAAAAGAAAACAAAAGGGTGTTTGTTATGCAAAACTTATACAAACATACATATTTATATGTATCTTTGTGTGTATCGTGGGACGCATCACTATGAAAATAAAATGGTTATTTGGAGATGTTAATTTTTCAGTTTCTGGAAGAGTGACTGAACAGATCTTATTGGTGTGCAGTTTCCTCCTTGAGTCACTACGACCTGCCATTCACACACATGTCTTCTGCTCAGCAAAATATTCACTATTTCTCTCCTTAGAAATCAAAATTACTAATTGATCTTGAACATACAGTGGAATGTAAATTAATTCTTGAATAATTCATTATCTTATTCTACAAGCCTTTTTCTGGAGTCTAATTCTCCAATGCCAGGATTCAACATAGGCTTTGGGGATGCAGATAAGACCTGGAGCTTGCCTTGTACTCAGTGAGGAGGGAGCCATCAAACAAACCTCAGGCAAAGATGAACTGAGAGTTTGGGAGAAAGGAAGAACCCAGGGAAAATGAACCTGCCAATGAAAGAGACAAGGAATAACTACAAATTATTCCATCCCAGCAGAAATAAGGAAATTTGTATGGCTGCTCACAGTTGATAGCCTTACCTATCCAAAGGATTTACATATAAACGCAAGAAAATCTGAGGCTAAAGAGGAGAAAGTGATCCAGGGCAGCGCAGCCTCCAGCTGCAAAGGACTAGTGGGGCTGCGGAAAGGGCCCCAAGTCCAGGAAGGAGATTCATAAACAAGTGTTCCTATTAAAACCATCTGAGGACCTTTTATAACACAGATACCCAGAACATAAAGCTTTATGAGATTCTCTTAGGACACAGAACCTGCCAACTGTATTTTTAAGTTGGTTTTGATGTACAGGCCCCTTAAGAATGTCTTTTTTTCCTGATAAGAATTCTTGCTACCAACAACAGAGCAGCAGAGTTAATACTGTGCTCTCATATACCATCCCCAAGATCACGCTGCTGCTCATTGAATACCACTGAGCTCACAGGCCCCATGATGGCTCCTACATGCTGTCATTAGACTAGGATCTTCAGAGACAATGGCATCACTTAGGACCGAGAAGGCAGGTACCTAGTGGACGTTATTACTAATTCATGTGCTGGTTAAAAACTTTGGGAAAATCACTGAACATTTCTAAAATTACTATGTACCAAGCACAGAGTAGGATCTCATGAATGAGATATGGCATGTGTCTGTAATGTATAAATGCCCCATATAGTTTTGAAGGAATTTATAATACAAATTATGGGTCATGTTTTATTCTATTGAAATGCTCAGTAGACTGGCACATTCATTAGATTTTCATACCTTTATGAACATATGTAAATGCTATGAAGAGAAATTTTTAAAGTTGTCCTCTTAATTTCATACCTTAAAGTCAAAAAACATTCTAGTTTGTGTGTTCCATTGCCTGTGTAGAGTCAGGAGAGCAAGTGTGAGAGAGAATAGCTGTGTTATGTTCATCCCAAAGAAAGAGGGAGAAAGAGGTAGAAGAAGGGAGACAGTGAGACAAAGACAGAGTAAAGGAAAGAGAAAGAGGAGGAGAAGGGGAAAGGAGTAAAGGAGAGAGCACAAGATGTGGGAGAGAGGGATGGGGAAGGACAGAGAGAAAAGAGGATACAAAGGAAAGAATATGAAAGAAGGAAAGGAGGGAGAGAGGGAGGAAGAAAGGAAGGAAAGACAGAAGGGGAATGGAAGAAAGGAAGGAAAGACAGAAGGGGAATGGAAGAAAGGAAGGAAGAACACAGGAAAGGAGGAAAGGAAGTAAAACACAATAAAAAAAGAAAACAAAGTAACACTTTCCTTTATACTGTCCTCATAAGTTTTCCACCCCACCCCATCCTAGCATCTAAGGCAACTGAATTTTGTTATTTATGACAACACTGTTCGTGCTGGTTGGTTTTCACAACTTAACACAAATTAGAGATGTTTCAGAATAATGGCCTTAATTGAGAGTGTGCCTCTATTAGACTAATGGGTAGCCAGTCTAGGAAGCATTTTTTTTTAACCACTCTTGAAGAGGGAGGGACTGGCCCACTGTGGGCCAGTTCTTGGACAGGCAGGCAGTCCTGGGTTAGCAAATAAGCAGCATGCTTCTATAGCCTCTACTTCAGATCCTACCTACATGTTCCTGTCCTATTTAATGCCTTAGAAACGCCTTATTAGAATTAAATCAGTCATGTCTGTCTGTCTGGCGTGTGCATGCGCTGGCATGGTGTAAGTGTGGAGTTTAGAAGATAAGCTTGGGTATTGATCCTAACTCTGCACCTTGCTTGGGATCAAGTCTCTTTTGTTGGCCACTGCTGCTTGAGCCAAACTCCCTGTTCTGAGAGCTTCTAGAGAGTCTTCTGCCTCAAAACCCATCTCGCAACAGGAGCTCTGGTATCACACATTCATTCTGTGTGGGTTTTATCTAGATTCTGGAGAGTCGAGCATTTTATCTACTGGGCCACTGCCTCAGCCCTTAAATCAGTCTTACAAATGAAAAGGGATATTTTCATTTATATAAAGATAATGCCTTAGCATTCTGTTGTTTAGGCACTGATTGAAATTTACAATGCATTCCCACTTAGCTGAATATTTTAGTTCATGAAATATATCTGTATACACTTATTATTTCCAGCGTAATCCTATAATAGCATAAGTGGCTATTTTCATAGTGTAGCCTCAGATATGTCTTTGCTGTATGATCATTACTTTTAATCCATTTCTCATAAATTGCCATTGAAGAGAAAGTTCAGCTAATAAATGCCCATAAGCAACAGAATTGTTTTCAATAAAATACAAAGACATTATGTGTTTATGAGTGGTTAAAAGGGAAGATTTTTTAAGATAGAAGTTATAGTACTAAATGAAACATGAAAATTTCTGTTATCACTCTCTTATCTACATTCAAGGCTACTTAACTGAAGGTTTGGCATATACATTTCAAGATAAATGGTAAGATGAATTAAATACCAATTGTTTGTTATGCCTCCTCCCCAAAGAAGTCATTATAAAGCAGGATATTAACTAGAAATATGATTTATGTAATTTAGACAAACCTAACAATTTATAATCTAAGAGTTTTTTGTAAAAAAAAAATGGAAAAAAGGAATATAAATATATAAATACATAAACACAAAATCAAAGCTGTGACCTGAATATACTCACAGTAGAAGGAAGGTATTTGACTACAGCATGTAAGGCTCCTAGAGGCAGAAATAGGAGCTCTAGTGGGCTGTTCTGCTCTTTACCACAGAAGCCATGTAGATTCTTTCCACAAGTATGGCTTTGAACATTGTCCATTCTTGTGTGCGATGACTTATAGAATGGCTTTCCACTACTTTCATTGTGAGACCATTCCACAGTTTAATGAATATCACTGTTGGAAAAAACTCTGTAGATATTCTCATATTCAGTTTCATGCTCTGACTTCTAGCTAGGTCTTCAAGGATCATCATGAACATGCATCTTTAAATTTTCTGAAATTTGTACTGTACCTCAGAAGTCACGTTCTGAAAAATTGTACTTAAACCCATGCATCAAGGACTTCATTTTTAGTCAGTTAACAATATATTTGGGTTTATACTCTTGCCTCATAAGTAATGTTCACAATCTGCTAATCAATCAGCTCTTTTTTGTGTGTGTGTGTGACCATATAGCTTGAGCATGCTTGTGAATTCTCCTTCCTGTCGTACCAAGGCAACACACAATTCGGCAGTTGGTGCCCAGCTTTGGCCACAGTGCTTTGTTGCTGCTCTCTGCACCTTTGAGAATCTCAGTGCCTTTCTCATAGCTTTCTGTCTAAGCTATCTCTTTGCAGCTAAAGCACTTTGCAGCTGTAGGCTTAATGATGACCAACAAGTCAAAACAACTTTGCCTTAAATCTCATATACTCCTTACTGCAGTATATCTCTTATACTGTATTAGATGCTATTGTACAATATGTTTAGATATTTGGAGGCCATTTCATTAATATTTGTGCCCTATCAAGTTATCTGTAACTACTGAAATCTCAACCCTTTAAATCTACTCTCCCAAGGATGTGCACACTACCTGTGACTGAGCTTACTGCACAGCCTTTGTCAGAGGAGGATCTTGCCCTGTTAAAACTCACCAGACTCCTAGCTGGTCTGTGTCTTTCATGCTGATTAGTCATGAGCACCTTGTCTTTCAGATCCCTGCTCATTTAGCTGGAAGATTATTGTTTTCTGTCTTCTAACATGTTCTTTCATCTTCACAACACCCAAGCATGTTTTCCGTGCTCAGAATTAGTGATCGTATCAGCATCATGATTTTTTTTCTGCCTGTTTCTCCTAAAAGATGTATTTACTTTCATCTTCAACTAAATGTAAGTTTTGAATAAATCTTAAAAGTATTGACCTTGTTAGCAGTGTTGAGCCTTCAGAATCATTACCTTAAATTTCAACACTAAAGTCTCTGAAGGAATAGTTTTGGTGTATCGAAGGACAAAAATTTATAGGAAACTTTTTTTTTCACACAGGCTTAAACTAGTTAAATTCATCACCTTCTAAGTGACCTTTTTAGCATTAATGTCAGGGTGATACCGTAACAGTTCCCCAAGAAGAAAAATACTTTCAAGTTAAAACTAAGTGTTCACTGTGGTTCCCCAGCCAAAACAGTGGCTCTGCAGGACTTCGGTTGCTCAGTTGCTCCACGTGTGTAAGTTGTAAAAACTAGAAAGAAGATTAGCTCTTGGGCCATACTTTAACAAACTGGGAATGTGATTTTTAAAGCTGATAATTAAATTTCCAGCTGATAAATAGTGGGTTTCTGTTGAGAATCAGACCGCATCAACTGAGAATTTGATAACATCAGTGCCACAATCTTAGAGCCCATTCATTCTTTTAGTTCTTACTGAGATCCTATTGCCTCTTAGGAATTATATTGGTTGCTATAGAGCCTGGAAAAAATTGAAATTGAAGAAACGTCTCTGAACTCAAACCACACAGAAGTGGAAGCAGCTACCCAGACCAGCCATGCTGCCCCTCCCTATGAGCAGTTCTTGGGAACTTTCCTACCATGTTCTGATCACAGTCACATTTCCTGCCCCAACTCTTCCCATATCCCATTAAGGCCACTTGTTCTGTCCAAATACTCTTGGATATTTTGCTTTCCACTTGAGCATGGTCAACCCATTTTAACGAAAACTGACCATTCTTCTCCAAGCAGCCAATAATTCCCAAGAAAGGGGTTTGTTTCATCGTATGCCCAGCTCCCTTACACATGCTGAGACTTTTGTCTGGTTTAAGCTTGCATAGGCCTTGTGCATGCTGTCCCACGGTGGGGTCATATGTCCAGCAGCCCCTGCTCTATGCAGAAAACACTCTTCCTGTAGTTATCAACTATCTCTGGCTCTTTTACCATGTTCACCCCTCTCCTGAAATGATCCGTGAATCTTCAGAAAAGAAGGTGTGGTATAAATGACCCATTCAGAGCTGGGTGTTCTGAAGTCTCTTATTCTTTGTGCCTTGACTGGTGGTACATGGTTGATCTGTATTGATTAGTGTATACTTCAAAGAGATGCTTCTCCAATGAGAGATGGCTAATCTATGCAGTTGATGATAGCTCATTAGGAGTTAGATTAATATTAAATCTACCTAGTAAAATGCTAGTGGTAATTTTTCCCCTGAGTTCTCTGATCTATCTGATCATTTGTTCTTGGCCCAATAATGATGCCAAGTGTGGGTTTCATATTGTGCAGTGGCCCTTAAAATCAATCAGAAAGTTGTTGGTAACTCCTACAGTGTTCATGAAACTATTTCACTCAGGTAGCTCCCAAGGTTTACACTAGAATAAAACTGATGATAAATTGTCTTCTCTGCTATCTGGCACCATGTTTCACTATAAAAGCTAGCCAGCAGAGCAAGGCTGCCAGTTCAGCACCAGTTTGATTTCTCCATGTTCTGTGAGTTAAGTATGTCTTGTCTTCAGCAATAGGATCTTGTGGTAAAGTTCTGGATGATAACCAAGAGACTGGAAATAGTTTTTAATGTTTGTGAAGTCTCTGAGACTTCCTTCATTGGCCAACAACTTCAAAGGAAACAACTTATTTCTGGGACTACAACTTTTATTTCCTAGACTCTGCTGTCTAGTATGTGTCTAATCATACTTCTTGGGGTTTTTTTTTGTTTGTTTGTTTGTTTGGTTTTTTTTTTTTTTGTATTTTTGAGACAGGGTTTCTCTGTGGTTTTGGAGCCTGTCCTGGAACTAGCGCTTTAGACCAGGCTGGTCTCGAACTCACAGAGATCTGCCTGCCTCTGCCTCCCGAATGCTGGGATTAAAGGCCTGCGCCACCACCGCCCGGCTTGATCATACTTCTTAAAGGAATGAGATAGACTTCCCTGAATGGGAAAAAGTTAGAAGAACTTTCAATAAAAAGCAATAACTTATGCAAATTTAAGGGCTGATAAAGAGTGAAATACTCCTGAAAGCCCGGGCCTGTGTAAATAGTTAGAGATGATGCTGGGGAAGATGGGGCCAGTTCAGAAAGGTTAATGCGCGTATCAATGGATGAAATCTCCAAAGACCTCTGAAAGATCTGAACACGAAGATTGAATGCACAGCTTATCACTCTCTGTTTGGATTTTGGCTTTGAAGACCAATTTGGCAAACTGCGGAAAAGGAATTTCAAGTGGTTAAGAACAGAGAAAGACTGTTTAGAAGAGAAGCAATAAACTCAAGGAATGGCTTTGAAAATACAATTCTGAAGGAGTAAGAAAATATGGGAAGGTTTATGTGATGAGTTTGGGAACATTTTGTGCATAACTTTCAGCTGTATGAGACACGATCAGACGCAAGTAATTTTTTTTTTGAAAGGGAATGCAAGACAGTGAATAAGTTTTATAGATAAATCATTACGTGACATTTTGGTCATGTGGACTTTGAAGTACTTATACAGCATACAATAAGAAGAGGCCAGAGGGACCAGTTCTCAGGACAGAGTTTCTGGTCTGAAATCTGGAAGGAAACGTCACCGCTGCATAAACAGATAAACAAGCTAGGGACTCAGCACACTGCTCAGGTGCTAAATATTGAGTTTCAAAATCCCAGGAAGTATTGCCATTTGATACGACAAGAAAAGTGACTACAGAGAGGGAATGGCTTAAAAGGTGCATCAAAATAATATCATAAAAACTAAAGGAGAAATGCATCAAGGAGAGAACCATCAAGAAATCAAGTGTGAGAAAGAAGTCGTGTACTTCTATAGCTAAAAAGGGTAACTGGAGGATTTTAGTGACGCATGTGAATCCTTTTACATTTATGATGTGTCGGGGGTTAGGTAGGGAGTTGGCTCACATCAAAGCACATCTTTCCAGGTCAGAGGACAACTTGGAGAAGTCAATTATCTCCTTCTACATAAATCTCAAGTATCATACTCAGGTCTTCAGCCTTGACCCACTGATCAATTTTCCCAGCTCCAATACATGTGATTTTAAAGGTGATATATATATATATGTGTGTGTGTGTGTGTGTGTATTGAAATGCCCACTTTAGCATATTTGAGGTTAGACATATGAATAAAAGAAAAGAAACAGAAATATAGAAAGAGAGAAATGGAAAAATGAAAATGTAAAGAAAGGAGGGGAGAAGAATGAATGGAGAAACAAAAAGAGTGGGGAGAAGGGGAGGCTTTGCCAATTCAAAATTATTACAAATACTAATCAACTATCTTGTTAAATTATGAACCACACTACTGTGGGATAAATAAGGAATTCAAATTGAAGCCAACTAGATTAAAGAGTTTTGAGAAGTTTGCATTTAAAAGGAAATCAATATAGAATAGTGATAAAATACTTAGAAAGAATTAAGGAAATATTTTTCAAGGTGCTAGGGACATTCATCTTTCCCTAAATCCCAGACAATGAACAGGCAAAAGGAAAAAGTGAAAACGTCAGAGAAAGGAAAGCCACACATTGTGCTGCAACTTTAACTTCTCCGCATCAGAAATCCAGATGACTGAGTCTAGATGCTGTTGGTGAGGCGGCTACGGAACATCTGCCGAGTGAACACCATGATCTACTCTATGTCAAGGGCTTTTGATAAGAGAGGGTCAAGTTTTTAGTAGAAAACACAGAGAGAACAGGTATCTGAAAGCCTCAGTAGAAATGAAAAGAAGAAATTGATAGAGGAGAACCAAACAGCATGAAAAAACATGGATGTGAACCTGTAGGATACAATGCACCTGACATCTGAGCACTACTATGGAAAGATGCAGTGGAAGAGTAAGGAAGTGCCAAGGAATCCACCCTCTGGGGTACTTTATAGGTGCTGCCATCTTCCAGAACATTGTTAACAGTGAAGGCCCTTCATGAAAAGCAGAACATGACCAGGACTTCAGTAGATGCAAGGACACAGTGGTCAAACCCTCACCAAACAAGATGAGTAGCTTGAGTTTGGGGGAAGAAATGATAAGATGTGGGTTTATCTGTGTATTTGTTGCTTTTCTGTTTCTATAATAAAACATCATTGGTCAAAAGAAAATTAAAAACAGAAGGGTTTATTTGGGGCTTATTGTTGTAGAGGGGTAGAGTTCGTGATGGCAGGAAAAGCATGGCATGGCACCAGGAACAAAGGAAGAGTTGTGGACAAGGCTATAAACCCTCATAACCCATCTCCAATGATGCATTTTCTCCAACAAGTCTCCAACTCCTGAATCTGCCCTAACAATGCCACCAACTGGGGACCAAATGTTAAATATTTTCACCTATAATGGACATTTCACATTCAAGCCACCATAATCTGCAACAACCATAGTGGTTGAATATAGAAGCAATTGATGGTGTTGGTTACTTCTGAGTCACAGTCCCTTTCTAACTTTTATATTCCATCCTACAACTGTTGATTGCTAGAAATCTCAAAAGTTTCTAAGGACTTGAACAAGGACACCAACCTGCACGTTGCATTTGGAGAAGAATGAAGTCTTCTTTTCCAATGAGAGTAAAACCTTTTACAGCAGAGAAGGTGAGCAGCCACTGAAGGCTGAGAGATCCCGAGTTATGTCCACAATGATTTGGGAGTTCACAAGGCATTACTGAACAAAATGTATCCTCTCAGAAATAACACTGGGATCGAGGTAGCCTGTTTAAATGTTAGTATTCTTAATAGATTCTAGACTGCAATCACTCCAGCACTGTCAGAAATCCAATATCATGCTTGCTATTCATTTTAAGAGAATATGGAGTGTAGGATGAAACAGCTCCCAAAAGCAATATTCTTTACCATTTATAGTAAATCCTCAGCTTCTGATTCTATCACTAAACTAAGATAATGGCAGAAGATAACGCGGTGTTCTCTTGTGGCAGAGCTGCCAGTTGCCTTCTCTTCTTATCTCCTGAAAAGTTTAAGTCCTTCTGTTATTGGCGTTGCTCTTAAAAATATCCTGTCTCCCATGCTCCACACAGAGTAATAGGGATGCCTTTATTTTGTTTATCCTGATAAATATTGTGTGTGTGTGTGTAACTATTACACAGACATGTAGATACATGTGGTGAATATAATTGTAGGGTTTGGCTAGAGATATTTGAGGGAGAGGTAGCAGAGGTGGATGGGGCTACGGCAAATCCCATCTCCAGCATCCCTGATTTAGTATCCATTAACACCGTTACAGTATTGTTTTGTTCTGAGCTGTTTTCTCCCTTCCTATTCTGTCTGCCTTTCTGATTTCCATAATGTGGAGGAGTGTCTTAAGAGACATCATAATAAAATGATTCCAATTAGGTAGATTTATCCTGACCTAAACAGTTTTGGGCTTTCCTATATTAAATGTGGTTTTCACTGTTTTCTCTCAGCTTCATGAAGAAATGTGAAAAAGATGACCTATTTTTTTCTGGTGGCTCTGGAAACAAGTACATGCTAAAACAGGGGAACTTGTTACTGTCAACCTAACAAGTAAAGGTCTAAAAAGAGCAGCTGAGACCAGCTCCCTGTGATACTGCTGATCCCTCTGCAGCTGGTTCTCTTCCCTGGACCCTGCTGGTGAGACCTTGTTGACATTCAGGGCTTTTCTCTTCACACAGTGCAGGTGTTCCTGTTACTGAGGAAGCCTCTTCTGTGCCTTCTGGTCACACTGTCAGGAGTTCACCAAAGACCTCTCAGGGGCATGGATTTCACATTGAAGAGTCGATACCATGCAATAGACTAGTGTGAGCTGGACCATTATCACTTTTCAACCTGCCGCCTCCAGCTAGGTCTCTTGGTGAGAGTCTCTCCATATGTTTGTTTATATAAGCTTTGCATTAAGGTAGAGTTCCTTAGAATATTGGGAAACTTGGCATCCAGTTAGACTCCAAATAGAATCAAACACAGATTTTATGTGCTTTTTACACACAGCCTCCATAACTGGAAATGAGGGTGCATACCTCATTGACCACTTCTGATGGTAATGAAGAATTGCTTCACCTTGTAAGGTTTTGAATCAGATGAGTCTTAACATCCTCTTTGAATTACTTTTTTGTGGAAAGGAATATATCAAATTGTTATCCCTTTCATACTTACTGTAATCTGACTACGGCTACACTTGCATGGGAATGAAAATTCCTGTGACTTCTCTGATATTAGATGCACAGAGAGAAGGGGAGTGTGCTTCCACTATCAGTATGTCAAGATGACTTAGTTTTGCTGTTGCTATGACAAAATACCCTGAGAAAGGCAACTGAAGGCACGAAGAAAGGAAAGGGAAGGAAGGGAAGGAGGAAGGTGGGCTTATTTTTGCTCACAATTCAGGTTTCACAGTCTGTCATGCAAGGCAAACGTGAGGCAGTAGCTGGGCACATTACCTCTTCAGTCAGGAAGACAGAGAGGTAAATGGTTGTACTCAGCTCTCTTTCTCCCTTTTATATAGTCTAGTATCATATTACAGCCCAGGGGATGGTGCCTCCCACAGTGAATCTCTTCCCACCTCTGTTAACCTAGTCAGAATTACCCCCTAGAAGTATGCCCTGAAGCCTCTAATTCCACATCTCATCAGGTTGACAATCAAGAGTAGGCATCAAGTAAGGCCTATGCTATCATTTTAAAGTAAACCAGAAGTTCCATTTCTGGGGATTTATTTTAAATGCCAGCTGTGATTCCATGAGGGAATATACAGAAGCAGTATCTCATAGCAGAGGAAGAATTTGTGGTTTTTCAGAATGTCTAGTATGTGATTATTCTCTGAATACTCCACCATCTTGTTAACTCTTTCTACCTTTTTAAAGAGGGAATGAGGATGGCTCAATGATTAAGTGTTGGCACTCAAGTATGAGATTCAATGCCCAGATCTCAAGTAAGTCAGTCATCAGTAGGCACAATGAGAAGAAAAAGATAGTAACTAAATGAAGGACACTGTTTTCTTAAAATATGTGCTAGAGTGGAAAATATGTGAACTGCAGCAGTGGGGTAGATTTGAATTTGGGATGCTCATAAAATAGTTACGTCCTTGCTGGAGAAGCATGGCTGATCATGGCTGACCATGTGTGTCTCACTCATGTTACAATCAGTCCCCAGTTACCCACAGCTGTGCTCCATCTGTCTTCTTCATTGAGGAATGCAGCATGAAGGATCACCCCTCTCTAGGAAAGGCTATTGCTGTAGCAGAGAAAAGAGCAATGGAAAGAACATGCAATGTTTTCAAAGCTTTGGTCAGTGATGGCATGGATGAGCACTTACATTGCAGTCAGAGCAAGTTGCAAGATGCCTGCAGACCTGGAAGACTCTTCACAGGGAGGTCACGGGTGGAAGTGTGAGAAAGGAGGAGCCATGACAGAGAGCAATGGAATACCTGTGCACTGAAAGTTCTCTAAATGATTTGTACACTTTTGCCCCAACTCTAAAATTACATTTTATCTCTGTGTTAAAATAGTAATAGCATATTCCAGTATAGGAATATTTTATCCGGAACCATGAGGTGGAATAAAGGATTATCCACTCCAAGAACAGGCTGAAGTCTCATGCAAATTAGCAGGTTGCCATGGATGGACTCTTCTTATTTTTACATTCCTTCATCAAATTGTAAAATGATTATTTCTCCTCATTCTTAAAAGGTTTTGTTTTGAAGGTTGCATAAAAATGGTATTTTTATGCATATGGTCATTTACAGCTAATAACTCTAGTCAGCCAACTACATACATCTAGTCTATTTGCCAGACATTCTCCTTGTCTGGAAAAGAACCTAGCAGGAAGGGGTGGGGATTACATGTACAGATCACTCTGGAGGAAATAGTCACTATTTCCTTTTCACCTGTGAAAAAGCCCATGGAGAGATCATAACCACTCCTGTCTAGTACTGCAGAAATGAGCTATGAGAAAGTCTGAACATCTCTGAAAAGAGCTGAACTAATGTGTCTAACATAACTGTGGCGATGCATCCAAATTTTACATGAGGGAGACAAATGGAACAGCTGAGAGTCTAGGAAGCTTTCAAAAAAACTCAATTCTTAAATTATGTGACAATATGTTAGGCTATTATAGAGCTGGATAAAGTAACCAATGGGCTTTTTCTTTTACAAGAAAAGAAATATAAAAATGCATTCAGGTTACACGTACGCCAGGAGCTTTTCTATCACTACACATGTAGGAACCTACTTAGCAATCCCCAAAATTCCTCTCAGTAGAAAGGTCTTCATTTCTAAGCAAGACTATGGAAGAACTGAGAAACTCTGTTATTGGAGTAGTAGTCTGTCTCCTCAGTGGTCAGTCAGAAATAGAATTAAACTACTGAGAACTCAAGAACAATGGCAATGGGTTTTGATCCTACTGCACGTACTGGCTTTGTGGGAGCCTAGGCAGTTTGGATGCTCACCTTACTAGACCTGGATGGAGGTGGGTGGTCCTTGGACTTCCCACAGGGCAGGGAACCCTGATTGCTCTTTTGGCTGACGAGGGAGGGGGACTTGACTGGGGGAGGGGGAGGGAAATGGGAGGCAGTGGTGGGGAAGAGACAGAAATCTTTAATAAATAAATAAAAATTAAAAAAAAAGAGCTGTGTTTATAGCAGGTGATTCCAGGTGATTCTGAGGAGGGCATAGAAACACAAACACTGCACTTGTTTGGGAAAGATTGCAATTAATTAATTAATTAATTAATTAATTAATTAAATTAACCACTTTAATCCTCACATTAACTCTGTAGTGACAGAAAGTCCTGCAGTGTTCCAGGTTTGAAACACTTCAAAAATGTCTGCACCCAGTTGACATTTTCCAAACACTGCTTTAGCAGGCTGATTCTTCAATCACTTCTTTCAGCTGAAACCATCTCCATAGTCCTTAGTCAGCAAGATTAATCTCTGGACTAGTCTGCTCTTCTGAAGGCAAGGGCTCTGCTTTTATTTTGTGTGTCCTCAAACATCCTCTGAAGTAAAAAACCAATGGCCATTTATATTCAAGCATCATTATGATCTCTGCTGGCTGTGCTATAGCGTATAGTAGCTGCATCAGTTCCTGCCGTCTGACTTGAGTAGCTGCTGCGAGGCACTTAGGGAATCTTCCTCTCCAGCATCCTCTGATCAGGCAAGCATGTTAACTCGTCTTTGGGAGAAGAAGGTACTTCTGTGCCCTGCTGAGAGGTGAGATAGAACTAAATTGTATTTCAGTGAGAAAACATATCTTAAGGGTTTGATTAGCAAAATAAAGAGTGACTCCTAATTTTGTGATTGCCTGGGGAGATTGTGGACATATCAGAAAGTTTCCCAAACTCACAGCATGGAATTTCTGGCTTTGATATTTTTTTCTTCTATAATCATTCAAAGTAACTGTGGTTTATTATTTCTTTTCTAAAAGTTCACTATTTTGTTTAAGTTTACTAAATATAAGAAGATAGATAAAATGTGCCCCCTCCCAGTACAGACACACCAGACTGAAGAGGGCCCATAGGAACAAGGCAGCAGACTTGGCTTTATTAAATCTCATCTCCTTACGTGATAGTATAGTGCTGTGGTATATCAAACAACCAAAGCTTCAGATATTATATCTCCCTGCAGTGATGTTGCCGAGCCCTTTAGTGGTTTCATTCCATGCATGTAGGCAAATGATGGCCATGAGGAAATCTCCATGACAACCCTGACCTGGGTGCCTTGATCAAGACACATATTTTGGTCTTCCTCATCACAGTTAATGGGGTTTGTGATGTGGTTCAGTGATAAGAGTGCCTACTATGCAAGGATGAGGACTTGATTTCAAATTCTCAGCACCTGCATAGAGTTCTGAGTATGGCTGAATATGACTGCAGTATAGTCCCAGAGTGCTATGGGTGACAGAAGCAATCAGTGGGGCCTGCTGGATGCCAGCCTAGCACCTGGTTCAGTGAGAGACTCTGTCTCAAAGGAATAAGGAGGTGACTGTTATGGCAGGAACATGTACATCCTCCTCTGGCTGTGCATGGTCATAAGAACTACATGTAAATGCATATGTGCATATAGCATACACATGTGCATGCAATAGGTTTGTGCGCTCTCTCTCTTTCACACACACACACACACACACACACACACACACAAAGTTGTAGTCAAATAATAGCATGAATTTATGAGATCTGTGTGCTCCCTTCCACCTGATATGCTGTGCTGATAAATATAAAGAAATTGTTCTGAGGTTTGAGTATGAGATATGAGGCCTGCAAAAACAAAATATCTATATGATACCCAAGGAGCAACAATATTATATATCCAGCCCTGAATTTTCCATATCTAGGAGGGAGAAGAAACAGCTTACCCTATCCTTGATGTGTTAGTGACTATATTTCTCATTGTCTTTGAAATCCTTTTTTGTTTTTAACCACAAAATTACATTTGTAAGTGTATTTGACTTAGGTGATGGTATGACTGGGAAGAATATGGACCCCAAAGAAAGTCGGTTATTAGGTGTATTCTTGCTGGAGTAGGTATGACCTCTTTGGAGGAAGTATGCCTCTGTGGAGGTGGGCTTTGAAGTCAAGCCAAGCCCAGTGAGACAGTCTACTTCCTGTTGCCTGTGGGTCGAGATGTAAGAACTCTCTGCTCCTTCCCCGAATATTGCAGCATTTCTCGGGATGACCAGCCAGCAACCTGGTGGCAGGTTGACTACATTGGACCACTTCCTCCATGGAAAGGGCAAAGCTTTGTCCTTACTGGACACTTATTCTATACTGGATACTTATTCTAGTTCTAGATTTTCCTTTCTTACACATAACTTTTCTGCCAAAATTACTATCTGTGAGCTTACAGAATGCCATATCCACGAGCATGGTTTCCACACAGCATTGCTTCTGACCACGGAATTCACTTCACACCCAGAAAACTCTGACAGTGGGCCTGTCATCATGGAACCCACTAGTCTTTCCATATTCCCCATTGTACTGAAGCAGCCAACTTGATAGACAGATGGAATGGCCTTTAAATAAACACAGTTACAGTGTCAATTAGGTGGTAGCAGCCTGGAGGTCTGGGGCGAGGTTCTCCAGAAGGCAATATGTGCTTTGAATCTGGGTCCAATATACAGTACCGTTTCTTCAATAGCAAGGATCCACGGGTCCAGGAATAAAGGGGTGGGAAGGGGAATGGTTCCACTTGCTATGGCCACTAGTGACCCACCAGGGAAGTTCTGCTTCCTGTTTCTGAAACCCTAAGTTCTGCTGGCCTGGAAGTTTTGATTCTAGAGGAAAGAGTGCCCTTTTCAGGAGGAGCAACAAACATTCCATTGAACTGGAAGTTCAGACTTCCCCTGGGTCACTTTGGGCTCCTAATGCCGCTAAATCAACAAGTTGAGAAAGAAATAACAGAGTTAGAAGGGGTGATTGATCCAGATTACCATGGATAATGGAAGTCCCAACGACATCAGACAAGAATGGGTGCATTCAGGTTGGTTTTGATGTGATAGGCATGACCATGATTTTGCTAGGAGAAATTTGGGCTTTAGGAATTTGAGTTAGGAAAGCAGTGGAATGTTTGAACTGCTGCTTAATGGGCCATACCAGGAGGATAATGGAAGACAGCAGTGTTAAGAGTGCTTTGAACTGTGGCAGGATAGCCCAGGAGGTTTCAGAGAAGAATTTTAGTATGTTCCTTAGAAATCGTTCTTATGATATTTTGGTGAAAAAAAATATGGCTGCTTTTTTCCCTTCTCTGAAAAAGTTTACCTGGGGCCAAAGTTTTGAATTCATTCCCTCGGGAGAAGAAATCTCAAAACAGTCTAGTATGGACTCTGTTGTGTGGTTACTCCTGTTAACTCTAATAAAGATACATAATGAAAAGAAGCACGCTGAGCATAGAAAAATATTTGAGGAGAAAGGGAGCACCAGAAAGTGGAATGGAGCTAAGTCCTGTATTCATGTAGGTAAACAGATTAAGAAATGGAATAAAGGGAGTGGAATGTGGTGGTTTGAAAGAAAATGGCCCCCAAAGAGATTGCCATTATTAGGATGTGTGGTCTTGTTGGAGGAGGTGTAGCCTTTTTTGAATGAAGTGTTGTCACTGTGGAGATGAGCTTTGGGGTCACATATATGCTCAAGCCACACCCAGTGTCTCAGACCACTTCCTGTTGCCTGTGGGTCAAGTATAAGAACTCTCAGCTCCTTCTCTAGCACCATGTCTGCCTTCATGCTGACTTGCTTCCCACCATCATAATAATGAACTAAACATCTGAACAGTAAGCAAGCCACAACATTTAAATGTTTTCCTCTCTAAGAGTTGCTGTGGTCATGGTGTCTCTTCACAGCAACCCAGCTTTAGTTAGAAACCCTAACTTAGACAAAAGTGTATAACAGTGTATTTATATTCTCTATGTTCACAGCACATGGTGGTGTACAAATAGTATAGCACAAAGCAAACGCTAGCTGATCAGGATAAAAACTTTGCCATGTACAGCCTAATGTTCTACCTAACAAATTGTCACTGTGTGGTTCTGCTAATAATAACAATACACTACTGGAAACTCACATTGACTCAAGACAAAATGAATTCTAAGACCCTTTGCATGTGGGTTTACTCACCAAAGCACCATCTGTCCTGTGCAGTGAGGAGACTCTCAGCCAGAAAAAAAACAGCACTGCACTGTCCATTTATGAAATTATATGAATTACATAGTTCTCAAAAGCTCACTTACAGCTTGGTAACAGCACTGGGATTTCCTCGGTGCAAAGATCAGAATGAGACACATGGCTGTGTGCTTGGCCCTTGCCTCCAACAGGCTTAATTTGGGACCCAAACAGGGAGACTATTTCTGAAATCAGAAACTGAAAAAAAAAATCTACTTTGATGAATCCTTAGCTGAATGGAAAGTGGAAAGAGGAACTAAGAGTCAAGAATGTGCAAGTCTCACCTCTTGGGAGGGTTGATTTGCAAGGGTGTAAAAGCCACACTTTTGTTTCAAACTTTATATTAACAACTATTCTAGTATATCACAAAAACGAGTATGGAGAATCCATAAAAAAAAAAGGCCTATGTCCAAAAAACAGGATATAGTTTTAATTAACTATTAATTCACATACATAGTTCTGTAATATCATGCAGCTATCAAATATTTTATATTTGGTATGACTTGTGTTGACTAAAACCTACTAGGACTGGCAGCTTCATTGATGGATGCAAGATGATTTAGTATAAGGATTGGGTTAGCATGTAGAAAGAAGACGCCACACAGCAGAGACTCAGTCACTTCTGTCCTGGGTTAGTTCTGATCAACTTGGCACAAGCTAGAGTTTTCTTGGAAGAGTGGCCTCACTAGAGAGCATGCCTCCATCAGATTGGCCCATCACCATTTTCCTGAACTGAAGTGGGAAGTCAGTGCCGTCCCTGGGCAGGTGGTCCTGGGCTAGATGGAGAAGCAGGCTAAGCAAGTTATAGAGAACAAGGCAACAAGCAGAGCTCCTCTGTGGTCCATACTTCAGTTCCTGCCTCCAGTTCCTGCCTTGACTTCCAGGTATGATGGAGTTCAACCTTAAATTGAAATAAGCCCTTTTTACCCCAAGTTGTTTTTGGTTTAGGGCTTTATCTCAAAAAAGGAAAGCAAACTAAAATACATCCCTAAGCAACATACCTATTTTTAAATGTCTTGAATGCTGAATGGTTTTCTTTCTCTGACTCTTACAAGATTTTTCCCTTGATTTCTTCACCATAAATCTTGCCAAATAGCATATAGAGAGAGCTTCACTCCCTGGCTTTGTGTGTGTATATGCCACATTCAATATGCACAATGCTTAATTATATTGCCAGCTTGATAAGTTTTTGCCACAGAAGTCTCTGGGTATGTTCATGAGGGAGTTTCTAGGTTTCATTATTGAAGTGGAAAGACCCACCATAAAGGTTTCCACGGTCAAGATACTAGACTTAATAAAAAGGAGAACACAAGCTGGGCCCATGTGTTCTTTAGTTGTTGAGTTCTTGAAGGTAGACAAAACATGAAAAGAAGTTCCCATTTCTGTGGCTACCCTCCAGACTGTGAAACAAAACCAGCTCTTCCTTGAACTGCTTTTGTCTGATATTCTGTCCCAGCAATGAGACAAGTAACTAATAAACATACTGCAGGTTTCTCTCTTCAACTTCAGACACAATCTTCTCTCTGAAATCAGATCCTGCATGTTTTATTTACCAATAAAATGATTTGAGTTTGCAGAGCTAATTATTTTAATCGTTGGATTTTGGTGACATGGCCTTAATCTTCATACCGATTATAATTCTCATCTTCTCTAATAATAGCTTTAACAATGCTGCTAGCTTTGGGTTAGGACAAAGGTCATCTGTTTATAGAATGGCAGTTCAAATACAAATAAATTAAGTAATTCTTACTAAATTTAGCAAAGTCATGAAAAGGGTTTTTTTTTAATTTTGATCATAAAATGAGACTTTCTGAGGTTGGAAGTATCAGGGGTAGACATGTTGCTTAGCATACAGGAAACCTAATGCTGCTTTTCCCTACCAAAGAAACAGGATTTCCTTACTCAGACACGGTTACAAAAATCAAGCAAGACAATGAACAGAATGCTTCCTTTGTTGCTGTCTTCTCAGGCTTTGAGTAATGTATAAGAAATTAAAATATAAGTATCCCAGGCCTGTGTTACTCCTCTCAGTTTTAAAATGAATTATTTCCTAAGGCCATAGAATAATTCCCTCAGCCTTCCCCTTTAACGTGGCCATATAAACAGTATTTGAGATTAGCAGCGTGATATCAATCTGTAATCATTTTCAGGCTCCTGTAACTACACTACATCTTCTCTTCTGTTGAAACACCTTTAGGAATTTATGGAAGCTGGTACTTTGTACAAACCAAGACGGTTTATTTGTCTTATATAAGAAGAGCCCTTGCAAATGAAAGGTCAGGAGAAATCAGAGCTGGGAATTGGCCTCAGGTTCAGATATCTCAGGATCGTCTCTGTAACCAGACATCATCCTCAGCCATGACAGCATTTTGTCCTCCTGGTTCCTTGTCTCCTAAAGATACAGGGATGCGATGAAGAGACATTGTAGGGATAGTTTTCACTAGCCTGCAGTAAAGTCTATTACCTAAAAAACAGCAGCCACTGCTACAGAACAATTATCCAGACTCCTCTTCAGCTCATTTTAAAGGAAAAGAGATTCTTTTCTCATACATATTACAGTTTCCCCTCCCTATACTTCTCCCAGTTCCTCCTCACCTCCTCTATCATCTGTATACACTCCATTTCTGTCTCTCATTAGAAAAGAAAAGGCTTCTAAGAGATAAAAACAAAACATACAAAACATAATATAAGCTAAAACAAAAACCATTACATTGAAGTTCTACAAACTAAAACAACAGAAAGATCAAGAAGCCCCGAGAGAAGGCACAAGAATCAGAGAGCTACTTATTTACACATTCAAGAGTGTAGTTAGTCATTTCTTTGGGCTGCCAACCAGCTTCCAAATAAAATCCAGAGACTTATTATTATGAAAGTCCAGTCTTAGCTTAGGCTTACTCTACTACTACTTTTAATTTAGTTTAACCTGTTTCTATTCATCTACATTTTGCCTCGAGGACTTTTACCTTTCTTTCATTCTGTATGCCCTACTTTCCTGCTTCCTCTGTGTCTGTCTCACTGGCCCCTGGTGTCTCTTTTCCTTTCTTCCCTTGAGCATAAATTCTTCTTCCTATTTACTCTCCCTACCTGGAAGTTCTGCCTATACCTCCTCCCTCACTATTGGCCATTCAGCTTTTTATTAGACCATTCAGGTGAATTAAGCAGGGAAGGTAAAACAGCAACACATCTTTATGTAATTAAACAAATATTCTGCAACATAAACAAATGCAACACATTTTCCATTGTTAATCGAATTCAACTAATTTTTACATAGTTAAAAAAAATAGACTCCAACAAAGGAGTCCCATGAAAGTAGTAAACTGATAGCTATGATTTAAACGCAGAGGACCTCATGCAGATTTGTGCAGGCCCTGTTCATGCTGCTTCCATCTCTGTGAATTTTGATGAGCTGATTTAGAAGGCTTTGTTTTTCTGGTGTACTCCATCCCCTCTGGCTTTTACACTCTTTCTTTTTCCTATTCCATGGGCTTCCTTGAGCTTTGACAGGAGAAATTTGATGGAGCTTTGTGTTCCAAGGTCACTCTCTCTCTCTCTCTCTCTCTCTCTCTCTCTCTCTCTCTCTCTCTCTCTCTCTCTCTCTCTCTCTGTAATGCGTGGCTGTGGGTCACTATTTTTCCCATATGCTGCAGGAGAAACCTTCTCAGATAATGGCTAAATAAGGCATGGATCTATGAGATTGCAGAATATCATTAGGAGTCATTATCACGACTTTTTGTTAAGAGCAGTAGCATTTAACTTTTCCCTGGATCTCAGGGGCTATACAGTCTCTAGTTCTTGGTAACCCAAGCAATGTCTGGCATGGTATCCATTTACTTCAGTGGGTCTTAAATCAAATCAGATGTCATTTGGTTGCTTCTATAAGCTTTGTGCCAACATTTCCCCAGCTATTTTGTAGGCAGGACAGCATTGTAGATTGAAGGTTTTATGGCTGGGTTGGTGTTTATGTTTTACTTTTGTTAGCCTGCAGAGCACTTTCTGTACCAAAGGCACAAGAACAAGGGGGTGAAGATTCCCTGTAGGCACCAGCCTGACCTCTCCTGTTCAATGAGTTGTGTGGGTGTTGTCTTCAACAATGGGGCCTTGTTGTCAGTAGATGGAGAACAACCTATATTCTTAGCAAGAGCATGTGTTGTTTCCCATGGGACCCCTTTGGCCAACAGCTCAATAGGATGCAATCCAGTCATGGCACTGTAAGCTTTGTTTGATAACAAAAGATGGCCAGATGGGACTCTTTCTCCCCCATTTATTTGAAGACTTGCTTATAATTGCCTTTATATATTTTAGGAGGTTTCCACTGTACTAGGTTTCCATACCTCCCATCAAATGTCCCTCAATTCTAGCTGTCTTTCCTTGCATTCCCTTCCTCAATACCTCCCATCATCTCCCCTCCTGATACTCCCATTCCTGTCCCCATCCCACCCTAAGTCGACCCTTAAGATCTATTCTATTTCCTTATCCCAGGGAGATCCAAATGTACCCCTAGTCCCTTCTTCTATAGCTAACCTCTCTGGATCTGCAGAATGTAGCTTAGTTATCATTTACTTAACAGCTGTCCACTTATGAGTGAACACATACCATATGTGTCTTTCTGGGTCTGGGCTATTTCACTCAAGATGATTTTTTTCTAGTTCCACCCATTTGCCTACACATTTCTTCTAATTTTTAACACTTTAGTAATACCTCATTGTGTAAACATACCACATTTTTCTTTATCCACTCTTCTGTTGAAGGACACTGAAGTTAATCCTAATTCCTGGCTTTTGTGAATATAGCAACAAAGAACACATTTGAGCAAATGTCCTTGTGGTAGAATGAAGGGTCTTTTGGATATGTGCCCAAGAGTGGTATAGATGTATCTTGAGGTAGATCAATTCCCATCTTTCTGAAGAATTGCCACACTGAATTCCACAGTGGCTATACAAGTTTGCATTCCCACCAGCAATGAATGAGCATTCCCTTTATTCCACATCCTTGCCAGAATGAGTTGTCAGTTATGTTATTGAACTTAGCCATTCCGACGGGAGGAAAATGGAATCTCAAAGTAGTTTTCAATTTGTATTTCCCCAATGGCTAAGGACTTTGCACATTTCATTAAGAATTTCTCAACCATTTGAGATTTCTCTATTGAGAATTCTCTGTTTAGATTTGTACTCCCATTTCTGATTGGATTTTTTTGTTTGCATAGCTCGTTTCTTGAGATCGTTATATATTTTAGATATTAGTCCTCTGTCAGATGTGGAATTGGTAGAAATCTTTTCTCATTATATAGGTAGCCATGTTGTACCATTGGATTTACTGAAGCTTTTCAGTTTAATGAGGTCCCATTTATCAATTGTTGATCTTAGTGCCTGCACTATCTGTATTCTGTTCAAAAATTCTTCTCCTGTATCAGGCTATTCCTCACTTTCTCTTCCATTAGATTCAGTATATCTGGTTTTCTGTTGAGGTCTTTGATTCATTGGAAGTTGAGTTTAGTTAGGGAGATAAGTTTGGATCCATTTACATTTTTCTATATTCAGACATCCATTTTGACCAACAACATTTGTTGGAGATTCTGTCTTTTTTCCACTGTGTATTTCTGACTTTTTCAAAAATCAGGTATCCAGAGGTTTGTGGATTTATGTCTGGGCTTTTATTTCAATTCTATTGATAAACATTTCTGTGTATATATCAATATCATGTTGTTTTTATTACAACTTAATAACTGTAGTACAACTTAAAATTGGTGATGGTGACTCCTCCAGCGGTTCCTTTATTAGTCATAATTGTTTTAGCTTTCTGTTCTTGTTTGTGCATGTATATGTGCATGCATGTATGTGTGTATGTATGTATGTGTTTCCATATGAAGCTGAGAATTGTCCTTTCAAGATCTGTGAAGAATTGTGCTGGAATTTTGATGAGGATTGCATTGAATCTGTAGATTTCTTTTGGTAGGATTGTCATTTTTCATATGTTAATCATACTGATCCATGAAAATGGGAGATCTTTCTATCTTTTAATATTTTCCTCAATTTCTTTCTTCAACAACTTGAAAATTTTAACATACAATTCTTTCAGTTGCTTGATTACAATTACCCAAAGTTTTTTTTTTAATTTTTATTTCATGTGTATAAGTGTTTTTCTTCATGTATGTCTGTATAACACTTGCATACCTGGTGCCCAGAAGCCAGTCAAGAGTGTCAGATCCCTGCAAAATGAGTTACAGACAGTTGTGAACTGCCATGATGGTACTAGGAATCCAACCTAGATCCTCTAGAAGAACAACCAGTGCTCTTAAGAACTGCACCATTTTTGTGGCTTTCCAGTGGTTTATCTTAATAGAAAAGAATTGTTCACAAATTTTCATTTTCACTAGCTTCTCAGCAACACATCATAGAGAGATCTCTAATAGAATTTGCTTGGTGTGAACTAAATTTTCTCTGGTCATTTGTTTGGGGGAGAAAAGAAAAAAGACATGCCAGAAACAATTACCAAAGTCGTATTTTTATGTTTTGCAGTTTTCTGCATAACCCCTTTAAATTTCTGTCATTTCAAAAGTGCATGCATTAGTGAACTTTTCTTACAGTCTACTGGCGCATGATTAATAAAGAGCCCAAAGACAGAAATTAGGGGTCAACCTGAAGGTCAGAAAAGCAAAGCAGCCAGCCACTGGCTCTTACCTCTACCTCAATCTGAAATGGTGATCCTGCCTCCAGGAATCTCAGAATGAGACTGTGTCTGTCAGCTTTCTCCTCCCAGTTTATATTCCTCTCTAGAACTGGAGTTAAAGGCATGCACTGCCCGATTTCTATGGTATATTAGTGTGGCTACTGGGATTAAAAGTGTATGTTGTCACTGCCTGGCCTGAAGGCTGACCAGTGTGGCTGTTTTACTCTCCGATCTTCAGGCAAGCTATATTTGTTAAAATACAAATAAAATATCCCTATAGTCTACCTCTAATATTCCAGTATCATTTCAGCTCATGGTACAAAATGAGTAACTGCAGATTTTTTGTTTGTTTGTTTCTGATTTGGGTAAATAATTTACCTTGTGTCTGCAAGCTCACCTGGACATCTCAGATCTCATGTATTGTCTCATAGCTTCCTCCAACTTACTGACTACATGTTTCTTAGAACTCTTAAGTATCATATTTTATTAAATTCCAGAGGTAAATTAAGATTTTCTGCCTTTAAATAACAGTCTTTAATTTTTATTAATAATTATTCTCAACTTTTGGTATGCTCTATATTAAATGTCTTTGACTCAGGGATGGAAAGATGAATCAACAGTTTAGAGTGGTTGGTACTCTTGCAGAGGACCTGAGTTTAGTTACCACACCCCTGTCAGGTAACTTACAACCATTTGTAACTTGAGCTCCAGGTCATCAGACAGCCTCTTCTGGTCTCTGAGGGTACTTGTCCACATGGTCACATACACACATACATAAATGAAAATAAACAAATCTTTTTAAAAAAATACTTGCCAGTAACAACTGCCCTTCCTTCTCATATTATCTTTATAAGTGATTCATTGATGATTAGTCAAAGTATGCTCCAACAAAGGATGCTTGTTGGATCAGAGCTTGTTGTTTCTGTGAGCTTAGCATTTGCTTTATCCACCCCTGCAGACGCTGCTGTATTATCAGTTCTGCATGTAGAATTTTGGCTTCCTGACAGAAACTCAAGTGCTGTAGGATCAAAAGGCTTTGTTATAAAAAAAAAAATCTCCCCTGTGGAGTGATCTTATTCCTCTGCCTTCCAGGTTTAAAAATATTTGACTTTCCCGCAGTAGGTCATGAGAAGAGCACACAGTGCTGTGAGTGGGCAGGGAATTCATTGGAGGGATAATGTTGAGAGTCTATTTGTTAGTTGTTGGCTCATGGATTCCAACAACCCTTTGGTGTATATTTCTAATTGCAGAGGAAATACTTCAAAGCAATAACTCAATCAAGAAGCAAAACGTTGATGAGCAAAGATATTTATTTTCTTCCTCTGCAGGGTAAGCATAAAAGAGTAAACGAAAGAAAAGTATTCAAGATGATGAAAACTATTCTATGAAATGTCTTCTGAAACTTTCCTAATGGAAGTTTTCCTTAAGTTAAAGGTTGTTTTAGTTACAAGCTTTGAGAAAATATAAGTAACTGCATATGTTGTGTGGCGGTAGTGAATTTATTCGTCTAGCAATGTGTAGTCAATGGCTCATGTGCTCACACCCAACTTAGGATGAAAATGGCCAACTATTCTGAGTGAGATGGGACCAGCTGAACACTCTAGATTTGGAATATAGGCATGGCAAAAGCTGTCTTCAAAACAGAAGTCCCCAGCTCTGCTCTAAAGGGGTAGGAGAAGAATCCATTTTGGACATTCCTTGAAGGTGCTCAGTAGCATGAGTTCTAATGAGTCAGGTACTGGGAAAAATGCTGGGAGTCAGAGTGATGAAGGAGCAAAACCACAGCCACCTTACCTCTCAACTTCCCTGCCAAAAACAGAGTGAGTTCCTTTCTCCTCCTGCCTTAGCACTTCCTCTCTCTGCCCAGCCATATCACTTCCTGTCTGTCTGCACAGACCTCCAGACCTCTATGGTTAGCTAGTGGCAACCCTATCCCCTGATCTTCATTTGTACAAACAAGATATCAACACAATACTCTGTAATTGAATGTGTGACAAGCTCACTCTGCTGAGTGAGTGGAGCATTTGTTCACTTAGAAGCCTTCTGCTTTCTTTCTCAGATGAATGCAAAGGAACAAATATCAAAGGTTAAGTTATCTCAAGAATCCCTTCCATAAATGGAAATCCCCCATTGTTCCTTTTTCTTTAGTAGCAAAGATAGCTCTTGACAACTTGTGTTATCATGCTTGATTTGCTTTAAATCTGCAGGTAAATTGTTTTCAGAGCCTAACTAGTCAATAGCTGTCTAGCCCTAATTTAATGGCTAATTGCTTGTTTTATGACTGTTCTTTACTTTTCTCTTCTGTGTAAAGGGGAGGGGTGCTCACGAGTGTGTGTACATACACCTGGAAAGGCCCTAAATTGATGATGATGTATAGCTGATTCTCAAGACACCGTTTGTCTTGCATTAGAGGTCATTGCGGTGCATTCTAGAACTCTTCTTTGCATAATATCCTGTACCAGGCTTTCTCTTTCAGGCCACCTCCCAAATCATGACATGAGATTTATTAGTTTTGAATGCTTAACCTAGCTTAGGCTTGTTTCTGACTATCTCTCTTACTTTGAATTAACTTTTTTCTTTTTACCTACTTTTTACCTCGGACCTTCTTCTTTCTTTTTTTTTTTTGTTAATTTTCTTTTCATCTGTATATTCTTGTATCTCCTGGCTGACAGCTGGCTGACTGACCGAGGGTGTCTCCCTCATTCTCTTTTCTCTTCTTCCTCTCTCATTCTTCCTAGCCTAGATTTCTCCTCCTATTTATTCCCTCTCCCTCCCTGCTCCACCTATCCTTTTCCTGCCTAGATATTGGCTGTTCCACTCTTTATTAGATCAATCAGACTCCTTAGACAGGTAAGGTGAAACAAATGCAACACATCTTTACATAATTAAAGACACGGTCTTACATCGTTAAACAAATACAACATAAAAAACATAACACACACCTACACAGTTAAAGTAATATTCCACAGCATAAACAAATGTACACATCTGTGCCTAATTAAAACAACAATACTCTATTTAGTAATTTACTAAAAGGTTATTATCTTCCAACAGGGAAACCAGGAATGAAAACTTGAAGGATATAATTTAACAGCAGATAAGACTTAAAGGATGAATAATCAGGCATCTTCTAATCAATATTTTTCTCTTACATTGCTATATTAAAGTTTTATCATTTTGACAAGACCACTCTGACCTACAAAACTAGTTCCAGGACAGCCGGTGCTACACACACACACACACACACACACACACACACACACACACAAACCTTGTCTGAAAAAATATCATTTTGTTATTAAAACCAGATGTTTGTGATGAAATGTTATGAAATTTTGTGACATAAAAGAAAGCAGACCATCTACCATTCATGGTTAACTAATATCAATGCCATTGTAAATGTGTATTTTTGGTCTTCTCAGTCAGACACCTCTACATTTTTCTATCATAAGTACATGATATCAAAACTGACCATCTATTGTCTTTGGATCTATGATTTCATTTTAATTTTATAGACATTAATTATTTGTACTTATCCATTTACCCTTATGCTTGTAATTTTGTTTTGATACCTTTTGGATTTACAGATCTTCTACAGATACAGTGTGTATGTTTTATGTTTTTCAAGTTTGACTTTTGTGTTTGAAATTTTGCTTCTAGGACTGGTTGAGAAGATGCCTTTTACTAAGTCTGATAACCTGACTCCCATCCCTGAAGTCTATGGTGAAAGGAGAGCACTGGTTCTGACCTCCACACATAGATGAGGGTATATGCATATGCACAAACATGCATAAACACGCAAACACACACACATACATGCACAAACATGCACTCACATGCACAAATATACATGCACACAAAGAAAGCAATAAATATAAGTAAAATTTCAAATGAAATATTGCTTCTTTACTGCACTGATATAAAATACTTATCTGTATTTAAGATTTCAGTTCTATGTATCTCCACAATTCTTTCCTCATATAAATCAAATTCTATTTACTGTGCTATTTAAAACTGAGTAGCAGAGTATCATGTTTGCTTTTTAAATTAACCCAAAGAGTGAAAGGCAGGGGATGAGAGAATATGCCAACAATGTGCTTTATTAACAAAATATAATAAACTTTTAAACATGAAGGAATGAGCTAAGAAAAATACTATATTAAATGAAATGAATTATTCTTACTTTATGAAAGCAATGCAGATAGCAATGCCTGTGATTATAGAATGATTTATAATGTAATTTGAGCTGAAAAGAGCAGATGACTACAGATAACACTGTAGTTTCTTGGGGTCTAACTCTGACGCTTGATGGGGAGGAATGATGTGTGTCACATTCAGCTCTCTGAGCTCGAGTTTTTCATCTCAAGAAAAGTCATTTTCTCCCTACAGTAAGGTTCCCATCACACCCATGTGGCAATCCCCTGAACAGATTGGAGGAACAAAGTGACCAAGCCATGGGCTTCTCCCATTCTGTGATGACTACTACAGCTCAGAACAGAAGATAAGGAAACAGATCTCAATATACACCAGATCCCAGGAGTTAGGAAATGGTTATCTCTGCCCGGGATAGGACATGGCTGTTAAAGTGTTTGCATCAGTGTGTTTTAACAAAGAGCAGAAGTGTATTTTTTTAAGACACTAGGGTGTTTTGATACATTTCAAATGCTTGCTCAGTGTTTGTTCTATATCAGTATCACTTCAGGTGACACTGAGAACACTGCTCTGGTAAGAACACTCATAAAAAGCAGTGTGTTATATCTTAAACTATCATGATGTTGTTTAAATCATAGAATCCATGCTCCTACCTGTCAGAGAGCAAGTTGCCTGTTTTCTGCTGCTCATCTAGAAGCCAGGAAAACAGGAGTTCAATGTGAAAACACACCAAAGCCCTTGAGGTTGAGTATAAAATAAAAGACTATGGTCTCTCCATTCTAGTTAATAAAGTCATCAGCAAAGAAATAAGAGATTAATCATTCCAGACATTCCTTACAACCTCAACAAAATTTAATGGGTTGACAGGGCAGAGCACGAGTGACCTGGAGTGAAGATGTGTTTAAGGAGCCCAAGGGTATTCTCTAAAGGTCTGATATTTCAGCAGACAACTAACTGCTGAGGAGCCAGCACCAGCAACATCTGAGGGAGGTACCGCCAGGCAGAGAAAACAGCATCCAATTAAGGAGAAAGAAGCTCAACCTCAAAGCTCTCTAAAGGACCCTAAAAAGCCATTGTTGACATAATTGAGAAAAGCCAAACAGCAAGTCAGAGAGGACAAAGCAATGACGTCATACAGGCAGAAGGCACAGGTACTTCCTGCAAAAGCAGGCAAGCTGCACTGAGTATCTTGAGTGGAAGACTGCAAGGATTTGATGCAATTACAGCACCCTGCTGGCTGCCACCGGAACATGAATATTCAAGTAGGAGTCTTGCCTAGTATTTTGGACTTGATGGGGTGGCTTAGTGGAGGAGATGAACAACGATCACACAGGATGTATTGAGAAGTTATATCTCCCCCTTATGCCAAGATTCATCTTTCAGGTCTAAAACTTCAGAGCCTTGGTATCTTGTTCTCATAAGGGACGCTGTTTCCTTATATAAACTCATTTTCAACATCCGACTTATAAATGATGGCAACTTAACACAGAAACTAGCTTTTCTTAAATGTCTCTTATTTGTGTGACTAATAGAAGATGAAATAAATTCTTTTATCAATTGTTCCTTTTACAGTCTCTGACTGGAATTATGTAGCTCACACAGTGAACAACCTGGGAATTCTTCGCGTCACATTTGTCTAGGAGCTTATGCATGAAAGCCCTTTTATACTTTGAAAAGGCCTCATACATATTCTCTCTCCCTCGTGTGTGTGTGTGTGTGTGCCCATGTGTTCCCGTGTGTGCTTGTGGAAATCTGAGGACAGCCTCAGTTGTCAGTTTTCACACTCTGTGGTGGAGACAGTTTCTTAGTGATGAATGCCAGGGATTCTCCAGCCTCCTCCCCCCATCTCTCCATTTGAAGCTCTGGGATTAGACATGCACATCTCTAGGCTTGGTAAGGAGAGGGCCAGGGGAGCCAGAAGGGCCAAGACAGTCTCCGCTAGTAGCCCTCACCAGCCAGAGCTGAGCAAGAGGTCTCAGGGGAAACCTCAACTCAGAGGCAGTCAATCAACAGATGCCCCCTTAGCCTCCTGCTAGCCCAGCAGTTGACCACTGTCTCCTGAAAGTCAAAGATAGCTTTCCATACCCTGACAATGGAAAGTCACTAACCAAGAGAGCCACCCACCAGTCAGCACCAGACTAATCTCTCCTCCCAGGAATTCCCCTAACCGGGCTTAAAAGGGGGCCTGCAAGTCTCTCAAGGTCGCCATTTAGCACCCCAACTTGTTGGCAGCTGTTTATTGATAAAACACTCGTACTGACTGCATAAGTGACTGGGGTTTTTTATGGGATTTCTAGTGAACCCTAACAGTATTGTGTCAATTCTAACAATTCAAACCCAGATCCCAGTGTATGTATGACAGGTAGACGATTTATCCTCTGAGCCATCTCCCTAACCAATAAAATGCATAAGTGTCTATATAAGAAAACAAATTGGAATCATGGAATTCATTAAGTCCTGCCATCCTCTGGAAGAAGACTTCAGAGATGCACACTCCTCACTCCTCTTTCTGTTCTTGTGTCCATCTTTCTACCCCACCCCGTTCTCCTGCTTCTCAAAGGCAGCTACATCCCAGAGCCTGCCACATGTCTCCCTCAGTTATATATGACCCACTGATATTTTGTAAATTTTTAACAATGAAATTGGGCTAATAAATCCTGAAACTATTTCTAGTTCTGAAATTTTAAAAAGCCATTCTGGATTTCACACTGTTCCTCTAACTCATCCCTTAATTATTGTCTTCTTTGAGGACAAAGTTCCCAAATCCCTCTCAAGTTTCAGTCTCTGGTGAGATGGATCACCTAAAGGAAGCTGCCTCTGACTCCTCTCACCTGTACGTTGTGTACAGATCTCAGACACCAAGTGCAACTTCTTGGCCTTCTCTGGGAACTAACCTACCATGCAAGATTCCAAGTCTTTTGACATGGAAATTTTTTCATCCCACCTTCTTCTTTTTATGTTATGTACAGAAACTTTTTTTTTAATTTTTATTGAGCTCTGCTCCCCTCCCTTTCTCTCCCCTCCCCTTCAACCCTCTCCCAAGGTCCCCAAGCTCCCATGCTCCCAATTTATTCATAAATCTTGTCTTTTTCTATTTCCCATGTAGATTAGATCTGTATATATCAAGGGGCATTTAGGTTGTTTCCAGGTTCTGGCTATGACAAACAATGCTGCTATGAACATAGTTGAGCACATGTCCTTGTGGCACAATTGAGCATCCTTTGGGTATAGACCCAAAAGTGGTATTCCTGGGTCTTAAGGAAGGTTGTTTCCTAATCTTCTGAGAAATCACCACACTGACATCCAAAGGTGCTGTACCAGCTTGCATTCCCACCAGCAATGCAAAAGTGTTCCCTTTACTCCACAACCTCTCCAGCATAAGTTGTCATAAGTGTTTTTGATCTTCGCCATTCTTACAGGTGTAAGATGAAATCTCAGAGTTATTTTGATTTGCATTTCTCTGATGACTAAGGATGTTGAACATTTCCTTAAGTGTCTTTCTGCCATTTTAGACTCATCTGTTGAGGGTTCTCTGTTTAGGTCTGTGCTCCATTTTTTTAAATTGGATTATGTATTCTTTTGATGACCAATTTCTTGAGTTCTTTGTATATTTGGAGATCAGACCTCTGTCTGATGTGGGGTTAGTGAAGATCTTTTCCCATTCTGTAGGCTGCTGTTTTGTCTTCTTGATTATGTCCTTTGCTTTACAGAAGCTTTTTAGTTTCAGGAGGTCCCATTTATTAATTGTTACTCTCAGTGTCTGTACTTCTGGTGTTATATTTAGGAAGTGGTCTCCTGTGACAATGTGTTCTAGTGTACTTCCCACTTTCTCTTCTATGAGGTTCAGTGTGGCTAGCTTTATATTGAGGTCTTTGATCCCTTTGGACTTGAGTTTTGTGTATGGTGATAGATATGGATCTATTTTTATTCTTCTGCATGTAGATATCCAGTTATGCCAGCACCATTTGTTAAATATGCTTTCTTTTTTCCATTTGATATGTTTTGCTTCTTTGTCAAAAGTCAGGTGTTTAAAGATGTATGGCTTAATATCCGGGTCTTCGATTTGGTTCCATTGGTCCTCCTGTCTGTTTTTATGCCAATATCAGGCTGTTTTCAGTACTGTAGCTGTAATGGATTAATTAAAAATGCTGCAGATCCCCAGATCCCCAATGGCTTCAGTGACAGAAACTCTATAGGTCCCCAAGTGGAGCAGGCAGCTGGCCACAGAGCAGCCTGTCTCAGGCAGGGACAGTGCACAAGACTAAGCCACCATGCCTCCAGGTCTCTGAAGGTGGCTCGCCCCAGGCAGCGGTTAAGAGACAGATGGATAGGCACACCATGCAGAGTGAAGTTAGATATTTATATAGTGGGTTATGGAAGGGAAGAGGGAGAAGGAGAAGAGCAGAAAAAGGGGGAGAGAGAGAGAGAGAGAGAGAGAGAGAGAGAGAGAGAGAGAGAGAGAGAGAGAGAAGGGGGAAAGGGAGAAGTGGGGAGAGGCAGAAGCTGCCTCTCAGAGTGGAAGATGGAAAAGGAAGAGACTCATGCTGCAGGCTGCAAGCAGGAAGGAAGATCTGCCTGCCTCAGCAGATGGGGAGGGAGTTGGCATGACTTGTCTCTTAAAGAGACAGAACTGATAATTACAGTAGCTCTGTAGTAGAGTTTGAAGTCAGGGATGGTGATGCCTCCAGAAGTTCTTTTATTGTACAGGATTGTTTTGGCTATTCTGGGATTTTTGCTTTTCCATATGAAGGTGAGTGTTGTTCTTTCGAGGTCTGTGAAGAATTTTGAAGTCATCCCAACTTCTTTCCAGGTACAGTTGTCTGCCACCTTCAATGTTATATGAGCGGAGATTTATCAGAGAACTCAAATGAGTTTAGTGATTTCAAAGTCCTTGAGGGAAGAAATGGTTTTCTCATGAGTCAGCCTCACTTCAGAGGCTACACTCCAATGAAGTGGGGAATTAGTAGATGTTACTCACAGAAGTGAAGGAAAACTGCTCATGGCGTTGCTGCACCTGGTGCTGTGGTCTGGCATTGCCGTACCTGGTGCTGTGGACTGGCATTGCCGTACCTGGTGCTGTGGACTGGCTACGGCTGGAGTGTCAGCACAAGAGGTCATGTGTTGGGCACTTTGTTTTTTGGGTGACAATGTGTAGTCAGACCTTTGACAGTTGGGGCCTAATGTGAGTTTCTTATGTCACCTGGGGGTTAACTGATATAGTTCCCCAGCCTCTGCACTTCCTGTGTCAAGGTGTGATTTCTCCTCACACAAACTGTCACTGTCTTGTCACCTGCCCTTGGGCCCTTGCTGGAAGCCTAATAAACAGGGCTGCCCTGTTTGAGACTTTTGGACTTTCAAAACTTTGAACTAAATAACTCTTGTTTCACTGTTAAGGACTCAGATTAGAATATGTGGTTATAATAATGAAAACCATGCTTACAGACCTGGCAGTGTATTCTTCCACAAAACCCCTCACCTTTCACTCAGTTCCGTCTTCTTATCTGCTTCCAAGAGGTTCCTGTAAGCCCCAGTCTGCCCTTGTTTGGATACATCATCCTACTATAGGTCTTTCTGATCCCTATATTCACATCTCACATTTTTTGCTGTTTCTTTTCTTTTATTCACTGAGGTTGGATTAAAGGATAATCAAGAGCCCACCACATAGGTGATCCAGTTCTCTCTAGGTGAGCAGCGGACATTTCCTTCAATGCCAACTTTTATAACAGAAATGAATTTCATTATGACCGATCAAAAGATACACTTTCATGTCTCCAAGATGCAAATGAGATTTAGACCTGATTCTCAGCTCTCATTCAATAAGCACATTTAAGCAAATAAGGTTTCTGCTTAAGTCACATGAATATGTCTTAGGATCCTCACAAAATGCCTCAGACTCAACTCAGTCCTCAGTCTGGAAAATTACCAGGATGACTTATTTTCGCTGAAACAAGAAGCTTCCTATGACATGTAGAAATGGTAGGCTCAACTCTCCTTCCCAGTGTGGGTGTGGGTCTGTGTGGTGTGTGTGTGTGTTTGTGTGTGTGTGTGAGTGTGTGTGTGTGTGTGTGTGAGTGTGTGTGTGTGGTGTGCTAGTGCTGGAGGAATTAATGTGAAAGCAGCATGCAAATGGAAGCTAAGTTTGTCTCTGGGGAGAATTCTTTCTGTGAATGCAGTAGCTATCACAAATCCTTTTAGGCTTGTTGGAGATAACTTTCTTAGGCTGGCTCTGTTTTCTGCCTGTTTTCAGTCCCCCAGCAGCAGTGGTCTTCCCCCTACCATTCTTCCTGACATTTGTTAATGGAGTCCCAGACAGCCTCTAAGGTTAATCTTTGAAAAGATCATTGCTGCTGAGGACTGGCTTAGCAGGCAGAACTGAACTTGATTTAGAGCCTAGTTTAAACCAAACGCACATCCAGAATGACAATAATTATTCTTTCTCTGTATTAAGCTCTTATTAAATGCCAATTATAATTGCATAATTACTACAGTCAATTCCTGAAACAGTTCTGCAATTTAAACACCCCAGCCAATTACAAATGAAGAAGAGAAGAATTAGAGGCTGAGAAGGTCACTCGAGGTCACACACCAACTGATGGCCACGTTGAATTTGAACTTCTGTCTGTACATTTCCTGTTTCTCCCATATTTACAAGACAATGTTGGCACAGCTCTCCATGTATGGAATGGAAGGGGCTCTTGGGGGCAGACACTTCATAGAAATGGTGATCCGCTTGTTAATAATGTAGCCCTGGTCTTGTTTCCACTTCATTGGAACAACATTCGGAAGGCTGAGATGTTGCAGCCTTGGGTAGGGAATTGAGCCGAGAGGTGACTTACTCACAGATGTGTCTTTACCTTCCAGGAAGATTTCCAACCTGAAGCAGCCTCAGAGACCAACTGGGAATCAGTCACAGGCCCTATCTCTGTGAGTAATTCATGATTCTGTTGCCAGTGAAAGAACTGCTAGATGAGCTCAGATAAGCCTCAGAGGAACCCCAACTGCATTAAGAACTCTAGCTTGACTGCAGTCCAAATTCCAGACAGTTTGAGCACCTCTGTTTCTTTCAGGCACTTTTTCATTGGCTCCTTTTTAACGTTTGCATTTTCAAGAGTCTTTTCAAGCTGGGAAGCTCTCAGTGTTTACAGTAAGATGACTTAAGTGAAAATCAGCCATGCACAGTTCTCTGACTGGGACATAACACATCCTATCCTGCAGCCGTAAAACAGTTCATGACTCATTCTATTGCTGCAAACTTAGCCATTTCTCAGGATGCTGGCCCCTTATCTGCTTTGCATGGGAAGAACAGATCTTACCTTCACCAATCCTGCATGTAGAACTTATGCCATATTAAAATATGAGACAATAGGGCTGGAGAGATGGCTCAGAGTTTAAGAGCATTGCCTGCTCTTCCAAAGGTCCTGAGTTCAATTCCCAGCAACCACATGGTGGCTCACAACCATCTGTAATGGGGTCTGGTGCCCTCTTCTGGCCTGTGGGCATACAAACAGACAGAATATTGTATACATAATAAATAAATAAATAAATATTAAAAAAATAAAATAAAATAAAATATGAGACAATAAAGTCAAGCCTCTCTCAGCCAGGTCTAAGCATGGTAAGCGAGTACCTGTAGTTCGAACACAGTACCATCTGGCTGAGTCAGTGATCCTTGAAGAATAGGAAGTAAAAAGATTGTAAGAGCCAGAGGTAGAAAAACAGTATTTTTCAGACATGATAAGATGGTTACAAACATGAATCAACAGTAGCTGGGACTGCATGCACAAGGCCTGCACACGGTCAATCTACACAAAATCTCTCCTCAGCTGAGGAGCAGTTTGGTGGCTTCTGGAGATCGGGGAACCAGTTCTCTTAAGGCACCTGCATGGCTTCTCATAGAGTCGATTGTGCTGCACCTGAGACTATACAGGCAGCACTAAGGGACTTGGTGGGTGTTTCGTTTTTGTTTGTTTTTGTAAGAGCCCATGAAATTGGGAGGGAAAGTGCTGAGGAAATAGTGAAGGAATGGGGAATGAATAAAATTTAAAGTAAATTTAATTCAATTAACATTGTAATTTATCCTCATAAATAAATAAGAGAATCTCAGTGAGACCACATCCTATACATGTATGATATTATCCAAAAGTTAAAACCAATAGTGCCCTAGGGGATTAGATAGGAAAAGAGTACTGAGGATCTGATGTTGGTGTTCTGCATCCCACATGCTTAGCTCAGTTGAGGCAACTCTGTTAGGTGGAGAACATCAAAATGAGGAGGGCATCATGGAGACATTCCTCAGGCTAAGTAGAAAAGCAGGGCACCTATCAGCCAGTGCCTAATGACAGCGACTCCACACCAGAAGGGCCTTGGAAGCCAGAGCCGAGGCTGTAGGACACACCGGCTTCTTTTCCACCTCACTCATGGCGGCTCAGGGTGGTCTGATTCTTCCTGCTCTCAGTGCAGAGCCAAACAGTTTACATGGCCTTTACCTAATTAAGCATAATCCAGGCTTTAAACAGAGGGGAGACTGGCTTATCCCTTCGGAAGATTTGGCAAAGTTCAGCCCTGGTCAATATTTACTGGAAACTTCTGGTTTGAGTTCTGGGACTTTAATCTTATTGGAAGAGCATGAGAACCAAAAGTGTTCTGTTTGTTGTTTCAATTAATTTTTCTTAGTAGACAGCGAGAATGAGTTTCCGGGCTACGTATTATACACACATTGTGTATTTTGCTCTCATCCTCTCCCCCCACTCTCTTTTATCCTTCCCCTTTGTTGTCCCCTGCCTCTATGAAAACGTTGTTTTTTAGATCTATTAAGAGCCGTATGATGGATTACTAGAACAACTATCAATTTCTATGTCAACTATATTTTGTTTTGTTAAAACTCGTTCAGAGGTTATTTTTTATGCAACAGGCATGCTTTTATGGTAATTTTAATTTAATTAACATTTTAATTTAACATTCTTATTTGTCTTTATAAATTTGTAACAGAAGCTCAATGAAACCAAATGCATGGTGCAGTTGAAGGACATACATGTAAGTGGCTCTCTCAATTTTTAAAAATGTTCGCTTCAGAAACAAAAAAAAATATTGTAGTTTCATTAGCTCTCTTAATGTGTTCTTAATTATTATTCTGTGTCTCCCAACTCCCTACATAGAATGTAGAAAACAGCCAAGAATCTCATTCAGAGGACCAAGTGTTAATTTTACCTGTGGTTTGAATTTTTCCTCCAGCTCAGTGTTAGAGGAGATACTGTTGTCTCCATTCACCCCAACTCCATTTCAGGACTGAGAGTCCCTGAAGAGCTCATTCTCCGAGAAAGGTCTGGGTACACAGCAACACTCCAGGCATTGTTGAGAGTCATCTGAGAATGCTTATTGCATCCACTTTTCCCAGAGCTAGAATAAGAAGCTTTGACTTCTATGTAAATGGTTTGATTGACATTCCTACTTTTATTTCAAAGCTTTAAATGCTACAAATCTCATTTTGATTTGTGGGATATTAGACCCGCACTGTGATATAAGGCTAATTGTGTGGTGAGTGTGAACCACTGGGGATGGAGCAAATGATTATCCATACAGGGGAAATGGAGATTTGAAATTATAGTCTGATTTGTAAGTGTCATATACCCATGGCATGTGAATAGCAAGAGAGTTGTAGAAAACAAAATCAAGTGTCTCTATCAGAGTTCAGCTCATGTCACACACACACATACACACATTTAATTTAAAGAACTACATTGTCAACAACTGAAGGAACAGGAGTTAGGTTGTTGCTTCCACCGTTAAGAGCAACTGTTGTTCTTGCAGAGGACCCAGGTTCAGTTCTCTGTAACCACGGTGGTGGTTGATGACCGATTAGCTCCAGTTCCAAGGACTCTACACCATTTTGTGACCCTTGTAGTCACCAGGCATGTATGTGGTACATATTAATACACTCATGCTTTGTAAAAACTCATCTCATATTCTTAAAATAAATAAATATAAGGTATTAAAAAAGAACTGAAGAAACTAATATGTCTGCAACTGGATGAAGGTGTATTATCACCAGCAAGATGAGTATTGAGGGTGTCTTTATCAAACTGTTAACATATCCCTCTTATGTTGTGCATGACAAATACCAAGTGACCAGATAACCAATTGCTTCTATATACCTCTGTGGCCTTGTAAGCAGGTGACAAAAGCACCGTGGTGGGAGAAAGAATGAGAATATCTCCTTATTTTGATGGGGCTAACTAAAAGTGGACATATTCATCAACCTATCTCCTGCCCCACTGCACTTCCCTATTCCCACATTCTCCCTAATCCTCCTACAAAGCACAAAAGGAAACTGCTCCTAGGTCACACCAGTGAGAGATGATTTCATTGGACTCTATTATTTCACCAACAAGGGTGCAGTCCTCTGAAAGTGGGGATCATGAAGTCTTATGAACAGACCTATGAAGTGTAGGTGGCTGGATAGGGAAGAATCAGAGAATATGGGAGCATCTGTGTATAGCTGGAGGCTCTGAAGCATGGGCTATTTCTATTTCTTACAGTTTCATTCTAAAAAGACAAGTTTTCACTAATTTCGCTTTCCTTTAATGATAGGAAATATTTATATTTACCCGTGGGTAGATCTTAGTCGCTTGGTAGTTTCTTTAAAGATGTTTAGATGATCATTTGAGGCTGTGTTATTTCTATTTCTCTATTAATGGGTCATGAATTTTCACAGAGATGTTCAACTCATGGCTCATTTACCTCAAGATTGTACAAGAGTTAGTGGTGTTTACAAACTAAGTAGGAATGTTTTATTTCTGGCAAAATACATAATCCTTTTATCTTCTTTCAAAGGCATTGTATTCACCATTTAAATAATATTCTGAGGCTCTTTAAATGACAACTGGGGTCATTGTTAAGCTGTAACAGGCCTTTCGCATTTTTTCTTTCAATATGCTTCCCATGTGAACCTTGCTCTCTTCAGAGAGTCAGTTTCAGGGCTAATTATCTTGTTGATGGTAAATAAGTTGGCTAAAGTGCCAGATTTTATTAGAATATCTCCAGAGTGTGATCAAATTCATCTCAGACCACATCTGCAATGGGAAGTATTGTGGAAGTGGGGCACAGAAGCTCAGCATGAAAGAACAGATCATACCGTCGGAAATTGCTTTAAAGGAACTCAGAGTTTATTAGTAGTAGTTAATTACTATGAATGATCTGGACTAGGAACCAAGAAATCAGATGTCAAATTTTATATTCTACTTGCCCTGTATCTTTTGAAATGATCACAGCTCAGATGAGTAGAAAGTTTTATGACAATTACGTGTCATATTGCAATGTTATGATATTTTAATGATGTATTGTACTGCAGAAAGCAACTCTTCCTTAAGTATAGTTGTATGTCTTGGAACCCACAAGACTATACAGTAACTCTACAGCTGATAGACCAATAGGCAAATTAACAGGAAGTGTAGGCATTCTGTTCTGAGCCCTGAGGGGGTACTGAGGCTGTCACTCAAGGACCCCGATATGTGTGATTGTTGTATTTCTTGCAATGGTCCCTTTCTAAGTACATTAAGCTGTGTGTCACTCTTAGGGGGTGTCCTATCACTCTTCATCAGTAACGGACCCGACGCTCACTGCTGATGCTCTGGACAAAACAATTGCAGAATTTGATACCGTAGAAGATCTGCTTAAGCACTTCAATCCAGAGTCTTGGCAAGATGATCTAGAAAATTTATATCTGGACACCGCTCATTATAGAGGCAGATCATACCATGACCGGAAGTCCAAAGGTAAGAATCAGAGTCTTGGATGCTCTTCATCACTAAGAGTGTTCCGATAATAATAAGAATCTGTGGTGTCGTCTGTTTAATTCTTTCCACTCTGGCGACTACTGTCAGTTTACTGTCGCATCTATCTGTCACAGCACTTCCAAATTAAGTTGTCTGTTTGGCCAAACTATTGTTTGTATATGACTAAAAAAGATCAACCACAACTTGAAGACCTTATCAAAAGTAACTGTGGCCTAGACAAATGGTTCAGGAGGTGAAAAGCTTGCTTCACAAACATCAGGACCAAGTTTGGATCATCTGCACCCTGATAAAAAGTACATACCCACAATCCCAGTCCTGGGGAAGCAGAAACCAGCAGATCTCTGGGCTCATTGATCAGCAGAGATAGCCCCAAAATAGTGAAAAACTCTACCTCAAAAAATTAAAATTATACTTTAAAAAACGAGTTAGAAAGTGATTGAGAAAGATCCCTGGCATCAAACTCTGACATCCACATGCACGTTCATATATGTCGGCATACACAGATGCACAAGCACAAAAGTACACATGCATATATATGACATACAACAGACATGAGATATCTCAGCTAGCTTCCTATATCTTAGCAGGTAAAACCTGATTTTACAGTGGAAAAAGCCAAAGTCAGGAATTGTGTGTGGATCACGTGCTGGAAGCTGCGCGGTTAGATGACAATGGAGAAGAAATGAGCTTCCTGGCCTCTGGCTTATACCAGAATTGTCCATGTGATCAACTGCTGTGCTCTCTTGACAGCTGTCATTGTTGGCTTGGTGTGGGATTGCCAGTGTTGGGGCCAGAGGACTGCTGTGAACAGCTAGGTCTCACTCTGTGGACCAGTTCAGTTCTATCCATTCAACATTGGTTTGCTTAAACATACATTGCATGCATGTTGGCCATATCCTCCTACCTCATCCTCCCCTTCCCATACCTCCCCCGCTTATTGAACCTCTAGTCCTCTGGCGGTTGCTTCTACAGTCAAGTTTTCTGTTTATAGAAGCTTGCATAACTATATGACATCTAGAAACCAACAATGAAAAGAAAATGTGCATCTCTCTCTCTGAGATTTAACAATTAAGTTAACGCAATTATCTGCAGTCACGTGCATTTTTCTGTGGCTGATAATGTTCATTTTTATCCATATCTACGAAGTACTAGGCACCTGTGTGACTTGTAGGCTGATTAAGAAAAGGGTCCCAAAAAAGAATAAGAATTTACGGGATTATTTGAAAGTATATCTGAGCACATTTTATTGTAAGTTTGATGGGGAAAATAATGAGAGACAAAGAGAAAGGAATGTTTATACAGAAAATTTGAGGAAAAATAATAATTCTAACACTTTCAAAATCAGTTATATTTATCACACAGGAGACTGGCATAATTAGAAAGACTGTGTGTTTAGGTGTGTGACTAGGAATCAGAGAACAACATGGCTATCTCTAGTCAAATTCCTGCAATGTACTTGCTTTATTTGATAAGATTTGTTTAAGTTTTGCTAACAAGTCTCACAGGGTTTATGTCACATATATCTGAAGGTGTTCAGCCAAGACATGGCCTGTTTCCCACACTGTGTAATGTCAAGGATATTTCCAGACTCTGAGTGCCGGCTGCTCCCACACAACCTATGAGAATGTTGAGCCCCAATGACCAATTACTAAACTTCTGTCAGGGTTTTCTGCTCCTGGTTTAGGTCATAAATCTTACCTACGAAGCATATATGGTGGAGGAAGGACGAAAAAGGAGCAGGCACCCTGCTGTTATAGAGACGCAAACATCCTCAGGGCTCAGACTGGATTCATTTCACAGACGACATTGGTTTATTTAAAGTGTTACTGTATTTGGTGGGTCTCCACTAGTCAACACTTAAAGAAGTGCAATAGACCTAGGACTTGAAAATCCCAGCAGAAAATACTTTGAAAACATGGTCTCAGACACAGGATCAGTAGCCTGGGACCCTGGCTTCAGGCTTCTCAGGGCCTCTTCCCTGCAAACAGTAAAATCCTTTCACCCCAGCCAGGCAGATCTCTGTGATGAGGGCAGTCTGGTCCTCAGAGTGAGTTCCAGGACAACCGGGGCTATCTACACAAAGAAACACTGTCTCTGGACTGGGGGAAGGGTGGGGGCTGGAGGGGGAGAAGGGGTCTTAGATATCACTAATCCTGAGCTTTTTTTTTCCCTCAAGATTATGTTGTATGGGAGACAGGAGACCTGGATTCAAATCCTGAGTTTATATGGTTTTTCTTTCTTCTTCTTTTTTTCTTAAATCACTGATCTTGTATCTCTCATTCCTATTGGGACCTATCATCTGCTTGTGAGGATGGCTATTCAGGGAATCCTAAAGAGCCCCAACAATTTGACACTTAGCTAGCTGTACTAACTTTCCGTTCTGAAATATGTGTGCATCACTTCCTCGGTGAACCTATGTTGTCCCTTACCCCGTCCCTGCTGTATCCAAAGTTATGAGTACTTGAGAAACATAACAACAAATACAAAGAAAGCTTTGTGGTTTCTTTAATGGAATAAGCAATCCCAGGACCTTGTAGAATCTTTACTTTGCACGAATCAATAATTTTATGGGGTGTATTATAAAATACAGCTGCCTAGCCCCAACCCAGACATGTTGCCTCAGAATCTCTGAGGGCAGAGATGGACACTGATGACTTTGGGGTGTCCTGAAAACCACCATGAAGAGAGCATCCGGTCCGTGTCTCTAATATGCATGTCATATATGATTGGATAACTGATGAGTTTTTCAAGTCCTGAGGATTGTACTCGTGGCCTTGTACACATCTAACAAGTGTTCTGTGCCTAGCTCTCCCCTGCCTTTCAGCCCAGTGTGTTTCTAAAATCTGTAGAAGTCCACCCATAGACAGACGTCACTTTGCTAAGAATGCCTTTGCTTACAGAAATAGCTGACCTTGCCAGAGCAGTCAAGGCAGAGTTCTACTTGACGTTTGTGGCAAAGGAAATGGCATTTGTCTCCCCTGTTGGTTTAGGTTCCATTCCCTAGCCTCCTGTATAAAACAGCCCAATGGTGGACTCACCCATACCTTTCATTTACCCTTACCAAGTCAGCACTGGCCTGCATTGAATGAACGTCTGGTCTAATTGTGTGTCTGCAGACCACAGAGGAAGGGGAAGGCGGGTTTAGTATTTCAGCATGTGTTTTCTGCCTCTAGAACTTCAAATACAAGCCCAGGGCTCATGTCGTGGTATCCAAGGGAGGATCAGTGACTAAGACGTGAACACAGAAAAGCAGCCATAAGGTGCTGACCCCCTCCTTTGAGATAAAACCAAGAAATGCCCCCACTCTCACAGGAAATGTGTTTATGATATTGTGCAGAAAAAGAACTAGAATTTCTTTTTGTCTCAAGGTGGTGGGTGCTATCTATGGGTCTTGTGGATGCTAGGCAAGCACGCTTCCTGAGTTATGTTGTTCACCCCCCTTTTTACTTCTTATGTTGAGATAGGAGCTCACAGAATTCTCCAGGCTAGCCTTAACGTCACTCTGTAACCCAGGAATGCCTCAAAATTAAAACCTCCTGACTCAGCACCTCCCATAGCTGGGACTATAGGATGGTGCAATCGGTCTCAGTACTTTTCATTGTTGACTCATCAAGAACCTTTTCTTTTCTTCCTGTTGTCACAGGAATCTAAAGTGGCATTTCCCATGGTTCTAAGGAGCAAGAGTCATGGAAGCTAGAATGTAAACAGGGAAAGAACACAATGTAATAGAGTGTGACAAGGAAGCATCTGAAGAACTCACATAGTAGTGAATCAGAACTCTGTGTGTGTGTGTGTGTGTGTGTGTGTGTGTGTGTGTGTGTGTCTTTTTGTGAACATACGGTGTCACTTTGTTGCCCAGGCCACCCTAAAACTGACAATATTCTTCCTGCTTCAGCTTCCCCAGTTTTGGGATCACAGTTGTGAGCCACCACACCTGGCACAAAAACATTTAATATTTTGAAATCCAATGTTATGATCTACTTCTACTTTCTCTGGTGTTGGGGGCAGTAGGTGAACATGACGGAGAGGAAATCTATGGTCAGTAGTAACTCTGTTCAAGCCAGGAGTGCCATAGAGATTCACCCTCCAGTTCCCAGGGCGATAAGCTCAAACTCTGGCTAGGCAAGGGTGCAGTGAATATACGAAGTTAATATTCTCAACCTTCAGTTTTCCAAGGTAGTACAGGAAGGGTAGTACATCTAATTGAAATCCATAGGTGATGATGGCTCCAAAACCCAACTTTTGGTCTATAATATCTGTCTTATACTTCCAACATCACAGATGCCCAGAAATTAAAGAGGAAAAAAAAAGTCTTCTCTAATTCAAGTTTCATTTACTTTTTCAAATAGTTTTCTAATAGTAGCAAAATTAGCTAAATTATGTGGATGTTCCTGTGAGCAGCTGCTTAATACTATCTAGCTTACTGCGTGACCACTGAAGTCTAACTGAAGCTCAACCATGATTCATTTCAATGGTGTAACTGTGAAGTTAGGTGCAGTGTGTATTCCTTTAAGCTCATAGAATGAAGTTAGACATTTCTGAATTAGAAGTAATCAGTCCTAGGTTATACTAAATTTAGATGTTGAGTACAAGGATACTTGTGGAGGTTAGCAATGTGAATGGAGCTAGTTCCTTGCTTCTTTCAGAATGATAACACAATGTCACTTTAATGCCCAAAACACAGTGGCAAAAGGAAAGCCTGCCCACAAATGCAAATGCTGTAATAAAATAATAAACCACAGCTGTGGTAAACCCGCTTTCCTAGAGTGTGCAAGGACCTGAGTTCAGTCTCTAGCAACACAAACGCGCGTGTGCTCACACAGACACTGAATGGGGGAGTATAAAATATTAGCAAATGTATTGGACTGCTCCAGATTAGCAGCTATGAATTGCTAATAAAGTCTGCTCCTCTCCAGAGGATTGGCCAGCTGTGCATGTGCACGCCACCAAGGCTCTTCCCTCCCAGTGCTTTAACACTGAGTGCAGCAAACGCTTGGCATTCGGTTCATTACAAACAACACAATGTGAAATATACGACTTCTAAAGACCCTAACTGGCTAGTTATGGTAACCTTGGAGTGGTTCCCCACAGTTTCTGAGGATCTAATATCAGTTCTGTTCATTTTTTCATAACATTGTGCTCAAATCTCAGAAACATCTGACTAATTTTTAAAGCAAGGTAAATAATAGGCACAAGAAGCTGAAAATGATGTAATGAATGTGTCGCATCATGAAGTTTTCAAATGTGCTGAGGCTGTGAATAATTGAGAAACCAAGTGCTTACAGCCTTCTCTAGATGCTTATTTAATCCCTGGGTGAAACACTGGGCCAGCCAGGCTTGAGATGGTCGTTTCTGCAGCCTTCTGTGTAAATTTGACACTCAAAGTCACTGGAGACTGAATACCTCAATAGATTTTCTGTTCTAACAAGTCACTTCCTGAAACAGGGTAAACACCAACCAGATAAAAGTTGTCACAGTATAAAAAGTGTTTGCCCTCAAATCTGAAATGTAGGGGGAAAAAAGAAGAAGAATGCTGTGGATTAAAATAAAAAGAGACTTTGGAGCCACGTGAATTTGTGATACAATTCAAATTCAAATCTTAAAACAGTACCTTTGGAGAAATCCTACTGGTTCTCTGTTTCCTCCACTGTAAAATAGCTATGACGGTATCTACACTTTGCAAAGCTATGTAAGGATGTAACAGTAGCAGGATACCCATACCTAGCCACAGGTCCACAAATGGTGCTTGCTGTTTATATTAATCGCTGGAAAAAGTCTGTGCAGATCTAATTTCTTCTCTGAGCTCTGTAAAATCCCCTTGAAGGATCTGAGGTCATGCAGTAATCTGGAGAGTGTCATGCACAGTCTCCAAACACTGTCAGGTTTTAGTGGCTGTATAATCGGCACACACATTAAAAGTTTACAGAAGAATTTCCAAGTACAAAACTCGATGGATACTCCCTACCCGTAAACTTTTCCTCTCTTAAACGTTGCTTCTTTTTCTTCAGCTCTCAAACATAGCATCCTTTTGCTCTCTGGATCACCAAGATTTAGGAGACATGACCCTGCATACACGCATATATGTTACAGGAATTGCTGATGCAGGGAGACTGGACTCATTGGTTGTCTTTACTTGAGAGAAGAGTGCAAGTCACATGAAATCAAACTAAACACACCTGGCCAGAAGCCCTCTGATATTTAGGTGGAAGTGGCCATGACCCTTCTTTCCTCAGCTACTTCTGCTGGAAGGTGATTTTGTTTTCAGTCTGACCTCATTTGTCTGCCTTACTAATATGGGTCATACCTACTGAGAGCAGGGATTTGGATATGGACTTCAAACATTGGAAATTCATTCAAGATAAATAAATGCATGGCATGAGAGTATCATTATTCCTGTTTTTGTAGAAAGAGAAACAAATTCAAAAAGGTTCACTGACATTGTCTAAATAGAGAGCCATGTCATGAACCTGCCTTTGCTGGCTACAAAGCTGTGGGAAGTCATTGGTGTTTAAAGATTAGAATCATGGGCTTGAAGGTAGAAAAGGGTGTAGAGGAAATGTGAATAGAGTAGTCCCACACTAGCTCACAATCAAGTATATTAAAGGGTCCTTTGTTTAGGGGGTCAGACTCACAGATCACAGTCCTCTGCACAAGCGGGGAACAAGAACCAAATTCGCCAGCCAGAAAGAGCGAGCGAGCAAGCACACACCTTTTTTGGCACTCAAGGCCATGTCCAACCTGGTCAAGCATCTCAAAGGCCATTGACTAAGGAGTTTTACCAGCACCTCCCCCTTCAGTCTAAATAAGAGTTCCAAACACAATACAAAACTATATTCAATAAGCACAGATATTAAGTATAAAAATTAGAATTACAACCAGCATAAACAATATTAAGAAAGAAACATATACTAAATGTTTCAATAATTATTCTATCCTAAGGAGTCTAAGTCTTATATTAGAAATGACTTGGCTAAGTCATGAGAGGAAGGTAACTACGACTATCTAGTCTTTAACCCCATTGAAGACCTGACAAGGGATTTATATTACTTTAAGTGCAATCAAGCAGCTTCCAAAATGTGCAACAAATGACTGAGGCAACTGGCTACCTGGCCAATCACCCAAAGTCTCATTTGCAACATTGGAGCAATCAACTTTGGCTAAGGCCTAGAGTAACTGACAGAGCATTTTCAGAGGCAGGAAAATTTTCAAAACCATCTTACCCTGTCTTAAAACAACTGTGCAGCAAATGAGGACAATGACCTCAAAATGTAACAATGTATAAATATCTTGATCAGAGGTAGAAATGTATACTGCAATATAATAAATATATCTTAAAATTGTATCAATATACAATCTTAAGCAGACATAGAAATGTGCATACATACAATAGGACAAAATAACTTTTCATAAGTATGCAAATATTGTAAACAGAGATAGAGAATATTCAATATAAGATATATAATTTGAATTTGTATCAATATACAAGAATCTATATCAATGTATAAATTGTCTGTAAATAATGGCTATTATTATTAGTGTGAGTAAGCTCATACTAATCTACCTATTATCCCATCCAATTTCCCTTTTTATTTTTAAAGAAGATCCCTGAGCCTACATAATTCTCACCCCAACTCCCAACCCTATGCCAGTTAGAATCAACCCCTAATTGATGTCCTAAACCCTGAGGACAAACTTTGTTGAGAGAGGGGACATCATCTTCTAAAATTACTTCCAGCTGTCATGGGGGTGTTGTTCTTTCTATGGGATCCTATGAAAGTAAAATGATGGTTAAGTTTCAAGACTACTATCTGGTCTCATTGCAAATAGTCTCTGAGTAGTCGATAGGATTTTTCTGAAGTTCTTATTTGACGTTCTGGCCAGAATGTTGTAAGAAGGAGCACCATTTCAACTAACCAAATTGAAACCTGTTGAGCAGCGAGTGCCCAAAACCAATCTTAAAGTAGCACTGTCAGCATCATGACATCATATGAACCAGGTGGAGTCGTTATTGTGGGGCCCAGTCTTCTTCCTGGAAACTTCAAAGATTACTTCAGAAAAATTTATTGTTCAAAGTGGAAAACTAAAATATTATCAACATAGGCTTATATTCAATGAAAAGTATGATAAAGAAAAAATTCCTAAATTCTTTCTTCTTTCTGTCTCATACCAAATGGCTTCTGACATAAGACAGAAACTGAATTTTTTTCTTAACAACATGGTTGGATTCAGAGAAGGACAGAGCTGTTGTCCAACTCCAAAGCCAGCTTTGATTTTTAAGTGAGTCACAACTGTTAACATACTAAGAGGTAGAGATATGTGTTCAGGTAATGAAATTTGACCCTGTAGATGACCTGTTCTCATAAGTCAGATTACTCTTTATTTGGTAGTTCTTTCTGGGCAGTTATCTTTTTTCTTTAGGTATTTAATTGCCCAAGGTCTCTTGATATTTTGAAGATGAGTATTTTCCTGCAGACAAGAACAGAAAACCCTGCCCCAACCATTATGAGGTTTTCTTATCACCTGTATGATTGTCACCTCTGTGGATGAGCTGTCATTTCTCTATCTCAAGATGTTTCTCCTTTTCAAACCGAATCTTTATTAATTTTGATGGTATCCATAGCTTTTCTTCTCCTGTGGAAAGAGTGAAACCCCTTCCCCAGCATAGCAAATCTCCTGGTTTCCATTCTGAAGTCAACACATCTTTGAAATACACCAGCTGATTTAATTCAGAAGTTTTTTCTATTATCCAATGTCTCTCTGCTACCATCACTCTTTTCTCATTAGCATTAAGAAAATTCAAGGTTAATAAATAGTTATGCAATCTATTTCTGGAGGAATTTTCCATCCTTTCCTGTTTAATGTATCATTTATAGGCAAGGGATTGCAGTGCCTGGGCTGGCAAGAAATGCATGGCCCCAGTGCCTAAGCATCCCTTCACCTATTTTCTTAGTTTTCATAGATGTGCTTGTTGCATACATCTGCCCAGGTAGCGTTCCCAGGGGTCAGAGACCTGTCTGATAATGATGTCAATGTTCTTCAACTCTAATTCTAGATAACATTCTATTATCTAGACTTATTTCCTACAACATCTTGGATGAATATTTACTAGTTCTTGACATCTGAAAGATGGAGATAATAATATCCAAAGTAAAGGCTTGTCTTGAAACCAATGCAAGTATATGCAAGAAACCAATATAAGTGTGGGCTCAATAACTTCCCATTACCACACTGCTTCATTATATTTTTGAACCTTAGAAATCAGCAATTGACTGGAGAGAATTATTGTGTTGTAGGTTAATTTTTATAGCCACAATAGTAAATGTTTCTATTCTTTAGGATATTCAGTAGACAAAGGGAATTATGAAATGAGAGCATCTGGTGGCTTGTTACAATAATACAATTACTCACTTATTCACTTATTCTCTCACCTCAGGGCTAGAAATCTATGTTGAAGCATCAGTGTCCCCTCAACAGCTCTTCCTACCAGGTTGATGTGGTGGTCCACATTAAGCAAGGGCTGTGTTTCTCAACACTCCAGGTGGACATCTGAGAGGCAGCGTCCTTGAAGCCAGGCTCTAGGTGCCATGGGTCTTCTTGCAGCTGTCTCCAGGGAACATCTGATTCTACAGCTCTGATTTCCCAGCCCTTATTGATCACCTTTCAGACCACTTTCTAGGTTAGGTTAGAAAGAAGAGCATCCCAGCATCTGAGACAATAATTTGGTTCAAATTATTTCTCCTTCTGTGTGTGATTGGAAAGATTATGCCTAAAAGAATATGAATAATTTCTTCAATTCATTCATGGAGTTGTTAGTTATTGAATGTCAATTCTTAGGAAAAGAGAAATCTGTCATAAAGATGAGGTGTATTTTCTTTGGCTTGACCCTGCTTTAACTGGAGGCTGTCATGTAGTTCTAAAAGAATAATCTTAAATGAACTGTGTCTGCTGCTCCCATCAGGACCCACACAGTAGGGAGAGGAAATAAACCTGTAGATCACTAAAAGAGGAACTAGAGATGCTTGGGTTTTGTTTTTGTCTTTCTTGATTTTTCAGAGATTCTCTTTTCTCTGTGATGAAAGTAAACTCAAGCTTGTTCATACTTTATGTGGTCATACATGAGAACATGGTTCAGTTTCTCACACTACTAGTCTAAAAGACAGGGACAAGACAGGCTGGCTTTGCCCCTGCCTCAGCCCTCATCTATTAGACATGAGACAGAAGTGTCCGTTCATATCCTCTTTCTAGAATGCAGAGGGAATGCATATCACAGCACACTTGGGCTGCACTACAGGGTTGAGGTTGTAGCAAGGAGGTATTTCCTAACCCTGACCCACAGGACAGCATTCTACCTTAGATCACTATGTTCAGAAGGAGGTTTGCATCTTGGAACCTTCTTACCATTTCTAGATAGAACGTTATCAGTGCAGAGTACCCGGTTATTAACTGATGCCAAAGAGATACTAAAAATATATCTGGTGAAATAAAGAAAACTAGAGGAAAGTGATCAACATTTGAATTAAGTTTGGAATATCCTTGCAGCTCTTTTGCTGTTCAGTCACAGAGATGGAAACGGCAAAGGAAGGGCAGCCCCTTCTCCTCAGTCCCCAGGGAAACTCACACTGCAGTGCTCCTTCCAGCAGGAAAACCCGAAGCCTTGGGTCCTCACTCATCTCTGTACTGACTGGAAACTCAACACATGATGCAGAATGTCTGCGACTGGGCTGTCACTTTATCCTCAGCCAGTCAGAAGAACCTGTGCGCTGTTGTTCTAAGCTAAGCGCCTCTGCAGCCTCCATCCCCCGGTGCCACAGCTGTCACCTTGACTTGATGCGTTAACTGGCAGCCGTGTAAATCTCTTCCAGCGAGAAGTGGAAGTGAGCAGTGCATGGCTATAAGAAACATCTCTGCAGCAAGGGGGAAGGGGGCGTCTCCAGGGAGACCTAGACTTGTGTATTTTACCGGGATTGCTGAAGGAACCTCGTGGAGAAGGCATGCAGCAAATTGGCTCAGCTACCCTGCATGCGAGGGTGTGTGGCCACTCACTATAGCACCTTCAGCTCCGTGTCAGTTAAAAAAGCCTAATACAGGTCCAGTGGTGTTGGTCTTCTTTCTTCCACCAGTGGCCTCTGCTTGTGAGGCTATGGACTAAAAAAAGCAAGGGCATTAACTGCAGCTTTACCATTTTCCCTTCACTTTCGTTTTTCTCCCAAAAAAGTTGGGGGCAAAGCAATGTAGGCATGTGTGGAAGTTCCTAGTACAAGGCTGCAGTGAGGAGTGAGGAAACAGCTCAGTGTGGGTATGCCCTGGTTTATCTTTGTGGGCGTCATGAACCCACCCACCCCCACATTAATTTCATCTCTTTTCTCTCCTGTTGGACAAACGCATTGTCATTATCGTTGGCAGCAGATTTGGCCCTCTATCTCAGCCTGGTCTAGCAGCCCAATAATGCACAGGCCAGCATGAGTATTTATCTCAAGGTGACACTTGTAATGGCTGACTGCTGCACTTCTTAATCCGTTTATGCAATCCTTCCTCTTTTGCTTGCCGTTGTTGGCAGGGATTTAGCAGCAATAAAAATGGTTTCTTTCCCAAGACAGAGTTCATTCAATTTAAAGCTGGATTGATTATAGCTAAACTTATGACATGTCTTTACAAAGGAAGAAAAAACAGCAGTAAATTATGCACAGTGATTATTTAGCATTTATGGAGTTCCCACAGCGTCCTGGGCTCAGCACATAGCAGCTAGAAATAAACTGCTGCCCTTGAGAATCAAAGCACAGCTGTCTATCTGAGAGGGCATTTAGGGCAGCCCATCAATCCCGGTGCCATTTAACTTCCATTCAAGGGTCACCTGGCCATATGGCCACTCAGTCTTACTCTCAGTGACGTTTTCTGACGGTGTGGAGTTAATGGACTCTTGGCCCATATCTGTGCATTCTCTTAATTGTCTTTCTCTCAGAACCATTTTGCTATCATACTTGGCGTTTGGTCTATGCCCCAGAGATCACTGCTTCCTGCTCTTCAACAGTTTTATGTAAAGACTAAGGCATTGCAGAGGCTAGCGTGCTGAGGATGGCATTGCCTGCCTAGTACCTGTGACATTTCTCCTGCAGTAGTCTGGCTGGTGCACAGGGTAAGGTGCTAAGAGCAGGTGGAAGGATTTTCTTCTAACTGTAGTTGTGCAATAAGTTACTTGGGTGTTCATCAATCAGAGAATTCAGATGCAGATTCTGAGAACACCTTTTAAAATGCAACTCGGGCAACAATTACACAGGTGCATGTTTATGGTCTTGGTTGCTGTTCTGTTGCTGTAATAGATACCCCACCACCAAGCAACGTGGGAACGTTGACTTTGCTTTGGCTCACAGTGTGACATTATGCTCCATCACTGTGGGGAGCCACAGCAGCAGGAGTTTGAGGAGGCCTCTGCTCACACTGCATCCATAGACAAGGGTCAGCTGCAACAAATGCTAAGGCTCACGTCATCTTTCATTTAGGCAATGCAGGATCCCTGCTCAAGGAATGTTTCCACCCATGTTTAAGATGGATCTTACCTTATTAATTAACCCTGTCATCTGACAGCACTAAATATCACAATAACTTAGATTTGAAAGTTTAGTATAAGATTCTGAATTCATTGTAATCCCCATTCAGCATACTACTTAATAATTACTTATAAAGAGAGAAAGAGAAGAAAACCTGGCATTTTCTTTCCTTATTTTAACCATTAACTTTTTATTGATTTTTATTGAACTCTACATTTTTCTCTGCTCCCCTCTCCGTCCCTCCCCTCCCTCCTTTAACCCTCCCCCAAGGTCCCCATGCTCCCAATTTACTAAGGAGATCCTGTCTTAACCATTGACTTTTAAAGGGGTAAAAATAAAAGTGGAGAGAATCCAGTGAATTAAGATAAAGAATATTAACCAGTGTTCATCATATAACAGGTCCACTCCATTCAACCTTTTAAATATTTAAATGTTTTAGAGGAGGAAACAGAGGCTCCAAGCCGTTAAACAACTTTCCACAGAAAGAAGACATATGGTAAATTCACATCCTCACCGAAGAGCAAGACGCTACTGCCACCTATGATTCGATGAACACACATGCGCATTGTTGGCCCCACTAAGGAGGATTCGGTGCACACACGCACATTGTTTGCTCCACGTAGGATTCCATGCACACATGAATCTTGTTTGCCCCATCTAGGATTCCATGAACACACATGCAAATTATTTACCCCACCTAGCAATCCATGCACAAACATGCATTTTGTCTACCTCACCTAGGATTCCATGCACACACATGAATCTTGTCTACCACACCTAAAATTCCATGCACACACATGCATCTTGTCTACTCCACCTAAAATTCCATGCACACACATGCATGTTGTCTACCCCACCTAAAATTCCATGCACACACATGCATCTTGTCTACCCCACCTAAAATTCCACGCACACACATGCATCTTGTCTACCCCACCTAAAATTCCACGCACACACATGCATCTTGTCTACCCCACCTAAAATTCCACGCACACACATGCATCTTGTCTACCCCACCTAAAATTCCACGCACACACATGCATCTTGTCTACCCCACCTAAAATTCCACACACACACATGCATCTTGTCTACCCCACCTAAAATTCCATGCACACACATGCATCTTGTCTACCCCACCTAAAATTCCATGCACACACATGCATGTTGTCTACCCCACCTAAAATTCCATGCACAAACATGCATCTTGTCTACCCCACCTAAAATTCCATGCACACACATGCATCTTGTCTACCCCACCTAAAATTCCATGCACACACATGCATCTTGTCTACCCCACCTAAAATTCCATGCACACACATGCATGTTGTCTACCCCACCTAAAATTCCATGCACACACATGCATGTTGTCTACCCCACCTAAAATTCCATGCACACACATGCATCTTGTCTACCCCACCTAAAATTCCATGCATACACATGCATCTTGTAAACCCCACCTAAAATTCCATGCATACACATGCATCTTGTAAACCCCACCTAAAATTCCATGCACACACATGCATCTTGTAAACCCCACCTAAAATTCCATGCATACACATGCATGTTGTCTACCCCACCTAAGAATCCATGCACACACATGCATCTTGTCTACCCCACCTAAAATTCCATGCACACACATGCATGTTGTCTACCCCACCTGAAATTCCATGCACACACATGCATGTTGTCTACCCCACCTAAAATTCCATGCACACACATGCATCTTGTCTACCCCACCTAAAATTCCATGCACACACATGCATCTTGTCTACCCCACCTAAAATTCCATGCACACACATGAATCTTGTTTGTCCTACAGTACCATTCTCACTAGTACTTTGATCAGCTTTGGAATTAAAAATAAAACTTTTTTGTATTGTTTATAGGTAAATACTTCGATATCAGAAATTATCAGACAACATTAGAGCAAATATCCTAATGTTGCCCCTATAAGATACAGATTATATTTAAATAATGGCAGGGATTTTGGGTGTGTTTATTTGGTTTTTAAGATAAAGATAAAGAAAATTAATTTGAATCGCCAAATGTTTCATTTTCTTACCTCTGAGCCATTTTGTTGTTTATTTCTTTTTTTCTTTTTGCATCATTTTTTAAGTACCAAGGCAAGGCCTTGGGGAACATGCCTATAATCCTAGCACTCTGGAAGTGAGTGAATCAGAACTTCAGTCATTTTCAGCTATATGGCAAGTTCAGGGCAAGCCTGGGTACATGAAACCTGTCTCAAAATGTTACCCATGCACAGATTATAGGAAATTTGAGCCAGGATTCAAATTTCAGCTAATGATTTTGTTGTTATTTGGAATGACATGTAGGAGCAAAAGAGAAATTGGCTTTTTCCAACCATAGTAAGATCCCAAGGACCAATTTAACACCTGCATTAGTGATCTCTGATTAGATTAATTGATCTGATATCAGAATCTTTGCTTATACTCAAGTCTGCTCATGCCCTTGCTGCCTGTGTATCTTTGCCCACAGTGGACCTGGACAGGCTCAACGATGACGTCAAGCGTTACAGTTGCACTCCCAGGAATCACTCGGTCAATCTCAGGGAGGAGCTGAAGTTGACCAATGCAGTCTTCTTCCCGAGATGCCTCCTCGTGCAGCGCTGTGGGGGCAACTGTGGTTGCGGAACTGTCAACTGGAAGTCCTGCACCTGCAGCTCAGGAAAGACGGTGAAAAAGTATCATGAGGTTTGTCATCTCCAGTGTCATGCAGTGTTGTATGCAGCTATTCTGTCTGCATCGTCTTAAGTCTGTGGTGTCCTGGGAGATGGTGCCAATTAACATGGTTGGTCAAGGGGCTGAACAGAAGGCTCAATGGTTAAGACCACTTGCTGGCCTTACAAAGGATCCTGGCTAGTATGAATTTTACACTCGTTCAAGAGGATCCAACGTCTTCTTTTGGCTTCCACATGCATAATGCACATATACACGCGCAAACAAAATGCTCATACACATAAAATGAAAATAATGAAATCTGTACAAACAAATACGGTTTGTCAGTTGTTCACCCAGTCAGGGGTGTGGTGGGGAGCTAAAATTCTACGCAAGTACCTTGGCTCAAGGGTTAATTCTATCCTGAAGAAGGGAGTCTTGATTTCAGCCTTCCCAATAAGCTATGTGGGTAGACAACAGTGCGAGAGAGACTTTACAGAGCCTCTTCATTCAACTTGTAGACAAATCTGGTATTTACTTACAGGCTGTAACTGTTAAATCTAGGTGACTGCAAGAAAATACTAAGGGCCAAATTTTCATGCAGAGGACTCATACTTGTAAAACGATAATAAAGCAAAGAGTAAAAATAAATGTAAAATTTTGAAGTGGTTTGCACTTGCTTTCCTGGAAATGCTTATTTTTCCTAAATAGTATCCACTGCTACCTGGAGATTTAGCTCTTGGATTGCTAAAGAAATAAGCAAAAGTAAACACAAAGATCAAGATCAGGGAACAAAAATTAAAAGAGAGAGCAATATGTGTAACAGAACACAGCTGCCCAAGCCCTGGAGCAGCCAGCCCTGTAAGAACACATTAACTCACTGAGCAGTTTGCCGGTCATGCTGGGCAGGGAAGCTCTTTCTGTGGTATTCAGGGAGAGTGATCTGAGGCCGAAAGCTCAGGAAGAGGTGAGGCATCCATGGAATTGCATTTTAAAATGCTATCATGTGAAGCTGATGTTGCCATCGGGCAGTTTCAGATGCAAAGGAGGTGTTTTATGGGCAGCAGGGCTTGGTGGCTGTGGTACTTGAGATGTAATTGGCCCCCACAGCTCATACAAAGTGGCACTATTAGGAGGTATGGCTTTGTAAGAGTAGGAATGGACCTGTTGGAGGAAATGTGTCACTTTGGAGGCAGGCTTTGAAGTCTCATATATGCACAAGTATTTTAGACCACTTCCTGTTGCCTGTACATCAAGATGTAGCCAGCACCACATCTGCCTGCACACTGCCATGCTCCCAGTCACCACGCCCTCACCGTAATGATAATGAACTAACCCTGTGAAAATGTAAGCCGTCCCAATTAAATGGGTTTTTCCCCTTTAGGAGAGTTGCCATGGTCGTGGTGCCTCTTTACAGCAATAGAAACCCTAACTAAGACAGTGGCTAACCATGTGGACCTGAGTCAAAAGCCCGGCAGAGCAAAGGAATACATAGAGAGTCTCTCAAAATAAGACTTGCAGATTTGGAATTGCAGGTTGGGAGTTGTACATAGTAGGTTAAGTTTTTAACCTTAGCGTTTGGGAGGCAGAGGCAGAAAAATTTCTGCAAGTTGGAGGTCAGTTTAGTCTATATAATAAGTTTCAGACCATGATCAAAACAAACAAATAGAAGATACAACACTAGCTGTAGACAGGTACTTTTGGAGTTGCTGTTGTTGTTTTTAAGGGTGCTTGTTTCTTTTTATTTAGTTCAAGGTGATGAAAGCAAATTCTTTTTTTAGTCCTACGGAAATATATTTACAACTTCATTAACATTAATCAATAATATGTAAACAATTTGACAAATAACACATGATACTAAGTATAAATTGGGGTTGTTGCTGGTTTTTTGTCCTGAAAACAATGAAACACTAAATTTTAGGTAACTTCTGGACAAAAAACAAACAAAAAAAAAAACAACTGAGCACATAAACACTAATGTCTTCATCCTAGGAGAGACAGGTCCCAGACCAGTGGTCAGGCTTGACTGAGAGCAGCAGAACTTACCATTTTACACCCACCCAAAACGTGTTTCCTTAGTCTTAAGAGTAGCTGGGTCCGCCTCACTGCTTTCTCATACCAACAGAGAGTGTCACCCCGCTCTTTAGCCTAGGCGGGAGGTTGCCCTTCAGGCTCAGAATGTCAGTTTTGTGATGTTTACAAAAAAGATAAATGTGGGGTTCAGTAATTGGTGGGAACTAAAATAATCTAGGAGTGGCAAGATCTCCTATGCAGTGACTGTGAGCCCCAGCCTGCAAGCCCGGCTCTGATGTATTTGGGGACTGCTTTCTTTTTGGCTTGACTCTGCGCGAAGAGGTTTCAGCTCAACTCTTTCTTTTCTTCACATTCTGTATTTGGGAAACTCCCAAAATGAGCACTGCCTGGCAAACAGGTGGGTCTGTGCAATCTGAAGCACGCAGTACCCTTCTTCCACTCGATTCTCTATTGTCTCTGTCCACTGTAGCAGCCAGCCTTGAGCTGCTATTTACAGTTAATAGGGTTTGATTTGATTGTGAGGTATAAAACATTGATGTTCTTTTGAAAGTTCAGTCAGTGGATAACATCTCATTGAAACACATGTTATAATATTTTTACCGCTGGGGCTCTGCAGAGTCCTGTATGAAATGACCCCTCCAAGCGCAGGATAAAAGCACCCAAGAGCATCAATCACTCCGTCACTGACTGCACACCTGAAACAAACACTGCTGTCAACTTCCCCTCCAACTGCTGAAATACCCTGAAATGCATCCTGATGGTCACTGTCATGTGCTCTGTGGAGAACGGCAGAGAGCTGCTTCCATTTTCAGAAATAGGAACGGTTTGAACTTCATCTCATTAGGAGAACTGTAAGCCCTTTATTCTGTTATTTCTGTGCCTGTGCTCCCACCTCGGCTACAGTAAAGGCAGTTTCCCAGTCTGTGCTTGCAGCTGCTGAGATGTGAAATGAGTTTCTATGAGAGATGATGGCCTTAAGGGATTAAGAACTTGTGTAGCGAGCCTGTATGCTTCCCCACAAGTATTTCAGTGCTTAACAGTCAGAGATAAGGATATGAGCAATTAGAAAGCTCTGGGTGAAGCTGGCATTGTCACTGTTTGCACAGCCATGATACTCCCCTTGTAGCAGGGTGAGCTGTCTTCAGTGCAGGACAAAGTTATTTCTGCTTTCAAACTTCAGGATAAATGAATTATATGTATTGTTTGCTGTGTAAAACTGAGGACCTGAGTTCAAATCCTTGGCACCCACATAAAACCTGGGTGTGCCCATCACCGTGACAGATAGAGTTGGGGCTTGCTGGCTGCCAGTCCAGCTCCATGCCCAGTGAGAGACCACTGCTCCAGATAATAGGGTGGAGATCAATAGAACAGGACATCAGAGGTCCTCCTTTGTCTACATGCAGATGTCCACAGGCATATATAACACACACGTAGACACATGCACACACATATATAAACACAAACATACATAAACACATGCACACACAATAAATAATTTGTTGAGTTTTGTAGGTTTCCTGATTCATAGCATTCTTTCATAGCATTCTCTTATTCATTTTGAATGCATAGTGTAAAATTAGAAAACTACAATTTTCTCTACTCTTTCCGTGTTGACTGAGGTTTTTCTGTCCTGCCTGGTTCCCACAATGGTTAAGTCCCGAAGAAATCACACAGAGGTCCACATTATAAGCTGATTGGCCCATTAGCTCAGGCTTTCTATTAACTCTTATAACTTATATTAGCCCATTATTCTTATCTGTGATAGCTATGTGGCTCAGTACCTTTTTCAGCGAGGCAGTCACATCTTGCTTCTTCTGTGTCTGGGCTAGGACTGCAGAGAGATGGGCTTCCTCCTTTCCAAAATTTTCCTGTTCTCCTTGACCCACCTCTACTTCCTGTCTGGTTGTCCTGCCTATACTTCCTGCCTGGCTACTGACCAATCAGCATTTATTTAAAATATAATTGACAGAAAACAGATAATTGTCCCACACCATTTTCGAGTTTGTGACTGAGGCCACCCTAATAAGAGAGAGATAATAACAGAGACACATATAGATCTAAAACATTTCACATGACCCAGGAGCCATCATAAGGAAACAAAGACCCTAGGAGCAGACTGGCCAGAGTGGGTTCTGGGGAGCAGGTCTGATAAAGTGTGCCAGGCGGTGGCACGTGAGTCTACGCTGATGACACAGCCTCTGGCCACTACCGTCACTCTTCTCTTCTGTCCCTTTGTACAAAAGATGACAAAGGGCCCACGGCTCACAGAAGGCTCTCTTCTTCAGTCAGGATACAGGGTTCACATAGGTTTGCTCATCCTGCTTCATGGGGTTTATGACCTATTTCACAGCTGAGAAGATCTGTAAAATGACTTCTGCCCTTCAAAAATAATACTTTGGGCAGTGAGTCTAAAAAGCAATGCTCAGTTCATTCAGCAACTGATGGAAACAGATGCAGACCCACAACCAAATATTAGGTGGAACTCAGGGATTCCTGTAGAAGGGAGGGTGAGGGATTGTGAGACAAAGAGGGATCAAGAACATCACAAGCAAACCCACAGAATCAACTAATGTAGGCTCTTAGGCCTCACAGAGACTGAGCCGACAATCAGAGAGCCTGCATGGGACTTACCAAGGACCTCTGTATATATGTTATAGTTATGTAGCTTGATAATTTTTGTAGGACTACAGGAGGAGCAGGGGCTGTCTCTGACACTTTTTGCTAGTTTTTGGGAGCCTACTCCTCATACTGGGTCACCTTTCTCAGTCTTAACACTTGGGGAGGTATTTATTCTTACTGCAGCTTGACATGCCATGTTTTGTTGATACTCATGCTAGGTCTGCTCTTTCCTGAACAGAAATGGAGGAGAAGTGGACTGAGGGATGGGAACAAACATAGGGTGGGGAGCAAGACTGTGAGGAGAGAAATTGCAGCCAGGATGGAAAATGAAGAAAGAGCTAAAGAATAAAAGCAAGGCTCAGGGCTGGGTCAATAACTCAGTGGCAGAGTCCTTGTCTGGCACAGTCAGGTGCAAGGTTCAATCCCACTACTGCCAATAAATAACAATAATAATTCAAAGATATTATTTCACTTCCCCCCTACTGATTTGTGACTGTTTGTCATCCTTTGTCCTCAATGGCTGTTGAAGGGAAGAGGCCACTTTTTGGTTCCTGGCCACTTAGCCCAAAATAATCATCCAAAAACTGTATTAATTAAATCACTGCTTGGCCCATTAGCTCTAGCTTCTTATTGGCTAACTCTTACATCTTAATTTAACCCATCTCCATTAATCTGTGCATCACCATCACCACGAGGTCGTGGCCTACCAGCAAAGATTCAGCATATCTGTCACCAGTGGCAGCTCCATGGCTTCTCTTTGACTCTGCCTTCCTTCTCCCATGCTATAGGCCAAGCCAGTTTTTTCTTCATTAACCAATAAAAGCAACATATAGACAGAAGAGCCTCCCACACCAAATGGCCACAGCCATTGAGTCAACAGTCAAAATCTTAGATGACAGCAGACAATTTTATGCATTTTATTTATTTTCTCTGTCTTTCCGCTATTGATACTATCATGATGTTGTGCATAAATCAGAGTTCTTTAGCAGAACAAGAGTGATGGAAGTGGTGTGTGTGAGAGATGGAGAGAGAGACAGAGAAATAGAATGTGAGAATTTATTAAATTGGTGTATGTTTGGATGCCTCAGACATCCCAGTCTGGCACCAAACACCTGGAGGGTTCCTGCAGGGCAGCTGTTCCTTAGTCAAACCAGGAGGTGGAAATGCTGCTCTGATCTCCACAGAGAATCACAACACTGTAGGGACACCCAGGGAGATGCCCTGCCGTATTTAGGGTACATCACCACAAGTCGGCTAAGGCACTCAAGTCACTTCCTCGGTTTAGGGTCCCAGTGCACTGACTTTAGGGTATGTTAAGCTGACATTAAAGCCTAACATCGCACGTTAGCTTTGCTGCCTGAACTGTCCAGCAGAACTTGCTGTGATATAGCGTGAACTCTGCATGTCAGCGCAGCCCGCAGCAGAGGGAGAAGGGAGTTCCTAGCCAGCTGTGACTGCCAAATATCTGACATGTGCATAATGCAGACAGGAAGTGAATTTTTAATTTAATTCCATCATAAGTAATTGTCTCACAGTTCAGTGGATTCCGTGTTGTATAAAGCTGAGATCTCTCTGTTGCCAATGCTGTGACCCTTTAATACAGTTCCTCATGTTGTAGTGACCAACCACAAAATTATTTCTACTACTACTTCATAGCTATAATTTGGCTACTGTTATGAATCTTTATGTAAATATCTGTTCTCCAATGGTCTTAGGTGACCCTCATGAAAGAGTTGTTTGCCCACAAAAATATGACCCACAAGTTGAGAATTACTGATGGCATCTAGACTCATCCTTGCCTTTTTTTATTAATATAGAATTTTAATTTAATTCTATATTAAAATAAGATTATAGTATGAAGGCTAGAAGGTGTAAGCAGTCATTTATCCCTGAAATACAAGCTTCATAAGAATAAAGTAATGTCCCTAGTCTATTCTGGAAAAATGAACAGCTAGTTTTAGGACATAATGACAAAGAAGAAAGGCTCCAAAGAGGAGTGAGTCCATGGTACAATGCTAAGACGTTAAATTCTGACTGAATATTTTAAATAAGTGTACTGTTGTATTTTCCATATTGGAAAGTTGTTACTAAAACTGACACTTAACCAAACAAAATGAGACCTAAAAGACCAAGAGCTCAGATGTTCTACCCTCTGCAAAAGGAGTGGTGAAGTTGAAGTCATGAATGTCACTAACCACAGTGAAAGTCAGGGAATCTTTGGTATCAGTTTCTTGGAAGCAGCATTCATGGAGCAGACAGAGAACTTTTCTCAACCTTTGGATGGACCATGAGTCACACCTGTTTTCCTGCTGTGTGAGAGGGAACCAGGACAGGAAGGAGAAACACATTAAGTTCAAGGTTTGCCAACCAGGCAGCAGCTTAATGCTAGCCAAGGAAATCCCTCAGTCCAAAAGAAGCCTACAACTTGAAGGCTTTAAGAAGCCTTCCAAGCCTGATATCCATCAACTGTTCTACTTTTCACTATCTCTTACTGAAATTTTTAAGTAATATAAATGGATTGGTGCTTAAAGGGCCATGTGATTGCAAAAGAAGAAAGCTACGGTATGGGATGTTGCATATATAAACAGCTTGTATAAGAAGGGAGTTTAGTCATTTTCAGAATGACAATCATAATACTTATGCTTCTTCCCGTGTGGAGATGAGAGGTGACTGACAGCATCCAGAGATTGTAAACCACAAGGCAAATGTGAACAGACCTCTGAGATCCAGTGGCCCCAGTCTCTATGCTGAATGCTTCCCAGCCCTGCTCACTCACTTGCCTTAGCAAACATGCAAGGGATACAACGCTCTCAGGACCAACAAGTCCCACCTGTGTTTTAACAGACACATGAGTTGTTCTAGAACTCCATGCACGACAGCTTCCATGTTTTTCTGCAGCAGAGAGGCTAATATGTTTACAGGGTTCCTCTAAATTGCTATTAAGATAGTTTTGCCATTTAATTCTACAAAGGTCCTCATGGTAATTCTGACATGCTCATGTATAGTTTTTATTTGAAACAAATATCCACAGATGTCAAAATTGCCTTTTCAGAAGTCATGAGCATTTCCTAAACTGTCACTGTAACCCAGGTCTCTGTCACCTTCAATCTTTTCTGTGTATCATTTAAGCTGTTCTTCGACACTGTCTTTCTTTGGTAGTACTGTCTCTTAGACACAGTTCAGTGATTCACACACACTGCCCAGGCTCTGCTGAGTCATTACCCAGAGAAAAAAAACATAATTCCTCTTCCCAACAGCTTTCCTTAGACACTCGAGTTTCAGAGTAATTCACCTCCATCCCTAAGACTGTGTGAATCTCTATATTCATATGAAATTTTTACACGTGAGAAAAGGCAATAGAGAAGCAAAAATAGGGCTTTATTTGTTTCTTAAGGAACTAAATCTCTGCATTGAATACTGCTTGTTTTCAAAGTTAGGTAAAATATTAAATAAACGCTTAATGATTCAGGTTTATATAAAACATTTGCTCTGGAATATGTACTTGTATTTCTATGCCAGCCATTAATTTGGGAACTGTTACAAGGTTTTAACAACTTTTTTTATATTCCCAATAAACAAGAGCTCAAGTCAGCAAATAGCTTTTTCTGCCTGGTATTATTTTATTAGTGTAATAGCCTTATAGCAATGACTCATTCACTGGTTTATTGGCAATAAGGCACAGGATAGTAGTCAAACATCTTGTGGGATTATGACACTGGTAATTAATAAAGCTTGGCATAAAAGTCATCGACTGGGTCTGTCACTTTCCATTTGGTAGATGCCAATTTTCTGGGCTTCACATGGTTTTTTCAGACAATGAAAAGGAGTAAAGATTTCCAATTTTGCCCGTAGGTGCTGAACTATGGCTGGCTGCACCTCGGTGGATTTTCATTTCCGCTGTATGCGTGCAGCTGTGAATGATAGCTGGGAAAATAGGAAAGCATTTTATGATTGTACCATTACCAAGTTCCTTTGGCTGCTGTCATTAATTCAGCGGTCACTTCTCTTTAAAGGTGGCCAGGTAACCCATAACCTACCAGTTTGTTCTTGCTGATAAGAGTTTTTCATTTTTCTTTTAACTTTCCATGCTTCCTCCAATCAGCCTTGCTTTCTTCATTTTTTTTAATACCATGTGCCTGACTTAAAACTATTACATGGTCTGAAAGCTTTGAACATGAGTGCTGGGATCAGCCATTAAAGCAGTTCAATTTCCACTTTGTTCAAATAGTGCTTTTCTGACTTATCTGGAGAAAGTGTCTGTCAATTCATTTTTTTTTCTTAGCAGCAAAACACATATATATTGTGCTCTTGTAGCTTGTTATTTAAAAAAGGGGGAAATCCCTGAAGAATCAGAAGACCAACTAGAAAACCTGTCCAGACTCTTATAACAAACATTCACTTTGTTTGCCATCAAATGGGAAACAACCAACAGAAGACTGCTGTTCCAGGTGCCTGTCACTGGAAATTATCAGAGCTTAATAATGGTCTACTGTAAACAAATACTTAGGAAGCTCCGCTTTTTAGGAATCATGTCACTCCCCAGTAACCCCTCATCCTGCTTACATGCAGATGGTCTGGCACAATAGTAAGGAAAATATACTGGAGAAATTCTTGGTGACGCTACAAGGATCCAACCCAGTCCTGTCCGGAACCTTCTTACTAAATACGGCAGAGTTTTCCTATTTGTTGTCAGCAGGAATAGTTGATACCCCAAAGTTCATGTATTACGTGGATTTTCATAGAAGAACAAGAGCTTTTTCTTTCTGTATTGAATTGACCTGATTGTTTCCATATTGCCTCCTGTGTTTGTTGGAGGCTAGATCACAGGGAAGACGTGAAAGAAAGAAAATTATCCATATATTTCCACACATCACCTTCACCAAGATAGGTGTTTCAGAATCTGCTTTGTGGCCAACATGCTGCTTAGAAGCACAAGCCAAATCTTCTGTGCTTAAGGACCTACTTAGGCCGCTTGGAGCTGATTGCGTTCTGGTTCTCTCACTGACAAGCTCCGTGATTTCAAGCAAGTAACTTAATCCCTCTCTTAATGCACGCCTTACTATCATCTGGTGGAGTCCGAATAATTTCATACCTACAAAGCCAGTTACAATAGGGTTTGGTATCTGGGATATGCTTAATGTTGGAGATAATATTTACCATCTTTATTTTTACAATCCATTTACCAGAGTGGACATAAAAATGTATACAGAATTGTGTGACACAGATTATGCATGTGTAATTGCAGTAGTGTCATAGGAGAAAATTATACAATCTATGATATCGTCATTTGAACTTACTGGAGCATGGTCCTTTTTGTTGTTGTTGTTGTTGGTTGTTTGTTTTTGAAACCATTCTTTTGAATCAAACTCCAGGTCCCTTGCTGGAATGAACATAAAAAAAAAATGGTTGTACTCTGCCTTGCTGGAGATCCCAACAAAAAGCTTTGCTAAAGGCTAAAGAAACAAAGACTGTGGACTGGGAGGCTCGGTCCTAAGGAATCTTGACATAGTTGTTCTTAATACATGCTTTGGGTTTGGTTAAGACTTTCAGCACTCACTGTAAGAGTAATAAAATGTCTAAGAACACAATTCATAGTGTAGAATTGTAGAGATGCCATAGAAAGTTCTGCAGGCATTAAAGTAAATCTCCCACCCCGCCCCATGTAATCTTCAGTGAGGGCCAAAGTATACCAAACAAAGCATAAGGAGCTTTCACTGAACTTCACACTCAGCTCCAGGCAAAGCTTCAGATAACGGAGAAAGACACGTTGTCAGCATTCTGAAAGCTAGGAGGTAATATTCTGGTTCAGAGCCTACAGAAGTCTTCTACAGAACATTGGAGAAGAAGGACTTCCATAACTTATAAACTTTCCTGTCTGATCAATAAATCATGCATAGCCATACATCTCCACAATGTAACAAACAATGACCAGACATGGGGAAAACCTGCGCAGAGTTTTGGAAAACTGCAAGATGCTGCACAATTGTTGGTCAGTATCATGGTGAGGAAAGAAACAACTAGAACATACAGGCTGGTGGAAACCTGTCTACATACAGAAGAGAAGGGATGAGCTGGCTAAGACAAGTTTGCGATGTTACCAAGTGTATATCCCCAGGACAGTGCTTGACTCAGTGAAGCCTACAGCAGACAAGAAGGCACAGAGTCTCTGCAAAATTATTTTAGGGGCCCAGGAGATGGCTTGGGAGATATAAATACTTTCTATGCAAGCCTGCCAACAGTATTCAATCCCCGCAAAACCCACAGTAGGAGAGAATTAACTCCCAAAAGTTGTCCTCTGACCTCGGCTGACTCACACACACACACACACACACACACACACGCCACATACACTCTTTCACACACACACACACCACATATACTCTCTCTCACACACACACACATGCCACAGACACTCTTTCACACACACACACACCACATACACTCTTTCACACACACACACACCACATATACTCTCTCTCACACAAACACACATGCCACAGACACTCTTTCACACACACACACACCACATACACTCTTTCACACACACACACGCCACATACACTCTTTCACACACACACACACCACATATACTCTCTCTCACACACACACACATACGCCACAGACACTCTTTCACACACACACACACACACACGCCACATACACTCTTTCACACATACACACACACGCCACATACACTCTTTCACACATACACACACATGCCACAGACACTCTTTCACACACACACACACACCACATACACTCTTTCACACACACACACATGCCACAGACACTCTTTCATACACACACACGCCACATACACTCTTTCACACACGCACACACACACACACACACACGCCACATACACTCTTTCACACACACACACATGCCACAGACACTCTTTCACACACGCACACATGCCACAGACACTCTTTCACACACACACACACCACATACACTCTTTCATACACACACGCCACATACACTCTTTCACACACACACACACACACGCACACACGCCACAGACACTCTTTCACACACACACCATGCAAACAGCAGTAATAACAAATAATTTTAAAGGAATAAAAATTATTTTATACTTACTTATTTTAAAAAGTTATTATATATACTTATTGAGTATAGTAACACAATGATGATATACAAATATTAGTGTGCAAGTATTATGTTGTAGCTCAGTCTTTTGAATTGCAGAAAGCATTATATAGTCACATTAAATAGTCACTAATGGCCCTCTGGGGGAGCGGAGGAGAGATTTGCTTTAATCTAGCACTTATTCATATTGGCATTCTGCTCAAACCTTATCATCCTGTCCTTGGAGTTAAAATATTTAGCATTATATTTGTTTACAACACATGCTTTGCTAAGAAGAGCAATGATATATTTCTACAGTACTTAGCTTAGCTTAGGTCTTTAGGAGGCTATCAATACTGTCCACTAAGACACCTGAAGACATCTTCCTACTGGCAGAAAAGCAGGGACATTATTCTGGGAGGGGTTATGGGGTCAATGGCTATTTGTAGAAATATCTAATGTGCTTATTTCTACATCAACTTTATCTCATTCACTGGACTTTTCAAAGGCTTGTGTACTGTCTTTGTTAGGATTTCTATTGCTTTGAAGAGACACCAAACCAAGTAACCAAGGCAACTCTTTTTTTTTAACTGATTTTTATTGAGCTCTACATTTGTCTCTGTTCCCTTCCCTGCCCCTACCCTCCCCTCTTCAACCCTATCCAAAGGTCCTTATGCTCCCAATTTACTCAAAAGATCTTGTCTTTTTCTACCTTCCATGTAGATTAGATCTATGTAAGTCTCCCTTAGTGTTCTCATTGTTGTGGAAAATATTTAATTTGGGGTTGGCTTGCAGTTTCAGAGGTTTAGTTCATTGATACCATGGAACGACATGGTGGCATGCAGGCAGACACAGTGCTGGAGAAGGAGCTAAGAGTTCTACATATTGGTCTGCAGGCAACAGGAAGTAAACTGTGTGCCACACTGGGCATAGCTTGACCATATAAGACGTCAAAGCCTGTCTTCACAGTGACACACTTCCCTCAGTAAGACCACACCTTCTCCAATAATCCACACTTCTTAATGGTGACACTCCCTATTTTCTTTCAAACCACCACACATACTAGTTATCAGAAGGAGAACGGGCGGGTGGCGTCTGGTTGAATTAAACCCCATGGGTTTTTTAATAGGAAATATGCTTCTTATTCTAGGTATTAAAGTTTGAGCCTGGCCATTTCAAGAGAAGAGGCAAAGCTAAGAACATGGCTCTCATAGATATCCAGTTGGATCACCATGAGCGGTGTGACTGTGTCTGCAGCTCAAGACCACCACGATAAGACACCATGTACATCTATCCATGAAGAAGAAAAAGCTCTTTAGGTCCAGATATGGTAAGGGACTCATCCCACCCTAAGCAACCAAAATTGCTTCTCAGCTGCAGTGCAGTGAACACAGGTGAAAACCTCGCTTTGTTGGTGCCATGGCAAGAAACAGATACCATTAACTTCATCATAAATATAGGAATTCATTTATTAGTAGTATGTGAAGATATGTATGTATCCTGAGATACATGTCTATCTCCATGTGTATAAATAGATGAAATATTTTATTCAGTATATTTACTGAGGTCCTCCAGAGACAAATGATTAGATTATTACTCAATAATTTTGCTGTATTAAGGAATGTGTCAAACATGTAAAACATCTCTTTAAAAAACTCAGAGTATAAATTTTTTGAAATGTTTCACAAAACATATCAGATCTTGCTCTCTTAAAGAAGGCTTTTGTCCATTAAACAAAAGATGAGAGATTGTTATGTATATCTTAATTCCATGGCAAAAATAAAGTTTCCAGGGGCAAAAGCAAATATTTAAATATTTTCTGCATGAGATGCACTGCACAAGTACAAATACGGACAGTAATTATCTTTCTTTCCTTCCCCGAAAGAACACCAAATAATACACGGTTGTTAAGGATCAAATCAAGTCCTCTTTTATGTATTGTGTCAAGGCAGGCTCGCTCATTGAGCATGCTTCTCTATGAATTGCTCAGGAAGTGTTGTGATAGTCCTTCATGGGGCAATCAATAGGTTTCAGCAGAATTTTTGATTCTTTTCTGCAGAAAAGCAAGTATTTTCAGGAATAGCATGCCATTATGCCTAAGCCTCTCAACATGGCATTCACAGGAAGATGTGGGTCATAGAAAGTCGGAAATAAGCAAATATTGACATAACTATGAATTGAATAGGCTATTAGATACAGTCTGCATTTAAAAATTGATCTACATTCTCCAAGCTGTGCCAGTCTTTCTCTGTTTTGTTTTTGTTTCTGTGTTTTCAATACATATGCATGGGCTTATCATGTTATATCAGACAGGCCATCATGAAATATAGCCCAAAAGCTTTTATGTGTTAACAAAATAACTTGTATATTTATAAATTCCTAATTCTATAGTTAAGATTCTGAATACATATTCTGAATCAGTGGAAATTAGATGTGAGATTTCCTGTCCTTTGCAATCTTCAGACTCTGTTCTGTAGAACCTGCTAGAGGCTGTGGAGGCTCACGCATACCCTGCTTTCCCCTGGAAAGCTTTACTCATTGGTTATCAGGAATGAGAGTCAGTTTCCCTCAGTAGCTCCCTTGTGTCTACACCAACGTGACTGAGTCCAGAAATGGGAAGTCATTCATCTCTCTCTCCAAAGCAAGAAACTTAGGAGGGGACACTGAAGTCAGGTTCACCTGGGCTGGTCTCTGGGAACTACATTCTTCTTCCTGCCTTGGGAGTAGAAAAGAGAAGTGATTTCTTCTGTGAATCCATTGCTGCCCTGAGCATCAGATGATCAGCTCAAACATATTTGCATAGCTAAGTACGATGCCGTCCAATCCAAGTTGCCAGCTGTGCCCAGCATACCTGTGCTTATTGTCACATGTCTTCTGAAGGTTCAGTTTCTACTCAATGAGCATCAGGATTAAATACTGTGTTGGTCGGCTGTCCAGCATGAGAAGTGCCCCAGGCCACTTTTCCTCCATGCCCACTTACAGGTTTCCTGTGAAGCAACGACTTCCCGTACCAAAACTAAGTTGTAGTTTACCTCACTCACTGTATAGCGCACAGCTCACACCATAGGTGTAAACACAGGCATTAGAGTGCTCTACACAATTCTCAATAAACCTTCCAGCCCACGATAACCAGGTAAAGCCTTGCTGTCCTTTATTTACTAGCTGCAGGATAAGCAGGCATATATACCGAGGCCTCCTTCCCTTTCTTGAAAATCTTACTAAACACTCTCTCTTGGTTTTCTGTTATCTATTCCACATCCAACATGTAGCAAATAAATTTGCTTCATTGCCATCAAAGGACTGAGAATAAAAAACAAACCATTGTACAAATTGCATTTCAAAATAAACTAATAAATATACAGTCTGCATAACTCACTCACCTGGAATAATGCCGTTCACTCGATGTGTTCTTATAGGGCAGAACACTCTCATAAGTGGGGGGTTTTATGGTTTTTGGTTTGGTTTGGTTTGGTTTTGGTTTCTTTGGTGTTTTTTTTTTCATATCAGTAACATGCAGCTTTTCCTCTCACAGTGTTTTCTTTTTTATTTTATTTTTAAAAATGAAAACAAACTATTTTTTATTTTACATATCAATCCCAGTTCCCACTCCCTCCTCTCCTCACAGCGTTCTCTATAGAAACGTATTATGTTTCTTATCTTCATAAAAAATAAATACTGCTTTTGAACAAAATGGCTCAATTATTTAGAACTGAATTGAAACTTTAAAAGGTGTACAATATTACCAAGGTACTTTCACAAACGTTTCTAACAGGAAGAGCAAGATGGGCAGTTGCTAAGAGGCCTGGCTCCTACCCACAGGCCTCCGTGCTCCCTGCCTTACAGTTGAGGCAGTGGTTGTTCCTTCCCCTCTCTTTGCTGGTGATCTTGGCTTCTTCTGTGTTTCTTTCTCCTGGTCAGCCTTTCTATGAATTCTCGTCTAATATTGCCCACGTAAGAGAGTTCCTGTCCTTTCTCTTCCTTTAGGCCTTAAATTAAGATCATCATATCCTCACCCTCCTTTTCACTGCCCTTCCATATGTATCTGGCTGGACCAGCTGGTGGGTCACTGCTGCCCACTCGGGGAACCAGTTGAGGTTTCTCCCTGTGAAGAAGCATAGACTATGACCACAAAGAGGGGCCTCTTACAGTCAAGAACACTTGCTTCCAGATTGATCTTTATGGCATTCTGTCAGAGACAGAATTGAAGCTGCAATGAGCTAAGGGAACCCTTGTTTCTAGCTTAGAGAATAAATAAGTACAGAAATATGTGTGTTATATGAAAAAAATCAATATTATCAGCAGAAATATGAACCAAGGGGTAGGAATGGAAAAAAGGAATAAAGAATACTGTGTGTGATAGTAAATTCAGATATCTTAAAGAAAGCATCATGAAAACTATATGTAAAGCATTAAATGTAAGTGCATTAAAAATTTCACTTCATCTCCTAAAGTGTACATGCATACAGTTTTACTCCCCTGCTAACTCAACAGATATCCAAATGGCTCATATTCTCACAGGCTCTTCTGGTTCAGCACAAAGTTAAAATTCTCAGATCCGTATTCATTTCTGAATTCCTAGAAAATACATTTTTGTTTATTGGCGGCCCTATCATATGTTCTCGGAAATAGAATATTTATAGTGCATTGGTTTTTATCAACATTAACTCAAATTCCATTGTTTTTAAAGATCAACTTGAATACTGATATCTACAAACATAAAAGAACCCTCTGAGGTGTATCAAATAAAATAGACATTATTGGGTAATCTATGAGAAGTTTGATTATTGCTGTTGAAGTTATATTTTCTTTTTATCCTTCTATTGAAAATAATTTTTTATACAATATGTTCTGGTTACAGTTTCACTTCCTCAACTGTTCCCTGTCCCTCATCACCCTCCAGCTCCACACTTTTTCTGTAGAGAACAAACAGGCATCTAAGAGAAAATAATAAAATTAAGTAAAATACAGTAAGATAAAACAAAACAAACAAGTCAGACTAGAACAAAACAAGTAAAAAGAAGGAAAAGAGCCAAAGAAAAACACAAGAAACACATGTGGACACAGAGACACACACACTCACCCACATCAGCATTCCATAGAAACACAAAACTGGAGGCAATAATGTGTACACAAAGCATCTACGCAATTTAGAAAAAAGGCCTTGACTCAACATTATGAGACAAAGAATCTTCAGAGATACCTTTGAGTTTATTTTGTATTGACTGCCTACTGCTGGGCATGACCTACACTTAAGACTAGTTCATTTCCCCTGTGAGACTCGCTTGGGGAAAACTAACTTTTTATTTGTAAGTGCTTATCAACTAGAGATAGCTTCTGGATTAGGGATGGATGAAGACATGTGTCCGCTTTTCTTCTCAACACAGGGACTCCATCTGGTACAGGCCCTGGGCATGCTGCCTCACAGTCTTCATGAGTTTTTATGTGTATCAGGCATGTTTAGAAGGCCTTGTTTCCTTGGTGTCTACATCCCTTCCAACTCTTGAATTCTAACCATCTCCTTTTCTGCAGAGTTCCCCATGCTGAGACAAGAAATATTTGATGGGGACGTCACATTTAGAGCTAAGTATGACAAGGTCTCTGTATTTGTTCTCACCTGCTGCTAGAGAAAGCTTCTATGATGCTGGCTGAGAAGACACTGACCTTGAGTAAAGCAGACCAGTGCTAAAAACCATTTTATTGATATGTTCCTTTAGCAGACAGTAGTATCTAGATTTACCCTAGGTCTCTGGGCTAGCTTGTCTCAGATTCTTGGCCGTCCAAGTACTATAGGATGTGGGTTCCTTCTCGTGGCGTAGACCATAACTCCAATCAGATATTGATTGATTATTCCCACAAGTGTTGTGCCACTATTGCACTAACACAACTTGCATTCAAATCGCCATTGTAAATTCAAATCATCAATGGTTGTAGCTGGATGGATGCTTACTTTTCTCCTTTGATGACATGCACAGTACAGTCTGATACCATGTACACTAGAATACTATGCGATATGGGTGAAGAATCCAGACATCTTGGTAAAGACACTTGACTTCTCTACATTTGATGTGTAAGTGTTTTCTTCAGCAGTAGGACCTTACAATAAGTATACTAGGAGCAACAAACAGCACTAGCAGTCATTTAGATAGTTTGCGGTTTCCCACGGGAACTCTTTCTCTAACAACTTGATTCAATGTAACCCATTCCTTGTACAAGAATCTTCATTTGTTGAAGAGAGATGTCCAGTTATGGCACTGTCTCCCCTACTACTTAGAGATTTTCTTTAGAACACCTTCATAAATGTATGGCTTAGGAAGATTCTAGTATGGTAGGTTTTCATTACAACTCTTCTAAATGGCCCTTAGTTTTAGCTGCCCCATCCCCATCACTCTCTTTCCTCCCCATCACTGGTTCTTCCATTCTATATGTTCCCCCTCCCACAATGCAATCCATCTATAGCTATCTAATCTATTTCCGTTCCTAAGAAGATCCATCATTCCTGCCAGTCCCTTACTCTATACATAACCTTTGTGGTGATACAGATTATAATGTATTATCTATGACTTAACAACTAGCATCCACATATAATTGAATACATGGTATGTTTGTCTTTCTGGGTCTTGGTTACCTTCCTCGGGATATTATTTCTAGTTCTATTAATTTACCTGTGAGTTTCATGAGTTTATTTTTAATTAGTTGCTGAGTAATACTCCAATATGTAAAGGTACCACATTTGCTTTATCTATTCATCTATTGATGAACTTCTAGGTTGTGGCCAGTTTTTGGTTATTATGAATAGAGCATCAATAAACATGGCTGGGCAAGTATTTCTGAAGTAGGGTGAACAGTTCTTTGTGTACAAACCCAAGAGCAGTTTAGCAGGATCTTGAGGCAGATCAATTGCCAGAATCCTGAGGAACCAAAACTTAATGGCTATACTGGTTTGCTCTCTGACCATCAGCAGATAAATGTTCCCTTTTTCCACATCCACACCAGCATGGATTATTTTTTTTTACCAGTTTTGCCATTCTGACAAGTGTAAGATAATATCTCTCAAAGAAATTTGAATATACATTTCCCTGAGAGCTAACAATATTGAACATCTATTTAAGTGTTTTTCAGTCATCTAAGTTTTCATTTTTAAGAATTATCTGTTTATATCTGTACCCCATTTTTATTGAATTATTTGTTTTCCTGATACCCAGTTATTTGAGTTCTTTATATAGTTTACAAATCAGCCTTCTACTGTATATGTAGTCAGTGGTCAAAATCTTTTCCCATTCTTCAGTTTTGTCCAAATGATGATGTTCTTTGCTATAAAAAAAAACCTTTTAGTTTCAAGAGATCTCATTTATTAAGTATTGTTTTCAATGCCTGTACTAATGATGTTTGTTCAGAATGTCTTTTCCTGTGCCAATGAGTTCAAGTTTATTCTCTATTTTGTTTTTTAGCAGCATCATTGTTTCTGGTTTTATATTGGGGTGATGAATCCATTTAAAACTGAGTTTTGTTCAGGGTGATAGGTATGAGTATATTGCATTCCTCTAAATGTAGCCATCCAGTTTGACCAGCAGCATTTGTTGAAGATGCTAACTTCTTTTTCAGATTGTATTTCTGGCTTTATCAAAAATCTGGTGTCCTCAGTTATGTGGATTTATGTCTGTGTCTTTAATTCAACTTCATTGATCAAAGTGTCTGTGTTTATGCCAATACCTGCTATTTTTATTATTATATTAAGATAGGTTATGCTGATACATGTAGCAGTTCTTTTATTATACAGGAATGTTTTAACAATCCTGGGTTTTTAATGTTCCAATATTAAGCTGAAAATAAAGATTTGTCCTTCCACACTAGGGAAGAAGTAGTGAATTTCTAAGTTTTCAGGGCTCCTAATAGTCACTGAGAGCCAGTCAGACGTTAGAATGATTGCCAGTGTCTAGGATTGTATTTCTTCGTTTAAAACTTGGATACATAAAATGTGTCAGTCCTAGCAAAACAGTTCAGTGTCCTTGCATTTTGGAAAATAACAGTCTATGGGAAGAGTTAGATAGAAATGTAAGGTGCAGTGTCTGGGAGCTCTAGGAGAGAGACTTCTGGGCCAGGAAGGAATGTGTGTGTTCATGCTCCTCAAATCTATAGGGAATTCTGCTCCTAGTAATTATGAGGACCTGGAAGGCTAACAAGAAAATGCAGAGGTTTTGGTGACAAGCTGGAAAAGGCAGAAGAAGAGGCTTTGAGATGCCCTGGATGGAGTCATGTGAATTAGACGCCAAGAGCATTCTCTTATTAGAACCAGGAAGCAAATGAGATGCCAATTTTGAAGGCACATCATTTAGGAGAGGAGCCAAGACATGCTGCCATCCTTATAGAGGCCACGGGAAGAATGCAATGATACTCGAAGAACAATGACAAGCAATGAGCTCATGAACCCATAACTTTGTGTTCCAAGATCACAATAAATACTCAGTGAGGGTTAGTTAAATGCTTAGCCCTGTGCTAGACACAACAAATACACAAAACATGTGTCCCTTGCTTTATTGATCCAGAGCAGGGACAACAGATTAAACAAATTATTACATAAGTGATCAGAGGACAGGGAATGATTACTTAAGAAAATAATGTTAGAATATAAGCAGAAAAATTAATAGGTAGCAGGGAAATGTGAAAGAAAGGATATGTTAGAAATTAAAAGAAAAATAGCTAAAGAAATTCTTGGACTAATTAATTTAAGCAGAGTTGGTAATAAATTTGAGTGAGGCCAAGGAAGATCATGGATTGTTTGAAGATCACTGACTGAGCATATAGAAGTACCATATGCCAAGATGAGGGCAGGGAAGAGGTGCAACAGGATAGATAAGGCACACACTGTGAGATATTAAGGTAAGTAACCTTTGATATGTCCAGGTGGGGATATTAGGTGGGTGTTTCAGTGGTGAGTCTAAAACTTAGGAGTCCAGGAATGAGAGGTTAAGTTTAGAGATGGTCCAAATAAGACCAGGCTGAAGAATGAGTGTGGAGAGCACAGAACAACTAGAAGAAAAGAAATTATTTCAAGGGGACCCAGTCAATTTGACCAATGAATACAGAGATGACAGGATGTCTGACTTTTGCCTGTAAAGACTTCTCTAGGCCCCACTCCACTCTGTCCCTGAAAAGCACTTCTCCTATAATAGCATGGTAAACAGAGCTACTAATGATGATAAGATGACTCGGTATCTACACTGTATAAGACCACGGTTGCCAGCTCTGCTTAACTGCTAAGGACATTTTAAAATGTGACTAGTGTGGCTGACAAAGGTTTCATTTCCTTTTTTATGGCATTGCAGTTAGATGCTAATAGTTGCATGGTGCAGGTAGTGGCTACTATATCAGCTAAAGCAGCTATATGCCCTAGTTGTCACCCACAGGGTTATATTCCCAACAACAAAGAGAAAGGGAAAGTACAGTCAAAGCTCTACCAAAGGAGCCCCCAAACCAAGCTTTCTCCAGATGACAGACCTAAGAACAATTCAGTCTGTCCTTTGGAGAGGTGGAATCGGAAAACCAATGATTACTGGGACCCATATGGCAGTATTGGGAATCAAACAACTATAGAAAGGCAAACAGCAAAAAGAAATAAAAGGGAGAGGTGACAGTAGCTCCTTGCAGTGGCGACTGGTCTGAGGGATCTCCTTGTCCCCACTGGTCACACTGTCTGGGCATGTCCCTTCGTTGTACTCTAAGAATCTCAAATGATAGATCATGAATCCAGTGAGATCCCGTGGAGCAGGGGATTGTGACAGACTTTCAGAACTGCGACTGAAACCACTTTCTGCAGCAGGTGACTCATGCCTGGAAGAAAAGAAGTTAGTCAGTTCTCATTGTTTGGGACAATGATGCTGCATAAAGTCCCACTGATCACTGAATTAGCAACTACTCTGCTGTAACTCCTAGAAGTACAGAGCCGTGGAAACATCTTCTTGTACACTAAAGATTTGCCACTCGAATTGGTATAATAAAAGTCTAACTGGCCAGTAACCAGGCAGCAAGTATAGGAAGGGTGACCAAACTAAGGATAATAGGAAGAAGGAGGAGGAGTCAGAGGAGATGCCAGCAAGATGCTGGGAAAAGACAAGAAACCACTTATATTTTATAAGCTAACTCTTATATCTAAAGATAAGTGTTAGCTTATAAACCTGAGATATCGGCCAAACATTTATAAATAAAATTAAGCCTGTGAGTGATTATTTGAGAGCGGCTGCAGGGCACAGAAAAACTTCCGTTCGCAGTACAATCATTGGTCACTACATACTCACTGACTGATCAGTGGGTAATGAGATTTTATGTGAATTTCTGATTAAGGACACATTATTACTAAATGTTGATGATGAATTAATATTGAATTCATAGCTAATTGCACTGTAACTCTTGCCCCAGCAAAGCTTCCTAGCATGTGTATTTTTACTGTAAAACATGTCACAGTCACAGTACTCTCAAGAAAAGAAACTACCGAGTGTTTTCCAATTTAAACCCTGTATGAACACTAAATACAATTTGGTTATCACATAAACAGAGCTGAAGGTTTGTGTGATAATTTACTTTCCCCATATACATAAATGGCTCAGTGAAGATGTTTGAGTTTAACAAAAGGATCTGACGAGAAGTGTTGAACCAATTAGTTTTGCTGAGACACACAGCTTTCACTCTGCTGTCCTGACCAAATCAGTGAAACAGTAAATAAGTATTTTGGTCAATTATTTACCCAGAAATAGAGTTTTTAAAAAACAGAATAAAAATAAGTTACTGAATTCCAATACTTCAAACTCACCACATTTGGCTCTACAGGAAGTAAAGTCATTTTCTTTTTCACCCACAAGAAGAAACATTTCTCCGAGAGACACTTCAGCCAACTGTATAAGCCTTCACATAAGTCTCAGGCTCATGCCTTCTTTCTCATCATAGAAATTGAAAACAGAATAAAAACCACAGAACTGTGAATATTACAGGCCTAAATTGAATCTTAAAATAGAAAAGGAAATGAGACAAAGCTAAATCATCAGCACAGAGCTATGTCTGAAATAGGTTAGTTTTTTAATAGGACATTTTTTCAAAAATGCACTCAGCAATTGTTTTTGAGAATTGACCATGTTTCGGGCCCTGCACTGTACTGGGTGCTCAGAATACAATAATGATTATCACCGTCTTGACTTTCTCTGGTTACAGGAGGATACCAACATATATGTTCTGCCCTCTCTTAGAAAACAGTTCCTCCAGCTGACCCAAGTTCAAATACCCAGTACCCATATGAATAGCCAGGCATGACTCTATGGTGTGGGAAGTCCTGTCTATGTGTTGCTTTTATTGGTTAATGGATAAAGCTGTTTTGACCAGTGACTTAGCAGAATAGGGAAAGGTGGGAGTTCCAAACAGATAGAGGAGGAGAGAGAGTAGGCAGACTGAGGGAGAAGCCATGTAGTCTCTGCCAGAGACAGATGTGCTAGAACTTTACCTAGTAAGCCACAGCCATGTAGCAATTCACAGGTTAATAGAAATGGGTTAGTTTAGGATATAAGAGCTAGCTATCAATATTCTTAAGCTATTGAACAAACAGTGTTCTAATCAATACAGTTTTGAGTAATTATCTGGAGTCTGGGCAGCTGGGAATGAACAAGCAGCCTCCCATTACAACTGCTAGGCACACATAATTCCAACATTGGGAATCAGAGATAGGCGGATCCTAGAAGCTTGCCTACTGGAGAGCCATGGAACCAATGAAAGGCCCTGTCTCGAAAGATTAATATGCAAGATTAATATGAAAGAAGATATCTGACATCTTTTTCTGGACTCCATAATCATATGAATAATTTATGCACACTCCCTCATGTACACAGGTACACACATCATACATTCATTCACACAACACACATGCACACAGCATCACCGCTCACATACACCACAAAGAACACAGGTTCTAAAGCACAGAACTACTGGCATTTTGGAGCATTCTTTGGTGGAAGTGGCTGCCCTCTGTTTAACAATACCCCTGCACCTCCACACACCCGTTCCTCCATTAGTGACAATATATATGTCCATCAGCAGAAAAATGAATTCTAAAAATGTGGACATATACATATTCAAGTTGTATTCATCCATAAAGAAGAATGAGAGTATGTAATTTTCAGAAAAATAGATGCAGCTGGAGATCATTGTGACAATTGAGATAAGTCAACATTTTCTGATGTGGAACCTCTATTTTGTAGATAACTAAATAATAACATATATAACATGAATGTAGAAACAAACCTAGGAGAAGGAAGGGAACTCCTGTGGGGAGAACGGAAGATTGAGCATAAGGTCAGAGCACATGATACATTTGAGTGAAAGTGTCTATAAAACCCATCAGTATGTACAATGACTATATGAAACTTTTAAAAGAGAGACTTTTAAAACAGAGAGCCACTGTTTAATGAAACACAAAGCTGGGTTCTCTCTCCAGGGATAATATGTTATTAGGAATGGCATCTCTCTGTTGATGATGAAACACGGTTAGGTTAAACTATCTTTTTATAACCAACCAATCTCTCATTGTAGCTTAAAGCATCAAATGTCAAAGAGTTAATATTTAATTCATAGAGATACTAGTGGTGGTGCAAATTTTCTCTTTGAGGATCCAGTGTTCAGAGACCCACAGTAGGGAACATCAATAAGTATTGAGCTATCGTGTGTTCATATGTACTATCTGAAAAGGGTACTTATTTCTCATTTTTTAAAAGCATGCATTTAAACACCATTTTTTAAAGGTGGCTTTATAAAAACATTAAAAGGAATTTAAGAAAGAGCTAGCAAGATGGCTTAACAGGTAAAGCTGCTGACCACCAAGCCTGACACTCTTCATTCTATCCCCAAGACCCACATGGTAGAAGGGGACAACCAGCATTTACAATTGTCTTCTGACCTCCACAATCATGCCATGATATGAACATTAACAGATATGCAAAAATTTAAGAAAAATGTAGTTCCTTTTATTGCAAATAATAACGTGAAATAAACATTGTTGGAATTGCATAATTTGGGTCAAGTAAAATCTGAGCCACTGTTGGATAAAATAATGAAAAGAATGTTGAAACCAAAGTAGAAAGCTTTCCAACTAGAGCAAAGGAAATGAGGAACTCAGTTATAATCTCTGTGTCCAGACAGAAGGTAATCAAAATGTTCACTTTGCTTTATATTGAATATGTTCACATGGTAAAGCTCTAGTTCCCTATGTGATAGTGTTGAACCTTAGGGAAGCAACTAGGTTGTGAAGATGTGGCCCTTGTCAATAGAATCTGTGGCCTTCTATGTTACTCTCACTAGGTTACTGGAATAACACTATGAACAATGTGGCTTAAACCACAGTTACTTGTTTTCCACAATGTTGGCATCTAAGAAGTGGAAGATCAATGTGTCAGTTCAGCTGTCCTGGCTTGGGGATGGACATTTCTCTCCTGTGATCTTACACAGTGGAGTTATTTCTCTCCTATCCGTCCTCATATGGACACTACATGTGTTCACCAGGTACTACTATCATGTCCTAATCACCTCCCAGATATCTAACTTCCAAACTCCATTGTAATGAGTATAAGGCATCTAGGGAATCTAGGAATCATGGGGGAAACAAATGTGAAATCATAATACTTTGTAAGGGGCTCCAAGAAACAGATGTTTCTGCCTTTGGCATGTAAAAATACAAAAAGAAGGCAACCATTACAAGCAAAATAAGTCAACTGCCTCTGAACTTGGACTTCATAGTGTCCAGTTATTATACTGTGTGACAGAATCTACATCTGTGCTGAGATGTGCCACAAACTGGGCTTTGGATAGTGGCCAAAAGTCAGAAAGATTTTGTCTTAAATACTAAGGAGGAACCCAGGTTCTGCCAACTTAAAAGAAAACGTATTATATTCTGCAGACCAAGAATATAAAAGATGTGATAAGGATAGCATAGATCAACCACTAAAACCAAGCACACACTTATTCTGGGAAATTTGGGAAAGGGATAAAGAAGCAGGGAGCCACAGAATCTACATAACTCTAGAGAATGTGAGACCAGCACCCGGAGCTGTTGGCAGCAGCCCCTTCCTGCCTACAAATCTCGGTGGTGTTGGAAAAACATCACCAAGGCAAACTTGAAATGTACAAAACACACACACACACACACACACAACCACCAACAGCAACTCCCTCCCCACGTGGCAGCACAAACAGTCTTCAAGCCAAAATGGCATTGCTCTTGTTTCTTCCACAGAGGAGAATGGCCCATGATCTTCATGAGAAAGTCTTAAGGCTTCTGGGAGGGCGTTGCGGGAGATCCTTCCACTCCTCCAGCCAATAGCCGCTGAGATACCAGCCGTTTGGGGCGTGGTCTCTCTCTTTAAAAAAGTGGCCACTTCCCTCCTTGCCCTCTCTTACTTCCTGCTCTGCTGTGGTGACTAGACTCCCTTCCTGATTGCACAGAGGGCTGTTGTCTGGGACGGTGATCTGTAAGTTTTTTCCCCTTTAAATAAATAACCATCCTATTAATCATAATTCCAAACTGGTGTGGGATTGTTTGTGACTTACACCTTCGCCTTCAGGAGATGTCCTATGGCACACGCCCACTGTGAACAGAAGTCCAAAGCATTTAACACTAACATTTCTCACCAAGATCCAGTCATTAGGAGCTAGCATGGATTAAGAGTGTACTAAGAGCTTTTCTGAGTTCTTAATATAGTTAATTAATATGTCTATTGACAAAACCCTACTTTTTAAAATATTCATTAGTATAAATTTATTGTACAAAGTGATACATTTCATAATGACATTTTATTCAAGTCTTTTGTATACTCTGATTATTTTGATTTCCCATCACCCTCCATTCTTTTACAAAGCCTACTTTAAAAAGCAAAATATGGGGGCTGGTGAGATTGCTCAGCAGGTAAAAGGGACCCAGATTCATTTCCGAGCACCCACTTGGTAGCTCACAACCATCTGTAACTCTAGATCCAGAGGATCAACATTTTAAAAAACAGAAAAGAAAAACAAAAGAATAAAAGATGGGGGATGGTACTGTGCTACACTAGGTCAAATACCTTTGGGGGAAAGTCATTGTTACATGTAGGATCTGCAAAGTTCCCCCAAAACTTATGCTTTGGCATAAGGTTCAGAATTTTCAGAAGTCAAGCTTTGGAAAAGTGATTGTATCATGACAGTTCTGACCTAATGAATCAGATGATGCTTTAATTGATTTATAACTGAGTGAACTACCAGCAGAGGGGAGAAACTGAGAAATTGTGAGAGGCAGAATCTGGGGATAAGTCAGTCACTGGGGCATGCCCTGTGTCTTAATTAGGTTTTAATGGCTATGAAGAGATACCATGACCACAGCATCTCTTACAAGAGAAAACATTTAATTGAAGTGCTCACTTACAGTTTCAGAGGTTCTGTCCATTATCATTGTGAGGGGGAGCGTGGAGGCATACAGGAGGACCATGGTACTGGAGAGGTCTTGCAGGCAACATGAAGTTGACCATCAGAGGGTGGTATAGGACACCTCAAAGCCTACAACCAGTGACAGACTTCCTCCAACAAGACCACAATAGTGCCACTGCTCATGGTACCATATGAGATTACAGGTGCCAATTACTTTCTAACCAACACACCCTGGAAAGTCATATTTTGTTCCTCTGACCATGTTTCCCAGAAATTATAAAATGAACACCTTCCTCTGCAACAATTTTATTCTATCCACAAAGGACTGCTTTGCTAAAATTCTAAAGACAACTGAACTACCTGACTGTGCATGATACATCTGTTATCATGAGTCAAAACATATATCTCCGCACTTTGAGTTGTTTTTCTCCAGTGCTTTATCCCAATGGCAGACAGCTAACAGACAATAGCCTTCCTTGGGCCTCTAGTTCTGCCCTGGAGAATGTGCACAGCTTCATATGGGAGAGCAAAATGCACACACAAAGGGAGCACTAGAGAGACACTAGAGGAATGTGGGATCTGTTCCTGGTTTTCTTCTCTGCAATGCAGTTCACATGCCCTACCCCAATGCACACTAGTCAAAGCCCAGGCAAGGGACACTGCCTTGCAAGGTCTTTGTCTCCCTTCCCACCTGCTAGATTGTCTTTCACGCTTGCTGTCACAGTATTTTCTATGTTTTCCTCCTGTGGCATTCATAGCATTTTATCCCACATACACTTCTGCCCATGCAGTTCTCTGTCCTGGGCCTTCTAGAATAAAGAACCCATCTTTCTTGTATTTAATTTCTAATGCCTAACACTGTATGTAGCAAATGATAGGCATCAAATCAACATTAAGGGAGTCAATTATCCTCTCTCAGCACTTGAGTAACTAAAGTTGCATTTCATTAACTGAAGACTCTTTTACACATCCATAATAAGAATAAACACAGATTTAGAGAAAAAAAACACTCACCTCATTTTAAACAAGAAAAACATCTTCATGGTTTATTCTTTTTACAATGCTAGTTACTATACAAAGAAATGTGTATCATGTTTCCATACATATGTATGAGTATACTTTATTCTTATTCAACCCTGATTGATTTCAATTACAAGTAACAATCAAGTGCATTTGCTATCAAGGTGTGAGCTCTATGAAGGCAAAACACAGTTTTTGACCCCTACTTGCCTATTGCTGTAGCTTCAGGCCTGGTTCAGCGACTCCAATGTGTTAGCTCATGGCTACTGCCTCTGATGTGTAGGACGGACACCGCACCAGGAGTAAATATGGATTGTGGCTTGGCTCTATGCAGTACCAGATTTTCAAAAAGGCTTGAAAGCTTTACCCATTCTGGTCTCAGATTTCTTACCTTTAAGACAATCATCAAAATTATTTTTTAGAGTATACATTTTATTTTTATCAGTAATATTGATGTTCCATGTTCTTAGTTTTGTAGTCATGAGTGAAACAGGTGGCAGGGGCAAAATTTCTAGCCAACCTTCTCCTAATGACTGTAGCTTCATTCCAACTCTATTTAGAGTTTAATAGCAACAAGATCACTTGATGGAAGCCACAGTAGGAAGCAACAGTGTGTTAGTGGTAAGAGAACAATAATCAGTTTATGTAAATACTCTAAGTCAGAAGGTCTTCAATGCCTTTTCCAGTTATTAATGTCCTTAAATTTATAACGTATGCATCTAAAATGATAAATAAACATACATTTGAGGCATTGGGAAATAGCTCAGTTGATAAGTGCTTGCCTGTGCCTTGCATTCATGAATACCTGAGTCCAATTCTCAGAGCTCATGAGAAAATGCCAGATGTAATAATGTGTCTAAGTTTGGTTTTATGTTGCCCAAAGACAACTTTGGAAGCTTATTTGGCTTCAACTCCTGATCATAGTTCATCACTGAGAAAGTCAGAGCAGGAACTTAAAACAAGAATCTGGAAGCAAGAACTTAAGTCAAGACCATGGAGAAGTACTGCTTACTGGTTTACACTCCATGGCTTGCCCACCTGTCCCTTTTATACAACCGAGGACCACCTGATTATCTTATAGATAAGATGGCACTGCCTACAGTGTACTTGGTTCTCCCACTTGTACAGTTAATCAAAAAAATATCCATAGGTTCACCTAAAAGCCAATCTGATGGAGATACTTTTTTCATTTGAGATCCTCAGATGACTCTAGCTTTGTCAAGTTGAAAAATAAACTAGCACATGGTGGCAAGCTCTTTGAATTCCCACAGGGGACAGGACAGGGACAAGAAAATCCATTGGGTTCATGAGCCAACTGTGCAGCCTCATTGGTGAGATACAGTCTAATGAAAGCCCCTTTCTCAAGAGAAGTAGATGAGAATGACACCCAAGAGTGTCCCCTGGTTTCCACGTAAACACAGAAATGCATGTGCACACTGGCACGCACACACACACACACACACACACACACACACACACACACACACACACATTGTAAGGAGGCCACTTGTTTGTTTCCCAGCCCCCCAGACTCCTGAAATAATCACACAGAAATCATATTGTTTAAGTCACTGGTTGGCCCATTTGCTCTAGCTTCTTATTGGCTAACTCTTACATCCTAATTTGATCCATCTCCATTAATCTGTCCATCACCATGAGGTTGTAGCCACCAGTAAAGTTTTAGCACATCTGTCTCTGGTAGCGGCTCCATGGCTTCTCTCTGTCTCTGCCTCCTTTCTCCCAGCATTCAGTTTAGTTTTCCCCACCTAGCTAAGTTCTGCCTTGCTATAGGTCTAAATCAGTTTCTTTATTAATCAGTGGTATTCATAGCATAGAGAGGGAAATCCCACATCACCTCCCGATTTCTGTTTAAATAAAAAAGGAAGACTTTAACATAGTAAAATTACATACAACAAACAAGTATCAAAGAAGACTTATAGTTATGATATTTATATATACTTTATCTTTTATCATAACTAAGGAACTCTATAACTATCAATTCTTCAACTCCATCAAAGGCTCCAGAAGGATATAATATTACCTAAGTGAACAATAAATTCATTGTAAACAACTTCCAAATATCTAGAATTGACAGAGACATCTCACTGCCTGGACAGTCAACCAAAGTTCTTCTGTACCATTGGGGCATCCATCTCCAGCCTATAAGCCCATAGTATCCAGCAGACTTTTCCATGACGTAGGAAATTTCAAAGACAGTTCCACCTATATTCACAGTTTGTCAGTCACTTTCTTCTGTGTCCTGCAGAATGTCTGATAGACTCTTTTATGAAGCAGGAATCCCAAAGGACTGTCTCACCTTTGACCAAGTTCAGTAGTCATTTCTTTGTGGGTCCTGCATGCCAAGTTCATATAGCATAACATCAAGCAGTTCAGGAAAGAACAGTTTCTTGCCCAAAATGCTAATAAACTCCATACAGAGCCTCTTTGATGCCCATCACCCTCTTGAAGCAATTGGTGCTGCCACGAGCAGAGGTGTCTCATTTCCATGAAAAGTCCTAAGTTATTAAAACTTTTTAAATGCCATATTCTAAATGTCTCTGAAAGATTTGAAGAATTCCTATCCATCTGAAATATATCTCTATATATCTAGAAAACCTAACTAACATGACTACAAGCTTGACTATTATAGATGACTATCTATTAACCTAATTATATATTACATTTTTAAATGAGCTGGGAAAACACAACATCTTAATAAGGAGCAGAAATATACGTATAACAAAATTAACCTGAAATTTGTATCAATAAACCAAGATTCATACCAATGCAAAGTAGTCATTTCTATAGCATATTCCCCTTTAAATGTAATCAAACATTTATAAACAATATTTGGGAATATGGGTATAGTTCTCTCTAAACTATTTCCTGCTATTTGTTGGCAAAGTAATTTTTGGGAAGTGTTCACAGGAACCTTTCAGGGGGTCCATCAAACCACATTAGTCTGGGATGATTTCACAGGTTCTGATCCTCTGTGGAAACATGTCAGGGCCAGGGTGCCCCAACATAGAAACTATTTTCCCTAATTCAACCTGTATGGAGGTGTGAGAAATAATGTGACACAGTTCACACAGTCATCGTGGAAGGGCATATCTACCCACATTTATTATACAAAACACTTTCTATCCCCCAGGTAAACCAAGGTGGGTACTCATTAATTTTCTCTTTTTGGGGGACACGGGTCTAGCTGAACACTTGCAACTTAAGTCACCAGCTTTGGAAACAACACCTCTCCCCAGGCGTTCTACATTATAATAAAGGAGGAGCCATACATCCTGGCCTTTGTTAGGTGGCTATCTTGCTTGTTTGGCAGGATTGCAGCTGCCTAGTGGCCAGTGAGCCTGCCTGTAAATATTTTGTATGAAATATGGGCCCAAAGAAGAACTTTTTTCCAAAGCAATATATCCTTGGATCCAAATTTTGAAAACAAGATACCTTTAAAGTATATATGTTGTTTACTTAGCTTTTTCACAGTCAAAAAATTCAAAGAAACACAATCCATGGTTTACAGTTTAAAATTTTCTATAGGCTTGGGAGAGAAAAGAAAAATGATAAAGTCATTAAAATAAAAAAGAGAGGAGCTGGGAGTAGTAACACACACCTTTAATCCCAACAATTGGAAGATAGAGGCAGGCAGATCTCTGTGAGTTCAAGGGCAGCTTGATCTATAGAGTGAGTTCCAGAACAGTCAAAGATACACAGAGAAATCCTGTCTCAAAAAGCCAAAAATTAAAAATAAAAATAAAATAAAGCCATGTAAAGATGAAAAATACACAGAGAGTCTGGATACTATATGCTACTGTGCTGTCTTTAAATTGACTGATAGCTGAGGAAAGAGAAAAAGCTATTAAAAGATATTTGCTTATAAATGCTACTGGATTGATTCAACATATATATTTTGAAAATACCTTGACTTCCTAATTTAAGTTAAAAGGTATGTTACTTTGGAGAACAGATTTTGATTTTGTTTCCACAGGAAATGAAAGGCTGTGGATTCCTTCTGGGCTAAGAAAAATCAGGTTAGATCAAGGAAGATCCCCCCCAAGAAATCTCCAATAGGAGCAGATGGTCCTAAGGATTCAATATTTCAGAGGACCTCTGTCAGAGATTCCTCTGAGTCCTGCATCCAGAACAGTTTGAAGACTGATAGCTGAGATACTCAAGCCTCACAGAATTTTCCAGTCAGGATTTGACCATAATCTTAAATTTTCTTTAGGTCCCCATAAGATTATCAGTGCCCCCAATCAGCAAAAAGTAACCTGGAAAGCTACGCCCACATTCCCCAAAAGTGGACTATGCATGTTTGCCTTTCTTTAGAACATTGGATACAAGTTTTTATGGATAATGGTCAGGAGAAAAGCTAACCAAAGGAGATTTGATTCAGAGTTCTTGTTTTTTTTAAAGCGGGGGAGAGTGTTGTGGGACAATGGTCTTTTATCGTGTCACTTGTATTACTTTTAATAAAATGCTGATTGGCCAGTACCCAGGCAGAAGCAGAGGTGGAGCTACAAGAGCAGGAGAATTCTAGGAAGAGGAAAGATTCAGTCTGCAGTCATCACCCAGACACAGAGGACACATGATATGAATGTCTTGCTGACAAATGTACCAAGCCACATGGCTAACACAGAAAAGAATAATGGGTTAATGTAAAATGTAAGAATTAATTAATAAGAAGCCTGAGCTACTAGGGCAACCAGTTTATGATTAATGTTGACTTCTGTATGTTTATTTGGGATTAAACAGCTGTGGGACCTGTAGGACAGAAGCCTCTGTGAGCACATATACACACACATATGTAGTGATAAGAGCATTGGGTGCCCTTCTTTTGTATTAGGAGCTGCGGGAATGTGTCCCCATCACCCCGGCCAACTGGCTAGCTTATGCCCCGAAATAACAACACACAAACTGTATTCTTTTAAACACTGTTTGGCCCATTCTCTTCTAGGCTAATTCTCACATATTAATTTAGCCCATTTCTAATCATCTGTAGCACCCAAGGTGCGCTTACCGGGAAGATTCTAGCCTATGTCCATCCTGGGTCGGAGCTTCATCGTGTGTGTCTGCCTGGGAGCGGGGAGCATGGCGTCTCTGCTCCAGAGCAGAGCTGTCGAGTCTGAGCTCACTTCCTCTTCCTCCCAGCATTCTGTTCTGTTTTCTCCACCCACCTGTGTTCTAACCTATGAGGGCCAGCCAAGCAGTTTCTTTATTTTTTTAACCAATGACCTTCCTCCATCACACATACACCTCAAGAGGGTAGATAGCACCTGAGGATGACACCCAAGATTGCCCTTTGATAGTTATGTAGACACACACACACACACACACACAATGTGGGTTTTCCCTCTGTATGTTGTGAATATGTGTTACTACTATTAGTTAGTAAAGAAGCTGCTTTGGGCCTATAACAGGGAAGAATATAGCCAGGCTGGAAGTAATATAGAAAGAAAGTGGGTAAAGTCGGAGAGATACCATGTAGCTGCCACAGGAGACAGATGCCTGGGATACCAGTGAACTATGAGCCCCATGGTAAAATACAAAATAATAGAAATGGGTTAATTTAAGATGTAAGAGATAGCTAGATATATGCTTAAGTTATTAGCCAAACAGTATTGTATTTAATATAGTTTCTGTATGATTATTTCGGATCTGGGCAGTGGGAATGAACAAGCAGCCTCCATCTACACACACACACACACACACACACAAACACACACGCTTCTAGAGGGTATTCTGAGGGATGACACTCAAGATTATCCTCTGCTTTCCACATGGACACAGACATAGACACACACACACCTCTATATGTGTGCTTACTCTTTGACACACACACAAGCACACACTTAGAAAATTTCAGAAACTAGAATCATATCCATGAGAAGAACTTTGAAAGGTAACAAAGAAGTATACTATCACTTCATCCAGACCTGAACTCTCTCATTTAAAGACGAATTAAATTAAGACAAGGAGACAAGGTCCTGCTTTTCTTCTTTGCATATCATAGATTCAATTTATATAAAACTGGAGAGACACATGGTTTCCTCTGCCTTTTCTTTACTTAAAATGGCAAGCTCAGAAGCGCCAAGGTTGAAAAAGCATCTGGGCTGCCACGCAAATGAGAATAGCAAGCTTCATATTTGGCAGCATCATGTCCCTGTGAAGTGGAATTTTTTCCCTTAAAAGCAGCACTGAACGATTGCAGAGATGTAAGTGTGTAGTCAGCAATATGCGTTCCACTCATGTTTTCTCAAAAGACAGGGACCTAAAACCTCATAACATTGAATCACCACAGTCAAAATTTTCACAGCTTCCCTTCCAGCTGCTGTGAACTGCAGCTGATATGAACCCTCAGAGCATAGCAGCCATTGACTTCCCTCTGCAGAGCTTTGGAGATGTAACAGCTGCAACGTTCTCCCTCCTCTCATGCTCTCTAAAGGGCAAAGAAGCCAGAGAAAAGTGACAAAGCAGACACACTATTGAACACTAACACACAGCTGCAGATTCTGCAGCCTACAGAGCAGCTCAGCATCCTTCATAAACATGTTGTTTGTTTAAGTGAGCAGGATTATCTAGGCATTGTTGACAGAAATTCAGGTAAAACACTAGGGACCATCCTGCTTTATTTAAAGCAGGATATATGTGTGGCATAAAGTGTAGACTAAAATACTGCCTTGCAAAAAAGAGGCTAGTGTGGTGATAGAGAAGCATACTTGTAACCTCGGGTACAACTAAATTTAATTTACATATTTATTCTGAAAGGCCTTGAGATGCCTGCCAGTGTCCTGGGACTGGCATTGGAATGCACGTGTTTTCTGCAACCCATAGGAGGGCAGGTAGAAAGAAGCAAGGAGCTTGTCTGTATTTGACTGCAACAGGCTGAAGAGGAAAGAACTCTCTACTGCCCCACTGGGGTGCAACATGCTAAAGGGACCAACAAAGAAGATGAGATCGTATGACACAATGCATGGCGGTTCCCAAAGAGATCAGAGTGAATTAGAAGATCTTCATGGGTACTAGAGTTCTCCCAGAGAACTGTTGACAGTGGCTTTCGAGAGGTAGATAGCAGACTGACAATAAATGGATCTCACTGCTAAAGGAGCAGATGTTAAAATTGTGTTGAAAATGATTCGAAGCTGTGGGGTGGAAGGGTTGTGATGGTTAAATGTTGTTGACAGAATGTAGAATCGTCAGGAAACACCCCCTGAGGCATATCAGGATGTTTTCAAGAAGGCTTAACTGAGGAGCAAATGGCCACCGCAAGCATGGGCAGCATGGTTGGGACCCTGAACTCAAAGAAAAGTGCAATAAAGTGTGCTGGGCACCAGCACTCAGCCCTTTCTGCCTGGCTGGAGATGCAATGTGACCAGACAGCTCTCACTCCTGATACCATGCCCACATTGCTACAGTGGGCCAAAATCCAAGCCAAAAGAGCCTTGCTTCCTTAAGTTGCCTTTGCCTTTATCAGGTATTTCACCACACCAAAGAGAAATGTAACCAATACAGGGTGTCAAAGAGAGTGACCTGGAGATACCCAAAAGGGAAAGTTCAAAATGTTAAGGAGTGTCCTGGAGAAAACATGTATTTCAAGGATACCCAGACCCCATCTGCTGGAGGAATTTCCAGAAAGAGTCCAAGGCTTAACAGAGCTCACACTCACGTGGAAGTGCTCCTCAGTTCTTGATCATGAACACTCTTGGAAAGAGCAGCAATTGCACTCTCAGAAAACAAGATGGGGCAGAAGATAATTAAGACTGTGAGAACTTGAGATAGAATAAACAACTTCAGTAATAACAATAGCAAAACATTCTCGGAGGAAAGGATGTGGAGATTAAAAGTCATAGTACGGTGGATGGAGATGAGGATCCCTTTTAATGTGCTACTGATAAAGAGTGTTCAAATGCTGGGACCAATGTCTAAAAATGTTAGTTGCTTCTCTTGCCTTGTGAAAACTGATAACTAGGGGCACTGATCCTTTTCAAGGGATTCCTAGCTAAGATTTCATGCCAGCTTGAACTACAAAACAACCCATTTGGGACCAGAAGGATGTAACAATCAAATATACCAGACAGTTAAGATATAATGTCCTCTTTACTTGGCAAAAACAAAACAAAACATCTTTTTAAATGCCTATTTAGGGTAGAGGTGTAACTCAGCTGGAAGAGTCCTTGCCAAGCATGAACAAAGAGCTGACTGAGTTCAATATCTAGTACTGAATGAAGTGCAAGGCAGTGCATACTTGTGGTTCTAGTAGGGCTCATATTTGAAATCTTGGTCCCTAATTAATACACTGTTTTGAGATGTACTAGGAGGTGTAGATTTATTGAAGAAGGTGTGTTACTGGGGATGGTTTTTGAGGTTTTAAAAATCCACACCAGGTCCAGTCTTTCTTTGCCGGCCTGCAACTTATAAATAAGATGTACTCCCTCAGCTACTGCTTTGGCAACGTACCTGCCTGCCTCTGCCATGATTCCCATCATTATGACCAAAGACTCAAGATCTGAACTGTAAGCAAGCTCGTCTTTAAAAACTTTCTTCTGTAAGTTGTCTTGGTCATGGTGTCTCTTCAGAGCAGCAGAACATGGGGCTACGTGGTGAGTTTGAGACCTTCTTGGGGCAGAGATCTCCTGTTTAGCAACAACAGCAGCACCTAAGTAATGTGGCTGTTCTTGATGGTGATCCTTATCATTTTATTGACATGAATCAATGCCCAGCATGCAGTTCTCTTTTAAGTGCATTTCTTGTGAAGTCACCCACGAGAGTCTCCTCGTGCCACCAGAGGAATTTCTCTCCATGTCAAAGCTTCTCATTAAAAACCTTTAATAGCTTCCCACAGTATAATAAAGTGAATTTGGCTGCTAATGGCATGGAAGAACCTTATAAATCTACCCCATGTATCTTTATAGTTCTGTACTTTGCCATATTTTGTGAAACTATGGAATTCAACTTAGCATCTCTACTTTTCCCCCCTAAAGCATAGCTCAACAATCACCTAACATTGTTCCTCAATTTTGTTTGACTCTGTCTATCCGTGCCCTCACCTTCTGAGGCTCTATTTTAATATCACTTCCCCCAAAATGAGCAAGTTTAAAGGCTGCCTCCTCTCTGGTCTCTTAGAGATGCTCACTTACAACCCTTGGTATATTTTATTCAAATATCATACAGAAGAAGGCACATGAAATGGCCAGCACATCCCTGTCATTTTTGTGAAACACTGTGGAAAAACAGATTTTCCATATCCATCTGTTTCTGTATGAGGATATGTACTGCACTCCAGTTAGTGAAGTGGAAGCAAAAACTCTCAGTCACTGATCCTGACAATAATCTTTATGAAACTCCTGGTTTTTGTCTTCCCTTACAGTACACCCTGAGAGCAACTGTAGACTTCTTAAATTTAGAGACTGGGCTTTAGGAATCTTTGCATCCCCAAAACTGTCTAATGTCCAATCCATGCAGCTTGTGTTTGTGAACATTTGTGAGTTGGTGCCAATGTATGGTCAAACACAAAGAGCAACTCTAAACAATGCTGACAGCTGACTGTGATTGGAGAGGCAGACACAGGCCAATGCACAGGGAATGCAGTGGACCAAGAAATAGAAAGCTCTATCTGAAAGGCCAGTGCCACCTTTGGGAACATAGCAAACTTGCTGTTGACGTCAACATGGCATTCAAGCATGGAATTTGAAAGGCTGCAGAGTGGTTTTGCAATATGGTGTTTATAAACATTGATTTTTTTTATGCTTGCTATTATTAAGAATACATTCTTACAGCTGGGAGGTAGAGGCACACACCTTTACTCCCAACACTCAGGAGGCAGAGATAGGCAGATCTCTGTGTGAGTTTGAGGCCAGCCTGGTCTACAAGAGCTAGTTCCAGGACAGTTAGGGCTGTTACACAGAGAAATCTTGTCTCAAAAACAAATAAACAAACAAAAACAAAACAAAAAAGAAAAGTAAAAAGAAAGAATCCATTCTTACCTACTATCTAACTGAACCAAAAGACAACAGAGAAACATCTGGAAGAGATACAGCAGATTCTGTTAATAAAGTTCATATCAAAAGGAATAAACATTCAGTCCGTGTCACACTCTGAGCAATTGTAGAGTTAAAGTCTAGTTTTCTTAATGAGAAGCTCAAGGCCCTTCATTGCGACAGGAGTCTGCCTTGTTAAATGCCCACTTCTATCATCTGTGTACCACAGGACTTCTCAGACATCAAGATGAAAGCTGAGGAAGAGGGTGGCTTACCAGAACCAACTCCAGGTACACCAATCAGATATCCTTCAGGGCTCTTGCTATTATTTAAAGAGTCCCTGAAGATATCCACACTTAACATACTAAGCATACAATATGACATAGAAAACAGAGAACAGGATAGTTTCAAAATGCCCTGTCATGGAGCTATCGGCAATGCAGGGTTTGTTTATAGAAGAGAACATTGAGCCTGTCAGACAAAAAAAGAAAGCAGAAAATACCATGAGATTAGGTTGACCCTGTAGAAGACAGACCTGGGCAGTATTTATTGCAGACAGGTGTAAGAGATGAGATTATGTAAAAAGAAATAAGATTATAGGCTCAGGATCTGCATCTCGAAGATGGTATTAGTAATGGGCTTCTTGAGGAAAAAGAAGCACTCTCATCATACTCTTGACCTTTGACCTCCAGTTGCTTTTACTTGAAGACACTACACCTTGTTATATGGGTGTAGTAGGTGCTTATTTAGTGATTTCCGGTTGCCCTGGCATCCAGTTGAAATACTAGTTCAACTATCTCTTACCAAAACAGCTCTATCACCCTAGACAGGTCTTCTGTCTGAAGAACTGGGGATTGTTGCAGGCAATGTTTTTCCCAGGATTCTGAGAAATTAAAAATGTTTGTATCCTAGCATCAACACAAGACCAGGTCAGAAAAGGGACACAGGTTTCTGTCAGTATTATCAAGTTCCCTACAAGAGTTACTTTTTGGTCATACATAGAAATAAATTGGAAATATAGCTAACTGTCTTCTGGAGAAAAGAATTGACCATTAAAGGCACACTTCTCCTCTTCATGTCCCAGTTAGACTGCTGGAGTTCGAGATCAAAGTCAATAGGGTTGTCTTCCCCAAGCAGAGCATAACACCTTGCATTCCAAGCAATTCTGTTTTTTCCATATCCCCTTCAGGGCTTCCTGCATTTTGTCTTAGTGCTTGATGTATTATTACATGTGAAGAAATAATATCTTTCATAAATACTGCCTAGGTTTTTACATTTTTCTATAATTTAGTAGGCAAGCATCATCATAGTAATAACATTAGTTACAAAGCATTAAATGTTCCTAGTGCTAACTAAACTATATGAGTGTGTGCAAGGTAGACATTATCTCTATAGGACACAATGAAGAACATAAGCACCAAATGTGTGCTCAAGTTCTCCCATAGAGAAAGGGAACATTTCAAATATTTCAAAATATCTCTATTTTTTTCAGAAGAGTGATAAAAACTATGAAATTATCAGAATGGGAGAGTCACTCTGACCGTGATTGTAAACACCAGAAACATTTCATTTACATTCTACTGCATGTTCCCTATATGCTTCCGCTCACCCCTGTGATGTGTGTGGAGCCCATTCTATGCTCCATAGAACCTTGTTAGTGTCTATATCTGTCTGTACATGACAGTTTGGGAACCGGAGGAGCATCTCCATTTTAGTCACTTTTCACTGAACCTGGAGCTGCTTTTCAGTCATTCTAGCACTCTTTCATCCAATTTTCATAAAACAAGGACCCTTACCCAGTGAACCCTCTCCAAGACCCCTCCTTTAAAATCTGAGAGAGCGTCTACCCAATCTCCACAATTACTCTCTGGAACTCCTGGTCCAGAAGCAGAAGTTTAGGACTTGGGCATCAAAATCATTGACCCAAACTAAGGTTTTATTTCTCCAGTGCATACACACTGAATATTTTAAAGGGCTTTGTGGCTCATTCTGAGACTTAGACATAGGTTTTTATAAGGAAATAGTTCCAATTCAACAAAACCAGGGCAACTTACAAGGAGACTTTCCCACCCATCAGTTCGAGATAGCTTCAATAGGTAAGGGGAATATACATTTATTTTTGCCCTAATGAAAATTTAAGAAGAGGATCATGGGGTGAATATTGCTCGGAGTTGGGAAGTTGAGAGATTTCGGGGCATTCTTCACTCTCCTGGGGATAATGAGCTTTATCTAGGACCTACAACATGGTGGCTTTATTAAGGCTCTTCATCGTTGCAGCGTTCTCCTGAACTGTGCTTCCTGTGGCAGGCGCTTTCCTCCAGTCCTAATTGGACAAGCTTTCAGGCTTTGAATGAGAAAGAGTGTGAGTGTCGCTAGCACTCCAGGCTTCTCAGGCAGTACTGCCTAGATTGGAAGGTTGATCTACCACCATGCTGTGGATCCAGTGGCCTATGAGGTCTCAGCAGCACCCCGGTGCCTGATCAAGCAAGGTGGGGAAAGAAAGACAGGCCACTGTTTCTCTCAACTTGCAAGACTGAAACGGAGGAATCAAATGGCTCACATGTATTGAGCACCTGCTACATGAAGCCCATTATGTATTGAAAAAAGTATCAGCAGGTCTGTGCAGCAAGCAAGTGGAACATGCTTGTCTTTCCTAATGGTGAGTTGGCACCCCAAAATGAAGATAAATCTGCTCTCAAAAAGTCAGCATCATTTCTCACATGACTTTCACAATGCAAGCATTTTTGGGGGGCAGAATGGTGCTGTTTATTTAAAGTTCTTTTGCTTTTTAATGATATGTATTCCAAAATCAACCAACTATTTCATCTGCTTTTCAACTAACAAACAAAACAGGAGAAACTTTCTGAATAATTTATAACAGACCAACACCAGGTAAGGAATATTCTACATTGTTTTCATCCTAAACACTGTTTTCAAAACCAGGCTCATATGTAGAATATGTGCTCTTCTTGTCCTACACACTGTTCCCAGGTCAGACTCCTGTAGAATGTGTGTGCTCTACAGGTTTTCGGGGTTAAATTCAGGAACCGGATCTCCATCCAGACGTTTCCTGATGGGGTGTTTGAGAAGAACAGAAATACTTTGTCACTTTTTGCCTTCGTGTGCTTTTGTTGCAACGTCATCTTTCTCTAGAATTAATGGCTTCTTCCTTTGTCGCACACTTGCAAGCAACTGCTATAAAACATGCTGCTTGAAATATCAGAGATTCAGACTTCTGCGTTTGAAGGCAATTTGGCCTCTGAAGTAAGAAAGGGTTAGGACAAGAGTGGATAAGCAAACACACTGGTTTGGAGCAGCAAGGCTTGTGGTGAAAAGCAAGTCAAAAGATTTTGGCAGAGCGTGACTGAATAAATTTAGAGAATCAGTTTTAGGTCTTTAGGAATGAGCCTGTGAAAATAGCAAAATGGGTGATGTGTATGTCGGGGGACTCTGAGAGGAGCAGAACCAAAGGAGTGGAGTTCATTCAAGAGGCAAGTTTCTGTGAACTGTGAACCAGGAACAATAGAAAGCACAGGCAGACATAAGAGTCACAAACATCAAAGAAGGTTTAGGCTTGCATCTTGACATTTAAACCAGGTAATCTGAAACAAAGAGCAAAACCATGCATTGAGGACTGACTGTAAGAGAGTGAGGTGTGGTAGAAGAAGACTTGTCTATCTAGCACAGAAGAGACAGATTAGAGCTAAGTTATTGAGTTCTATATCTAGACACAGTAAGAAAAGCAGACAAATTAAGTAATTAGTAAAGAAGAGAAGTTGGCTTAGGGAACTGGCCCAGGGGGTAAAGTACTTGCCACACAAGAATGAGAACCAGGAGTCCCCCAGAGTTACAGACGATAGCACAAGTCTGTGGTCATGTGCAGTCTTTCTCCAGGTACTAAGACCAGACTTGTGTGAGTACTCAGTCAGAAAGCTATCTGCAAACCAGAGGATGCTCCCTTACCAGACAGCTTCTCAGCCTTCACTACATGGGAAAAATAATTTATATTTCTTTGTTGTTCTCTCATACGGCACATCCCAAATGCAGTTTCTCCTCCCTCCAAACCCACAACCTCCCCTTTGCCCCAGATCAACTCCTCTAGTCTCTTCAGAAAGGAGCAGGCCTCCCAGGGATATCAACCAAACACAGCATAACAAGACACAATAGTACTAGGCACTGACACGCTTATCAAAGTTGGATTTTTAAACATATCCAGTATGTGGCATGTTGTTATAGAAGCCTAATTAGGCTATACCACAGATTCTGGTACAAGGTTCTAATAGCAGAGAATTTCTTATTCCTGTTCATCATCATGATTGGATATGGAGTCAACTAAACGACAAACCATTGACACTCATGGGAGGGATTTACTTATAGGGTTAATTAAAGTGAGAAGACCCACTCAAATGTGGGTGGCCCCTTCCAGTGGCAACCCAGATAAAAAGAGATGGAAAAGGGAAACTGCTTTTGCCTGCTTGCCTTGACTCTTGAATACAAGTTCATCTGTTCCATTGCTGCCTTGCAGTATTACTTCACAGACATGGTGGTTTGAATGAGAATGACCCCCTCCCCTGCCCAGTCACATATATTTGAATGGTTTGTCCCCAGGTGGTGGAAGTGTTTGGAAAGGATTAGGAGGGGTGTCCTTATTGGAGAAAATGAGCCACAGATCATGCTTATAGATTAGATGTAAGCTCTCAGCTGCTGCTCCATTATCATACCTACCTGCCTCCTGCCATGCACCCTACAATGGTGGTCATGGACTCACCTTCTGAAACTATGTCCCAATAAACTCTTTCTTCATAAGTTGCCTTGGCCATGGTTTATCTACACAGCAATAAAAAAGCAACTAAAGCACATGGTACTGGAACTAGCTTCTTAAGGCTTCTATTGGAGACTAGTGTCCTCCAGGTCTTTAGCACTAGACTATGACCGCTGAAACATCCATCCTTGTGGAATCACAAACTATTAGATTTCAGCCTCTTTAAAGTGAAACAGCCATTATTTGGCTATGGGTACAATATCCTATAAGCCAATCTAGTAAATTCCCTTTTAACAGCTGATCATCCCATCTAGTCTGCTAGAGAACTCTGACTAATGCAGGTGGGTAATGAGATGGAAAAGGAAAGTATAGAACAATAAATGCTTTCTTGGAGAAAACCAGTAGTTTAGTCAGTTAGGAGGGATGGGAAAGAGTGAAATCCAGCATCTGTAGAACTTTGTTCAACCTTCAAAGATAGCACATGACCTTGAGTGTTCTACATACTTCATCTTTGCCTGGGTAACTTCCTCATCTACATGGACATAGAAACCTTTTCCCTAGAGTGTGGAAAGAAACTCCTGGGAAATAGTAGATCTGAGGTGTGGAGCTTTTGTATGAACTGGAGGGAGAAAGCATTGAAGTAGGAATTTAAGCTAAGTGTTTCAACAATCCAGCTGTATTTCTGTATTATTTTACAAGGAATAATGAAAAGTAGGGATATATGGGGTATATATTCTGAAGAAGAAGAAAAAGTAGAGAAATTGTTAGTCATTTGCCATGCATGATAGAACTGCCGGGATGGGGCTCCTTTGGCTGTATATGCTGAGGTGGAATGCTGTAGCCTTGTCAAAAATCAATGTGTGCAAGGAAGCTGAGATGTGTCGAATTTGCCTTTAGACTGAAACAATAGCAGATCTGTGAGAAATTTGAAATTGCATAATTTTCCATTTTTCTAAGTTCGGTTTGACATACGTGACAGTTTTTGAAAATATCAGCCCTTCTGTTTGACTTCCCCACTGCCAATGATATGAACTCCATTATTCCTTCTTCCAAACTGGCCAGGAGAACTCAAGCAGAACCCAGAGATATGCCTTTTATACTCCTGGAAGAAAGTAACTGCAATTGTTGAATGTGACCTTTGGAAACAGTTGCTCTGCCTTCTAAGGATCATGATTGATTTCCCACATCAGCATAGGTGGGAGCCAATTGCCCAAGAGCTGAGATTGATGGGCTATCATAATGCAACTGCTTTTCTGAAGAGAGCCTGCAGCTGAGCATCACAGGTGCTGATAAAGTGGCTGCTTATTCCGTGCCCCTAAGGTGACAGTGCAAATGTGTTTCCCTTGTGCACACTGTAAAGTGATAACGAGTCTCAGTGGTGTGGTAGCTTCCTGTCAAAGTTCAGAACAATTCTTAGCAATGTCCACTTGTTCTGTAATTCTATGTTCGCTATCATAATATACACCTTCCCTAGAAAAATATTATCTCTCTCTTCTGAGAAATAAAGTAAGGGACATATCCAAAGGTCTTGCAGAGCAGTAATAAGTAAGGTTTAACATCAAGGAAGAGCTGACCGGCGATTTTTGGTTCATTTTTGTGCAGTCTGAAATTATTGTGACAACACACTTTGGAAAATGTTCTGAAGTTAATGAATTGCACTTTGTACATACTCAGAGGAACATTTTGGTCCTGAGATCTTACTACAGACGGTCCCTGGGGTCCTAACTAGGAGAGCTGGACATATAAGGAGCAATCTTGAGATGGAAAACAGAATGCTATTATACCAGCAAATGACACTGTGCTGAAACAAATGTTCCACCTATAGAAGTCTGGATGCGAGCTCTGTGCTTCCTCTTTTAGCTGAAAATAGCAATGTTTGCAGATCTGAGGCATCCTTGGAATGCCTAGCCAGTTTCAGAGTGAGATATAAGAATGAGTGTGGTCCAACCAACCTCACGGACCTCCTGCGTGTGCCGTCACACTTGTCTACATGGGTTTTGTGAGTCAAGATCCAGTCATTGTGCTTCCAAGGCAGGCACTTGGCCGACCAAACTGCCTTTTCTGCTTCAAGTTTTGAATTTGCTTAAGAAATCTGTTAAATTTTTATGTGCATTTCTATATTGAGTCAACTTAAAATATAATCATAAATTTTCATCTCTTTGAACTTCTATTGTCCTTTATTATTCATGTAAAATCACATTCTCTTTGAACTTAGAAGGCTCTCCACAATGGCCTTGCAAGGGAAAGAGCTGGTAAAAGTTTGAGCTTGTGCTAGGAATTAATTATTTTGGAATGGAAATCAGAATTCAAAATGATAACATCTTAAAATCAATATATATGGTTAACCAGGCCCAAATTGCTATTAAATAATTCTAAAATGGTGTTACTCCAAGCAGGCCTCTGGCTCAAAGAGAGGCAAATGGCAGCATGTAGATCCTGATGATGTCCTTGGCTTAGATCAAGACCCAGGCTGTGGTGGAGTTGAGAAGCACAGTCTTGAATAACTGGAAGTATCTCAGGTCACAGCTATAGTCTCTGTGAGAAACTGGAGTGTCCACCCGCAAACCTGTGCTCAAGCAGTATAGAGCAACCATGATGGAGATGAGGGGATCTCTAAGACATGACCTAAGAACCTACATTGTGGGTTTAACCTAGGATGCTGTTAGCAAGAACAACCTTGAGGCTTTACCTTTGTATTTAAATGAGATTGGCTCTAAAAATCATGCAGAGATGGATACATTTGTCATGACTTGTGAAAAATGATTGATATCTATATGACTCATAATTTGCACCAAAGTTTGAAGCACATTCTTCACAGGTATTCAGAAAAACTTGGCGATTTTATATGGATTGGTAGATAACCACCCTGAGGAAGTGTTTATATCGAGAGCTAAGGCATCCTAAAAACCAGTTCATTGTATAAAAGGAGAACTATGACAATGAATTGTGCCTTTTATCAAGATTTAGAAGTGGTTGCCTAGGAAGACAGTAGGAGAACCACATGCAGAGTGCCCTGTCACTTATGTCTAAAGGGACAGGTTCTGAGTAAGAACATCAATGACAGGTATTTCTGTGGACTCTCCCAGCAAATGAAAGCATTGCCCTGGATAGTCATGATAATTGACATCTAAGTGAAGAGACAGGTAATCCCTATACCAGGACTGTTTATGTCTTTAGGGAACCCTTCTGTGCTGTGCGCTCCAAGGACTATGGTCGATAGATGGTTAGAATCTGGTGTATCAGTGTAGCCTAGTGACTCTGGCTCCCCTATATTCACTCACACTCTGGTGCTAGAGTCCTTTCTCAAGTAGTACTACTCCATGTATGGTCACCAAAACACCTGCTTGGTGTAATCTGCTCAGTATTGGACCTCAGCTAGTATCTGTCTGGTGGGAAGACCCAAGTAAACACCCTGAGAATTGTCAGTTTCATCAGCTACCGAGACATTTTAATCACAATCGAGCATGAGGGCCACTGCCTCACTCATGTTTAGACTAATCGGGGTTCAATCATCTCACTGGTGTCTAGCTGACTCACAAACAGGGGTGCCAATGGTGTTTATAGCACCCTTTCCTAGCCTGTGGGAATGAACGCTGAGCTGTGCTGAGACATCCCCTCTTTCTAGTGTGCACGCTTTAGTGGATTTGTTGCTCCTGGTGAGACTTTGTTTTATTTTACTTTGGATTTTATTAGAAAGCGAACTCCTACTTTGTGTCTATTCTTTCCCCCCTTTTATTTATTCTTCTCTCATGTGTTACAGTCCAACTGTAATTTCCTCTACCCCAATCGTTACATCCCCCAACTTCCCTTCCCCCAGATCCACCCTCCCATCTCTCCTCGGAGAAGAGCAGGCATCCTAGGGATATTGATCAAATACAGACTAACAAACTTCAGTAAGACCAGCCACATATTTCCACATCAAGCCTAGTTGAGGCAACCCAGTAGGAAGAAAAGAGCCCCAAAGGTAGGCAAAAGAGTCAGAGACAGCTCCCACTCCCACTCTTAGGAATCCCGCGTGAACACCAAACTGCACAACCATAGCATATATACAAACGTCTGTCTGTTATTGAAGACTTAAGTTTCATCTATTCCAGGCTGTTACAAACCAAGTAAGATTAGGTACTATTCTTCTCTGCTCCTAAGCTACATTTTATTTGACAATTTGATCAGAGTCAAGCATGAGAGGTTGCTGGCATCCAGCTGCTGTGAAAGTTTGTGTTGTAAGATCAACACTTAAAATCAGCTGACTTTCCTACGGCAGACTCCTCTCCTCCAAGTGAGTGGGGTTACGAATGTGCCGAGGAACCTTAGAACAGAGGCTGGAGCTTCCGAGAGAAAGAATTTTGCCCCAATATGGTGACATAAAAACTCTGCATTTTCAATTTGTTGCACGGCCCCACACATTTCAGACTTTCCAAAACATGGGCCCACTTGTCCACTTTCTCAATCCACGTGTCTGTACTTGTGTCTGTGTCCTCTCTTACCTAGAGGGAGAGTTCAGATGTGCCCATGGCTTCAGGGCACGGCTTTCAAATTCCATAGAAAAGTGTCTGTTGAGTGAGGTGACGTTCACCTGTTCGCTGCTGCTCTTTCTCATAAACACAGCCTGAAGGGTTGAACTTCTTTTTGATTGCGGAGTCACAGTGGTAACTTGCTGTTTAACCTTTGACTCACTTCGGAATGAAAGGTTTGTACTTCCCAAGTGGCATTTTAATAAGAGATGACGGTGAAATGATTATGTGGCTGAGAGTCCTCCAACTAGCTGCAATGCACAGAAACATTTGGTGTTCCATAGACTCTCACAGTATACCCCAAGCTAGGCTGAAATTCGCCATGTATCTCAGACTGGCCTCTAACTCAGAAGTTCCTAACCTGCTTGGAGTACAGGCATGCATCGCCATCCCCAGCTCCACAGGGGATCTTGCATTGTATGGAATTTTATATTGTATTAACACAATAATACAGAGACTTCAATTATGGAATTAATGTACATGGAGTATTCAATCAATATTACCTTTTTAAAAACATAAAAACAAACCTAGGAGTTTAACATCAGATGCAAAGGTAGCTCAGAGGGGTTAAAGGAGATGTTTATGATCACAAACAGATAATTCAAGGATGTGTATGTGCATGCGCATGCATAACAGCCACTACTTATGATCAGGAAGCTGCCCTGTCCCAGACATTCACCCAGCTTTGATTACATAATTTTAAATTTTTACAACAAAGCCATGAAGTAAGCTCTGAAATTATTCCCATATTACATCTGTGGAAATTACTGCTTGAAGAAGGTAACTTCATCAATGTTTTCCAGCTAAGATGGATCAAGATTTTAATCTAAGTTCCATCTATTTCAGAGTCCACGCATATGACTGCTGCCCCCTACTTCTCCATATGCACAGACATGTGCACATGTGTGTGGATATCTGTCTATGCATGCTATATATTCCAACAAGCAATAAAAAGGCTCATGTAGCTGGTAAGAGACACAGCCAGAGACAAGGGAAGCTCCTGTACTCTTCCTTATTTTATGGCTGCCTGCCCAAGTGCTTAACACTGCCATTTTAACTAACAGACACCTTCCACTAAAGCCATTATGCTCCAGTGGCAGGGTTCAGAGAAAGCACAGGTCATTGACACAGGTCACTAAATGCAATTCTGGAATATATTTATGCAACATCTTTTTAAAAATCTACTCCTTGGGCTGTTTAATATGACCCTGGAGATATAATTGGGTGCTTCTATTTCCTTTTCCTGTCCTCCCTAGAGCAGAGGTTTAAGTCAGTTCTCAAGCAACCAATGCTGGACCACAGGAAGAAAGGTTGAAGGAGAGAGCCGTAGGAAAAGGATCCTGATGACATGTACCAGACTTGATAACTGGAGGACTAGGGATGGAGTTGAGCATGCCTAGCATGTGTGAGGCCCCAGGTTTCATCTCCAGCACTGAAATAACCATGATGATTTACTGGATTCATTACATAAGTTAAAGGAAATCTAGCAGCAAGATTGAGATGGTTAAAAGGACCATGGCAGGCATGGATGAAACTGGAGAACAATGGGGTTTAATTTGCACTAGGACTGTGGGCCAATCTGCAAAGTGCTTGTTTTCCACACCCAAGGACCTGAATCCAACCTTTAGAACTCACAATTTTAAAAAAAGGTGGGCATGGTGCTATATTTGAATCCATGTACTGAAGGGACAGAGACAGGCAGAACTATGGACTTACTTGCCAGTTTACCTTTCATATGTATTGATTTCTAAGCCAAAGAGACAGTCTACCTCGAAAAAGAGAAAAATACAGAATGTAAAGAAAAGAAAAAAGATAGAGGGGATCCAAAATATGGCAATGTTGTCCTTCTCTCTTCCACATATATACACATGCAAAAATAACTGTAACACACATGTATCTGCAAATACATGAACACGCCCATTCATATTCACAGATACACAAGACTGCTCCAGTGAGCTGAAGCAGGGCTGTGTGCCTTGACCATAGGGAAAGTATGTTTGCTGACAGAGTGATCAAATATTAATTTTCTTAGACTAGTCATTTTTATATACGAACACTTCCTAGAGCCTCTATTGGGAAGTCACCCAAAAGAAGATATGGAAAATAGAAACTTCTGGGGGGAAAGTCAGCACTGTTGGCCAGGTCAGTGCCTAATTCTCTGCTATGATTACTACCAATCTCTTTGTTCCATATGGCCTTGGGATGAAAGAGAACCTTCCTTCCAAGGGAAGGCATCTGAGCCCACACTCTGCAGGGACAGAGAACGGCATGTGATCTCACAGGTGGCCAGAACCATCTACACAGCTACAGGAGATGGTAGAGCCCAGAGTCATAGGGCAAGTGGTACTGCCTCTCTGCTCACACCAGACCTCCTGGCATCTCTTATCTATGTGAGTCCAAGGGAGCCTCTAGTAGATTATTTTGGGGACTTAACATGGCCAAATACTTCTAGATTGCAACGAAGAATTCCAAGTGATACAGTGTGGGGACCTGACAATGGGAAGGAAGGGGAGGATATATTAAGTTCTCTCTGGCAGGAGAGCCAGAACATCCACGTGCAGACCTGAGCCCAAAAGGTTGTTGTTGCGTTTTGTTCATCTGTCACAGCAGGTTTGCCTGACACAGTCTACTGAATAAATAGCACTAGAATTACTATGCAGTTGCCTCCCACAGTGGTAGCAGGGATTCAGCTTGGGAGTCCAACAGCCTGGCTTTCATTGCTTGGAAAACTATATTGCTTATTAAGTCTGAAATTGGAAAATGCTTATTTGCAATTGAAATTAGAACACAATTTCACAGAAAAGGCTTCCCAGACTCTAAGATGACCTCACACATGCCATTCCTTTAAGGCTTAATGAGTGATTTGAGTTAGAGCAAGCTCAAGTGAAGATTTTGTGCTGGCACATACCCCCATCTGTCCACTGGGACCTACTTAAATGGGCAACCAGTATTAGAAGAATCCCTCTTGTTAAATTGATAACACTTCCACAGGCCACCAGGGAGCCAGGTAATTGTGACAGTATTTCTGGGCTAAATTCCAATCATTGCCACTGCAAATCAGAAGCAATGGAAAAGATGTCTTCAAGTTTTTTATAATTGCATTATCTGTGCTACAGAACAGGGGAATGGAAAAAAGGAAAAATTAAGATCACAATGAAATTAGCAATACCAGATTTATTCCCAATATCACTTAGTGAAATTGCATCAGTATTTTAAAAACTAATTTCTTCTATCTGCCTCTTCACTAACCTCCACTTTAGGGTGTTTTTATCATCAAACTCAGAAAACTAAAGCAGCCACAGTACGTGCTTTTGTATAAGGCACACTAGATAAGATAGAATGGGGAAAGAAAGCGAAGAATATAAAGGGTCAAGTCCTCAGGCCCACATCTGCCAATTATTCCTTGCTTATGTGGTAATGATATTAAGGCCTTAGTAAGGTTTCCTAGATCATGAAATCTGTGTGTGGCTTATGCGCGTGTGCCTGTATGTGTGCTTATGTGCATGTGTGTGAAGTGACCTCCTCTCTCACTCTCCATCTTCTGTGTGAACAAAGGTCTCTCTCTGAACCTTGGGCTCACCAATTGGGTAGCCTGACTGGACATTTAAGTGTTGCAATCCACGGTCTCTGTGTCCTTACCATTGTGGTGTGTGTGTCACCATGCCTGTCTTTTTACTTGAGAACTAGCAATCCAAACTCAGGTGCTCACAGCTGTACAGTGAGCACTTTACCTACAATCGGTCTTCCCAGCACTACAAAGACAATGAAGCAAACTCTGCTGCTGCTGGGCAGTGCGGAGGGAGACACTCTGCACTGGAGCACTGCTGTTGAGTTCTTTGTTGATTCTACCACATACCTGTCCCAAACACCGATGAGAGACTACAGTAGCCTTACCCACTGTTGGAGGGCACACAGGACAAAGTGTAACAGCAGCTGTGACCCTAACCAGGTAGTCACTATATGATGGCCCTCTGACGATGAGCTCTGGTTCCATGTAATACAGACCTTTGCCTTAGACTGCTTGCCTGGTACCAGTGCAACCTGGTAAGTTGACTGAAGGAGACTTCCAGAGATGTCTAAATCTTAGCTCAGCAAGGAGAACCTCCTCCAAGCCTGTTTCTCCTTCAGATACTTGAATGCAGTTCTAAGATGTTCTTCAATGTTCTTTTTAAAAATTTGTAGGTTCTCATGATTCAACCCCTGTTATACTGAATGATGTTTTATATTAAAATTTTCCTGTGTGGTTTGTCTTTTTACTGGAAACTAAGCTGATAAGTAATTGGTAGTACAAGTTATTCTGTCCCCAAAGACAGATTAGAAGATTGATTTGATCACACCCTTGTACTAAAGCATTGATCTTCTCAACAAAGTGAAATTGGATAGTAGTAACCCACAGCACAGGACAACATTATAATTTACCAAACAATGATCTGCAGTTGATTGTGATGTGGAGACACTGAACCGGGGCCTTGAGGGCTTCACTTTCCCAGTAGTGCCCATCACTCCAAGGCCTACGACTTGGGACTGATATTTGTAATACTCTTGACTACTTAGAAACTGGCACTCTTGGCCATTTAACTTTTGGCCTACATCAAGAGATTTAGGATATTGATTAGGAAATAATAGAATTCTGAAACTTTTGGGGACATTTGTTTGAACCCACACGGTCCAACTTTCAAATTTCTATGTCATGCTGAGCTTTTTTGATTGCTTTCTAGCATTTGAAAAGTTACTTAAAATCTTTGGGTATTTTCATCTTTGAAAGAAGCCTTAAAAACACATGATTATTTCCCAAATACACACACACACATATACACACACACATACACACACTGACACATACACACTGTACTCTGCTGCACAAGACCCATGATTAAAGTCAAGTCTCACCATTCTCCAAGGCCCAGGATAATGTGAGAGAGAAGAATGTATACTCCAAAGCGTGTAATAGGTTTGCATAAGGCTTGTACAAGCTTTTGCATAAGAGCCAAAAGTCAAAAAGTGTGTCTAGGGCTGGTGTCTAAGTAAGTAAGACAAGTAATATCACTTAGCCAGAAAGGTGTGAATGTTTATCACACAGAGCAGCAAGGATATACTGGTAATTGAAATTATTTGTCTCACATTCATTTACCAGTTGGTTAACTGATCATGATGTTCTCTAAGATTAAATAGACCAATAACTTACTCACGTGTTTTTAAACAGATGTAATAAACTCTAGGTCTGGGGCCAAAAGCCTGACTTGAGTCACTACAGTGAAGACACTTAATAGGTCCAGCCATCATGTTAGACTGTTCATTGACACCTCTACCCCAAACTCTTCACTGAAGGAAACGTCAAGTAACCTTGAAAAGTGACCTCTACCCAAGGTTGCAAGGATATACAATGAGAAGAATCCCAAGACCATTTTTGACTGTGTTGGGACCACAGCAAATATTCAAACTTGTAGAAAATTTTTACATGATAGTCCTGAATTGATAACTTTGGAAACCTAAAATACTATGGCTAATAGTATTATAATCAGATAAAAGATGGACTTGCTTGAAATACAACTCACAGTAGATTTTGTTTGTTTTCACACTGACTCTAGAAGTAGAGTGTGAGGGGCATTATGGAAGGAAAGACTCAAACAAAGCCCCTGATCGTGCCTTCATTGACAGGACCATCAACAGAGGTGATAGTTGGGTCTTGGGAATGGGAAGAGGTTAAGACTTCCATCAAAGGGCTACTGGTCATATTCCCACACAACTCATCCCTGTGTGCACAACTTAAAATGCATTTGTTTGACCACTCTGTCTCAGAAAATTAGAGACAATGGGAACACATTGGAGAGAATAACATCTATAGAAGAAATTTCATAATGACCTGGATTGTGACAATGCTTGTATTTAGGTGCATCTATTGAAGCTAAGACTCTTAAAAGTAGTTTGTGTGTAGGCACCATGCTCTCATGACATGAACCTCTCTCCAACCATATTAGCGTTTGCTAAGTGGACCAGTAAACAAAATGACCATAGTAGCAAGAAAAGGAGGACTCAGCAATATCTATTTCCCTTACTAAAGATGATCTGGCTAATGCAACTGCCTACCTTGCCAAAGGCAAACACTAAAGATGAGTAAAATGCACTCCCTGTGGGTGACTAGTAAACTATCTCAAAAAGAACAAAGATTCTTCTTCCCTGCAAGAAACCTATCTTCTCGACTTGCTATGCTGTCGAGCTTATGTGAGCATCAGCACTCATAGCCGGCAGGGATGCTTTAACCTCTGTGCTGGTTTAAGTAGGTATAGCACCCAAAAGCCTCCTATGGTTGAACACCTGGCCAATAGAAAGTAGCTCTGTTAAGAAGTAAGGCATTGTTGAAGGAAGTGTGTGTCACAGTGGGGCAGGCTTTGAGTTCTTATATACTCAATTATACCCATTGTGGCATACAGTCCCCTTCCCCTACCTGCATATTAAGAGGCATAACTCTCAGTTACCATTCCAGTACCATGTCTGCCTGCATGCTGCCAAGATGCCAATCATAATGATAATGCATTAAGCCTTTTCATTACACTAAAACTAAGCTTTCTGTATTATATATTTTCGTTATAAGAGTTGCTGTTGTCATGGTGTTTCTTCACAGCAATAGAAATCCTAACTAAGGCAGATTCCTACCATGAATTTCTGTACAGCATTGCTTCTGATGAAAAAATTCATTTACTTGCAAAATAAATGCAGCTAGGGGCTTATGTCTGTGCTAGTAACTGGTCTCACAACAGGTGACATCACCCAGAGCCAGGTAGGCTTAATGGGATGAAGAATTGGTTATGGAAAACTCAATTACTACACCAGTTGGAAGCATCCTAAAAATGATGCTATTTTGTTTGCAGGATAAAACCCTGGCTTTAAATCACAGACCAGAATATAACACTATCTCCCCACAACTAGATTATGTTACCTCAGGAAACAATGTATAAGGAGACTTCTTTTCATCACTACCCTAATAACTCCCACTCAGGATTTTTTCCACTGTACTTTGATTTCTTTCTACATAAAGAGAGAATGTTGCATTGGGGACACAACAACAAGTCCACTGAATTGGAAATGTCCACCTGAACTCTGGGGTATCTTTAAGAACCTCCACACACAATATAAAAACTTAAATGACTACACAAAAACTACAGGTTAATTAATAACTCAGACCTTTGTAGATTAACATTCAAGTCATGCTTCCAAGTAAATAACCTCAACTAGGTAAAGTCCTGGCTGCAAATGTGAAAGAAATACAAAACTGGTGGTGGGAAAAAAAGAAATAATTAAATACTGGTTAGAGTCATTTGAACAGTTACTGGAATACAACTGTTGTAGGAAACTGCTTGTTTGTTCCTGACTGCTCAGCCCCGAAATAACCATACAGAAACTGTATTAATTAAATCACTGCTTGGCCTATTAGCTCTAGCTTCTTATTGGCTAGCTCTTACATCTTAATTTAACCCATTTCTATTTATCTGTGTACCACCATGTGGCTGTGGATGTGGCTTACTGGCAAGGTTCCATCTGGCATGTGTCCCTAGCATGGCTTCTCCCCAACTCCACCTTCTTTCTCCCCGCAGTCAGTTTAGTTTTCCCCAACTAACTCTACTCTACCATCAGGCCAAGCAGATTTCTTTATTAACCAATGGTATTCACAGCACACACAGGGAAATCCCACCTCATACAATTTTATTATTTCTGCAAGTTTTCTATTTGCTTATTGCATGTATTTGTTTATATGCGAACCATTTTCTTCTCTAACAATTTTAAAATTTTGGATACAAACTACTGTGGATTAAATTTAAAATATACTTTAAAGATAACAGAATCATCAGTGAAAACTGAAATAGGATGCAGGAGTTATTACATCCAGTGATGGTTAAAATTGCTGTTAGAAAGGAGCATCTCACATTTGGGAATGGTGAGAATTCTTTATTTGCAAAAATAGCTATATCTTATTTGAGCAGAAACGGAAGTTCAAACATTTACAAAAAAAAATGCTATGGTAGTTACTTTTCTCTCTGTTGTGACAAACACTTTACAAAAGCAACAGATGGAAGAAAAAGTTTAGGTTCAATTTTCAGAAGAGCTGAAGAGCATCACGATAGTGATGGCATGGTGGCTTGAATGTAAGGTGTTAGAATACATCTGGGGTAAGGGAGCACAGAGAGGTGAATGCTTCCTCGCTCAGTCTACTTCCCCTGTTTTGCTCAGTCCAGGACCTGATATTCAGGCCTGCTTTCCTTTCTTCAACCCAGGCTTTATGAAAGACCTTCATAGACATGTTATATTCCATGGTGAACTTAAATCCAGCCAATTTGACAATGAAAATAAGTCATGTAGTTCTGCCCCTCATCAATTTGACACCAAAAGATAACAATTTTAAAAATCACTCCCCAAAGACGTCACCTTTTTCCTTGGCTCCATGTCCTGACCTAAGACTTCAGAAGAATACTTCAGCCCCCAGAGGCCAGGCCAGATCTAGAGATCCCAGGTAAAATACTGTCCACTGACCACTAACACTCCTCAAAGCTTGCCCAACAACCTCAAACTGCACCCCTTTTCCTGGGCTCCATATTACTGGAGGTCAAGCTGATCCTAGGGACCCTAGGTAAGAAACTAAACCTCTTTAAGCCTGTCCACAACCCTATACTGTATCCACCCTATCCCACATTACCAGCTCCAAATTCCATCCAACAACATTTGAAGTAGACTTCAGCTTTACCAGAGGCCAGATCTATCAACCCCAGGTCTTAAAAACCCTAGCAAAAATACCCTACTGGGCCTGAAGACTTGATTATCACCACAACCCTTGGCCACTTAGGCCAGAAGACCAGAGAGGAGAGGGAAACCGAGGAGCAAAATACCCAGGCAACAAAGACAAATGCAGGAATCAACACTTAGACCTATAATCATCATAATCATCCCTAATCCAGATATGTAAATGCCAGGGTAAGAACACAAATAAATAACAGAAAGAGGAATATGGCAACACCAGAATAAAGTTGTCCAATGACAGCAAGACCTGATAATTCAACATAACTGAAGCACAAGAAAATGACCTTAAAAATAACTTTATGAAGATGATAGAGGACTTTAAGAAAAAAATGAAATAATCCCTTAAAGAAACTGAGGAAAAGACAAACAAGAAATTGAATAAAAATAAATAAAGCCCTAAAAATATCAAGAAAGCCAAGAAAAAATGAACAGGTGAAGGCATAAGTCACAAACAATGCCACACCAGTTTGGAATTATGATTAATAGGGTGGTATTTATTTAAAGGGGAAAAAACTTACAGATCACCGTCCCAGACAACAGCCCTCTAGGCAACCAGGAAGGGAGTCTAGTCGCCTGCAGAGCAGGAAGTGAAGAGAGAGAGGAGAGGGAAGTGGCCGCTTTTTTAAAGGGAGAGAGACCACGCCCCAGTGGGCTGGTATCTCAACGGCTATAGGCTGGAGGAGTGGGAGGACCTCCCGCAACACCTCCCCCTTTTGTTTAAATAAGAGAGTTCTAAACCTACTATGAAATTATATACAATAAGTACAAATATCCTATTCTAACTAGCTTAGGTCTTGTATAATAAATAACTTGGCCAAGTCATGAGAGAAAAGTAACTACATTTATATAGTCTTCAACCCCATCAAAGATCTGAGAAGGGAAATAATGTTACCTGAGTATTTAGGAAGTTCAGTAAAACAACTTTCAAAACATGCAACAAATCACAGAGACAACTAGCTACCTGGGCAATCACCCAAAGTCACATTAACAGCGTTGAAGCAACCAACTTTGGTTAAGGCCTAACATAACTGACATACCATTTTCAAAGGCAAGCAACCTTTCAAAATTATCTTACCCTGTCTTGGCAGGATATGACAGTCCTGTTTTATCCATTGAAGCATGCTCTATATCTCTGTCAGTGGTTGAGGTATGGGCATTTCTTTGCCCAAAGGCCAGTTCTGCCAAAAAGAAAGGCTCCAGGTGGAGTGTCTTTGGTGCTCAACATTCTCTCAGGAATAGAGTGGTGTTGCCAGGAGCAATTGTGTCTCACTACCACAAAACTCTGAGTTAGATTAAAGGCCATTTTCTACAGCTCTTTGAAGAAGTTGAAGATTATCTATCTATACTGAGTATAATCTCTATATATCTAAAGAACCTGATTAGTCTAATTATAAATGACAAACTTAGACGACTATTAATCTATATAATTCTCAATATCTATCTAACTTAAAGACTAAGAAAATAAACGACTGTGAAACAAATGAGGACAATGACCTCCAAATATAAACAATGTACAAATATACATTGCAGTAGGTAAATATATATCAATATACAAACATTATATAAGTATCTTAATCAGAGGTAGAAATGTACACTGCAATATGGTAAATATATACAATATATATATATCAATACAATATATGTTAATACATAAAAAATGTTTTAAACAGAGGTAGAAACATGCATGCATACAATAGTCAATATAATTTAACTTTGTATCAATATACAAGAATCAATACCAATATATTTGTATAAAAACAGTAACTCACAATTACAAATCTATTATCCCATCATCCCTCTTTTTTTTCAAAATGATCCCTGAGCTTATAAAATTCCTCCCCCAACCCTCAATCATATAGTAATTATAATCAACCCCTAAATGATGTCCCTAACCCAAGGGCAAACTTTACTGGGAGACGGGACATCGTCCTCTAGAATTACTTCCAGCTGTCATGGGGGTGACGTTCTTTCTGGGGGATCCTGTGAAAGTAAAATGATGGTTAAATTTCAAGATCAATGTCTTTTAAAATTGCCAATAGTCGCTGAGTATTTTGTGCAGGTCTGGCCAAAATGTTGTATAAGATGTGCACCATTTCAGCTAACCAAGTTGGAACTGTCTTGTGCAGCTAGTACCCAAAGCAGATCTTGTAGTAGTGCTATCAGTATCATGACGTCATATCAACCAGGTGGAGTTGTTGTTATGGGGCCCCATCTTCTTCCTGGAAGCTTCAAATGTCACTTCAGGAAAAACTTGTTGTTCATTGGGAAAAACAAACATTAATCATATAGACATATATGTATATATTCACTGAAAGGCATGATAGATATATTCAATGAAAAGTATGTTAGATATGAAGAAAAGCAAAGATGTTTTCTAAACTCATATTTCTTTCTGTCCCATACCATGGCTCTTGACATGAGACAGAAACTCCAGAAACTCTGGGTTTTTCTCTTACCAACAGGCTTGGAATTGGAGAGGGACTGAGCCAGAGTCCAACTTCAAAACCAGCTTTATAAATTTAGAAATATGGTTTAATATTACTTACACAACCCATTCAGTTTTCTTGATATTTCCTATTGGGCAGGTATTTTTCCATCTGTCAGTATCCAAACATTCAGGGTCCCTTGAAATTTTCAAAGATGAGTGTTTTCCTGTGGAGATAAGAACAGAACCCTGCCCCCATTCTATATGTTTTTCTTACCACCTGTATGAATATCATCATTGTGGATGAGTTGTCATTTCTCCTTTCCAAGAGGTTTCTCCTCTTCAAATGGAAACTTTATTAATTTTGATTAAGCTTCTGTGGCGGAATAAGGCACTGAACTATGACTATAGCAAAATAGTGTTAGGAGTCATTTTAGTGCTACTAGTTTTTAAAAATAATTATTTATTGGTTTTTATTTTATGTGCATTGGCATTTTGCCTATATGGGGTCTGTGTGAGGATATCCTATCCCCTGCAACTGGGGGTTGCAGGCTGCTATGGTGCTGCCATGTGGGTGCCTGTAATTGAGTCCAGGTCCCGTGGAAGATCGGCCAGTCAGGTTATCATTGTAGACAGAAGGGTTTGTAGCTAAGTTGTTGTTTACTATTTTCTCCTGGTCACCTGTAGAGTATCTTCCAGTACCATGAGCACTAGTCTCTGATAGGAGTGAATGTTCTAGGTAGGAACCAGCACAACCTCTTTGTGGTGAATGAGTTGTAAAGGTGTCTTCTTCAGCAATAGTGACTCACCATTAGTTTGTGGAGAGCAATCAATAACACTGTCAATAGCCTGAGTTGTTTTGAGGCTCCCATGGGGTTCCATTGGCCATCAACTCTATTGGACGTATAACCCATTTTCAGAACAGGAGGCTTCATTTTTTGACAAGAAATATCCATTTCAGGCTCCAATTCCCATAATATTTGGTGGTTTCATTTAGACCATCATCATACACGTATGTATTTTAGGATGGTTCTATTGTATTAGGATTTTAGACAACCCATTCATATGACCCTTAGTTTTAGCTGTCCTTCCCGTATTCTCTCCTTAGCTTCCTGTTTGATCCTGCCATTCCAATCCATAACTACTCCCCCTTTCATGGGAGGGCATCTCTTTCCCCAGTCCCTTACTCTTTACCTTACCTCTGCAGCTAAACTGATGGTAGCCTGCTTGTCAAAGTCTCACAGCTAACATACACATATAAGCAAATAATACCTTATTTGTCAAGATAAAATCTTCTGTGAGATTAAAAAATAAGCCTGTAAAATAAAAGTTACCGACTTCTGCTATACAAGGGTATGGAGAAAGCATACCGATTCCAAAAGATTGAAATTGGGGTGGAGGCAGCAAGAAAACCAAAGCAAGACCTGAACCTGGCAGAGGAAACATTGCATCATGCAGCTCCATGTTGTCCGTCTGCTGCTCGTGATAAGATTATCAGGACTCAAAGAGCCATGGCCCCATGTCTGCTCCTGCCTTGGAGTGCCGACATCCCACACTTTCCACTCTCCTGGAAAGACAGCCAGGGTTCTGGCATCTCCAGCATCCTGGAGCTTCCACTGCATCCTAGCCTTCATTCAACGGCCCTTCAGGGTGCAGGGAGTCCAGCCCTGTGCTCCTCCTCCACAGCTTTCTGAAACCTTGAGCAGATTTTATGATCCACTCTTTCTCATTCTTTCACCTTTCATTCCTGCAAAACCAGTGTCGTGGGGACAGTTTTCTCAGGTTTTCACGTCAGCTCATGATGCAGCCTGCCCCTTGTGCTGTTTCTTTTCTAAATCTCAATGGTCAGCTCACTGCTAATCTCTTTAACCTATATTTTTCTACTGTTTTCGTCTAAAATTTCAAACTCACTCAAATTACCTTCCTCACAAAACTTAACATTGCTTGTATATTTTATTACCTAAATTTTCAAGTTGTTCTCCTACTTGTGATAGTCACACAATGTAAATATCTGTTCATTCAATACTGCTTCACATATCAGGTATATTTTCATTTGATTTTCTGCTCTCACTTTCTCTTCATCTTATTCTACTTCTCATTCCTCCTTCCATTGTTTCCTCCTTTCCTCTTCCTGTTTCCTGGTACCTTATCCTCTTGCTCCTTCTTCTTCCTTCTCCTTGTCTGTTGAACTGGGATAATTCAAAATACTTGTCATCAAATTCAGCTATCCTTTAATTTGCTTATTCTAGTGCATCATGGATAGTATCGGTTGTATTTTTATTTTATCAATTTCTTACCTCCAAGATTTATAATTAGTTATTTTTATTATTTATATCTCTGGTGAATTTATCATTTATGCATAATTTTTCTCATTTCTTTGTGCTGTCTGTCTGCATTTTGTTAAATGCCTCTGAGTTTTCTTAGATTCATTACTTCAAATTCATTTTTAGAATTTTCAGAGTTCTAGTTCAAACTGGGACCTCTAGAGATATTGAGCTTCCTTCTATGTTTGTGCATTTGATGTAATCATCAGCTTTCTCATCTCTGTGGAATTTTGTAGGAAATTTTTTGCATTAAATAGAAAATGGGATATTGTGGTAATATTTTGTTTGTGTTTTAACAATTAAAGCTTCTCTAAATACCAGAGTGGGGAGATAGCCACACTAGTTAGCCATCCAAGCACTTGGGAGGCAGAGGTAGAGGGATCTCTCTGAGTTCAAGGCCAACCTGGACTACACAAGATTGAGTCAGTCTAAAAGAGAAACAGAGCCAGACAGTGTTGGCTCACACCTTTAATCCTGGCACTAGAGAGGTGGAGACAGGAAGTGATATGGGTGAGCTGAGAGAGGACTATAAGGCAGGAGAAGACAGGAGTTCAAGATTCAGTCTGAGGACTTGCAGAGACAGGATAACCCATTCTGTCTGAGAATTTGTGGAGACAGGATCTTGCCTTCTTCTAGCTGAGGATTCAGTAAAGGAAAAACGTCTGTGTAGTAGCTGGCTCCTTTACTTCTCTGATCATTCAGCATTTACCCCAATATCTGACTTTGGATTTTTATTATTAAGACTAATTAGAATTTATGCTACAGGGTTTCAATTTGGTAGGGCCTTTGACTTTGGATTTTCATGAGCACAAAAGAGTAACTGCTGTGTGATGTATGTGCCGATCGCTGATGTCAAGAGCACCAATGATACTCTCACTACTCAAGACTGAAGGAGTCCATGAACATTGTTATATGGTTTTGAAATAGACACCGGCTTCCAAAAGTACATTTCTTCAGGGCACACAGTCGAATACCGAAGACACTAGGGCTTCTGACAGGAGCTGCAGCCATCTCTGTATTGTGGGATGTGGAAATAATTGTCCTCAGATTCCATGGGGGTAACCCCAGGCAAATGCAGTCACTGATGTTCCTGCCAATCTTATGTCCTGAAGGATATGTGCAGGTAGTATTAAGGTTTGTGGCACTAGTAGCCACATTCTTTGTGAATGAAAAAAGAATTAAAAGAAGGACATGACTGCTCCTAGGTATGGTGGAAGTTTATTGTAGATAAAAAGAGAATGTATCCAGAGGTGCAGGCATCTGAAAGAGTCCAGATTGGAGATAACCAGCCAGGCCATGTGAGGAGACAGGGTAGGAGAGAGTAAGAGAGGAGAGCCAGGAGCAGTGACCCAGAGGCCAAAAAGGGGCCAAGTAGCTAAAATAGCTAGACTATAAGGGAAGAGCAACTGGGAAAAGGGTGGCCCAGCCCACTGTTTTTAGGCTAAAGAGTTCAGGGTTGGGGACAGGGTGTGCTAGAAAGGAGGACCCTGTAACAGGTAGGGACTGAAGGATGCTGGAGACCTGGCATCCAGAGTCCACTTTGATAAGCTACTGGGCACCTCAGTTAGCCAGTTTGTCCTAAGCTTGAGACTTACTATGTCATCCGTGTGTATTACAGGAAGCTCGATGCATGGATAATGTCCTTATATTGCACAGAATGAGTGCTAGCAGAGCTAGTGTTTGTGGCATTGGTAGTCATGTTCTTGAAAGCAGAAGTTTATGGTTAACAACTTCTCCAGGTCCATCTCCTAAGATAGGCTTGGGAAATTTCAGGGAATTGGAGGTACCAGCAGTTGCAATACAAATGGCTTAAGATGAGAACACTTGTAGTGTCCGCAGGGCAAGAATGCATGGGCTTCTGCAGTAGCTGCCGTGGTGACTGGTTCTGAAGTTTCAGGATACTTCAGAGAGGGGTCTACTTTTGGAGACATCAATGCACTAACCTAAAGCTTCTAGAGGATTCCCGAAGCTGGCTGCTGGCCCTAAGACTGGATTCAATTCCCCAGTATCTGTTGCAGGAAGTTGAATTATGGAGGGGTAGGGAAGAGCTCGGCATGCATTGCTTCTGTGGAGAAAAATATACTCCTAGAGAATCTAGCTCCCCAAACTAACTAAGCTGAAAGCCAACAGACACTGTGCTGGTCTCCTACACTCAGGGCTTCCAGGCCTATGCTACAGTACAGTCTCCCCCCTGGCTTTGATTGGGCAGTGAGGACTCTGTCACTCTGCCATACTTACAGAAATCTGCAGCTGAAGTCACGGTTTACTTTTTGTCTCTAGCTTCTTTCCCCAACCATGTGCTATTTAGGGTTCCTGTCACATTGATGATTTCCAGAGTTCTCGCTCAGTCGTTTTCCTTGAAATAGAGCCTTACCTTTGCCACCCTGGTGTTCAGGCGAAAGCCACATGCAGCATGCTTTCCTTCAGCTGTATCAGGATTTTAATTGGATGAGCTCATGTCCCTGCTGCCCAGGACAGAGGACACGTTTTAGACAGAATTGGAAACTGAACAGGTGTTTCCATGTGGTGTTCTTCTCCAGGGTAGGACAAACCATGACCTACTGATTTTCACTGGCTACAGAGGCCTCTGTTTGCTAGCGTTGTGCCATGTTTTTTGGTTTTGTTTTAGATTTTTTTTATGAAACTCTTTGCTCACATGTTTTCTAGCTTCTTCCTATAGACGGCTCCCTGTTCTTGGTCTCCTCGGCTGCTCACAGAGAAGGAGTGGGGATAGAAAAGCCAGGATAGGTATAGAGGAAAGACTCCAGTTGGGTTAATAAAAAGGACATTTGAAAAACTATCCATGGACTAAACACTACACTTGAGAAATTCCATTCTGCAGACATGATTGACAGCCATTCCAAACTGCACTGAGCAGGAGCCCTCAGAAAGAGTTATTTACAGTGCTGTGCACTTAAAAGTAGTGTCATTCTTCTGATTTAATAAGAAAGTCCATGACTTTAGGACATGGTGTGACACAATCTAAAAGCCTAATAGCTTAATTAAGTAGAAAAATCAGGCTATACATTTGGAAACATGAAAAATGCTAACATGCATTGCTGCTCAAGCTTTTCTTGCTTCTACTTATATTAATGCATGAAAATCAACTGGTCTGTGAGCTGATGCAGTTACCTTTCACTAACAATACAAAGTCTATTGTTCTGTAACAGTTACCTTATAAAAGCAAAATTCAGCATGATATCAGGGTTTCTTAATTTGAAAGAAACCAGGAATAATATGGAAAACCACCGAGTTCTTTTCTCATTTCTTTTCTACACATCACAGGTTGGGTAAGAAAAAGAATGGCTTGAATCCTAGGTCTTACTTTGGATCCAACAACTCTCAGGAATGTAAATGGAGACTGTGCTTTCATTTCTTGGCCACCAAGACCCAAATAATCACACAGAAAATATATTAATTACAACACTGTTTGGTCAATAGCTCAGGCATACTTCTAGCTAGCTCTTACATCCTTAATCAACCCATTTCTATTATTGTGTATTTTACCACAAGGATCGTAGTTTGTTACCTCACATCTTGCTTCTTGGATGACTATATGGCATCTGTCTTCTTTCTCCCTGCATTCAGTTTAGCTTTCTCGCCTATCTATATTCTGCTCTGTCATAGGCCAAAGCAGCTTCTTTATTAACCAATGGTAGTAAAATAGATTCATAGCATACAGAGGGGAAACCCACATCACAGGAAGGAGGAGAAACAGGAAATATAAAATGGATCTTTCCTTACGATGCTTTCAAAAGCAGCATGTAGACATCAGTAGAGATGATAATGTGGCATGAATGTGGAGCTTTGCTCACGTGCAAGCTTGGAAATCTAGGAATGCGATTTCCTTCCTGCCTCATGTTTTCTCACTGCACATCTGTAATGGGTTTCTGTTTCTTGGTTGGCCCAGGCAGTAAAAAGTAAATGCCTTATTACCCCCAAAGCTAATCACTCAATTCAAGCAAAACATTCATTCTGAATACTACAGAAGCTTGCCTCCAGGTACTCCCTGGCTTGCTAAGTAGTCCATCAAGATTAGCTTCCAGGAATTCACGTAGCAATCACCCTGCTATTTTGGTTCTGATTGAGTGGGACAAAAAGGTTGGGAACACATCTTTAAACTAACCAGTATAGCCCTCTACACTGGGTAAAACTTGGCAAAAATGTTTGTTAAGAACCAAGTACCACATTTGATTTTCGACTAAAGAACCTTTCAGGTCTCTTTTAATGACAGCATTCTAAGACTCTGATGGACAAGGAAGATTAATGGAGACACAAGAAGAGTTTGGATTAGATCCACCTTAGTGACATTTTAAAGATTAATTTATGGAAAGCTTTGAAAATGAAATGGTGTAGAGACAGAATTAACTCTTATTACCAAGTCCTAGGGAAAAAAATGGGTTGACAGATGAATTAGTGTTAGGATTATAATATTGTGATGACATAGACTAAAACCTACCCATACTCTGTTTTACAGGTATCTTTCACCTTGGAAAGCAAACTTACATGAAGCTCAAACTACTGGACTTGTGAAGAAATACAAAGTTTGTTTTTCTGGATGCCTAGTCAGCCATAAGGTTCATTTGCTATATGTATTCAATGTAATTTACTATATGTATTTACTATATGTAATTTGCAATATGTAATTTACTATATGTAATTTACAATATAAGTTAGTATATTCATTAAATGTTATTACTCAAAATAAATGTCGGAACTGGATTATGCCCAGAGGATAATTTTGCCCCTTTCTTTAGTTCATACATGAGGATTTCAAAGCCTACAGGAAGGCAACAGAAAGATTGGTTCTATTATTTGAATCTCCTAAGTCCTGTTTCAGTCACATAAATCACAGAAAAAAATGCTACATGGCTTGTTTTGTGGCCTGGGAGATTCTGGGAAGCCCTTCCTCGGCAGCTTCACAGTGGTCTTTCGACTCACCTGCTCCTCGTGACAGGAGCCAGTGATGTTCAGGCTGCTGCTCATCTGTTTAAATGACAGGACAGAAAGGCATGCCATACTGAAGTTAGCAGCCAGTCGCTATGGAATGCTGCATTGGAATGTCCAGGACAGAAAGGCATGCCATACTGAAGTTAGCCGATTGCTATGGAATGCTGCATTAGAATATCAAATGGAACAGAAATACAAGTGCAATAGAGTGGAGTTCAGTTCTGTTTTACCAGTGGTGGGATTTTTAGAAGGCATTTCTACCAAGAAGTGTTCACTTTACTATCAGTAGAATTGAGAAACAAACTAATTTTAAAAATAGGTAGGAATAGGGTATATAAATTCTGACCTAGCCTAAAACAAACAGAGAAGAAATAAAGCAAATAATGATAGCTAAATAAATAATAGATACCACTCCCACTACTGTATCCATAACCACCGCATTCATCACCACCACTATTATTACCATCACATCACCTTCATGGCCATCATGTTGTTAACGCCATCAGCCACATCACACATGAACTATCACCGCCAGCAGCATTCCACACATACATTTTCACCATCACCAGCATACTTCCCCTACACACTATCACCACCAGCAGCACCACCAGCCACAGCCACCATCATCATCACTTCTCTCTATTACTTTCTTCCCTGGGAAAAGATTAACTTATGGCAACCGGTAAATGGAAATGAAATGCAGACAGGGAGACTTGGGTTAACTGTATCCCAAATCAAGAATTTTTTTAATATGTTCTGCTTAACAAATGACCCACATGACAGTAGTCAACAAAACTGAAACTTCTGTATGCACCATGAATAAATAAAAACAAACAAAACTTTCTCGCGCTAAAACATATTAAATGATAACAATCTATATAAAAGTTACTACCCATCAGACTTCAATCACTTTATTTTTAAGATTTTTTTTAATAAAATGAAACAATAGATAAACTTGGTTATTATGCTGCTTATGAAAGTAAAACTGATCATATATTCCTCTCATTGTGTTTTATCAGCAAACAGTATTCCCTGAAATAAACACAGAAAGTAAGGACTTCTAACTCTTAGTTTGAACAAAAGATCTGGGAACCTTTCAAATGGCCTTAGCCCATACCTGACTTTCAAACATTATTTGCAAAATATGCCCAAGGCCAAGACCTCGCCTTGCTGTGCAAAATGATGAGTATATCTATTATTCTTGGGAACAAAAGAATGATTGAAGCCAGTTCATTTTATACATCATGCTTGTTGACTCATACATCTGAATATTCACGAGCCACATGTATAAAGGTGACTTCAGTGGGCTTCCTGGTATATTTTTGGCTCCTGATGGGAGGTGTTGTATGTCTGGAGTTATCAATGCCTTAGGCACCAAAAATGCTCCTTTCTATTTGCTTCATTTCATTTGCTCTAAATCCACCTGCTCCACTTTCTTGATAATCACACGCATGTTGGAAGTTCAAAAACAAAATCTCTTCCTCTGTTTCCAGTTTAAAGCTCCCATAGCTGGTGAAACCTGCTCACACAGGGTCTACACAAGCCATGACTCTTCACCCCATTGACATGACATAGCCCCAAACTGAATGGCTAAAATTAGGACTCTGTCATTCCCACTGGCCTTTGGAGTTGCCCATTCTTTCCATGAGAACAGAAAATCAGTAAGAATGAACATGGAATGTCAGACAGCAGATCTAAGACACACCTCTGTGCCTTCTTCTAAATTCTATTCTGGTGTTATTAGGCTTTCAGATTGTCCATTCTAGGCATAAGACACCATGTACATATTTTGTCAGCTCAATCAAATTCCTGAAAGAGAAAAATAAGTAAAATAAGCCACTCACCAATGAAAAGGGCAACAGTTGGTTGTAATAATGAAATTTTTTCTTCCTCTGAGGAGACTCTCCCACAAAGCATGGTATCCAGTGTCTTTCCTGAAAGTGAAAAAGCATGGGGTAGTGGATAGGGAATCTGGAAAAGCCTGGGATTCTCCTGGTAAATTAGAGCAGGTGCCTATTTTATTGAAGAGTGTCACATAGGATAAGAGCACAGACATAGCCAGTGGTGTCAACGATGTGTTGAGACTCTCTGTCGTGGTCAGAGCCCACTGTGCTGATAGGGCACTGTGAAATTTCTAAGGGAATGGATATCACTTTTGAGGGGGCCCGTCTTGGCACAAGAAATTTATTTTTAAAGTTGTCTTTAATTTTTCATACTTTTATACATGTAGACAGTAAAATATGATTATACCTAGACCCTTTTCATTTCATCTCTTCCCATATCCCCTCACCAGGCCTCCATCCAAATGTAATTTATTTTTATTCTTTATAATCTACTAACTCCAGTTAGTTCTGCCCATATGTGCATGAGTGTGCCACCCACTGAAGCATGGGAAGCCTGCCAGTGACTACATTTTCCCCCCTCCTCACAAACTAGACACACATAATGAAAGGTTTGATTTAGCCAATAAGAACCTAGATGCTAAACCTCCAGTTGAGCGTACTTTCCACATCTATCCCATCATGAAGACTGACATAAGTTTTAGATTTAAAAGTGAAAACTGAATCGAAGGCCTTGACTTGTCATTTATTCCTCATGAGGCTGAAGTAAAGTTACATAAACTTCCTCAATCTGAGATTTCTTCTCTGGAAAATGAAGGTTAAACTTGACCACACTATGGAGAATACATGAAATAATACATGAAGACACTTACTGAACAATGTGTAGATGAAGATGTCTGGGCATGTGCCCTGGGTACTGGATTCTTCTCTCTTAGCTAGGTCAAATGGCCCTTCGTTCCCTTTTCCACACTCCATGGATTTTCTGAAAGATAAAGACTGGTTACATCCTGCACTAGGCTTGCAGGAATTTCCTTAGGCAATTTTCAGAGGGGAGGCAGAGAGAAGATTGGCAGTTATTGTTGACTCTAAATACATGATGCCTGTGCATTGAATGATTTTTTTCCTGTGGTTTTTCCCACACTCCAATCTTCAAGTACTGATTCCTCCACAAACAGGAGCCACCATAAGGACAAAGCAGATATGCATGTGTAATAAAAACAGAGAAGCAGATGTCTAACTTGAACTAACAGCAGTTTATTTCTTTTGGCCAACCTGTTGATGCTGGATGTGTGGTGTAGGCAAAGTTCTAGAAGAGATGAGAGGTGACCAACCTGCAGAGAGAACCAGACTAAAGGAACTGATGGCAAAACTCCTGCAAAGAGAAGCAGACAGCGGTGACCTGATGACAGAGGTGGCGTGATGATGGAGCTCCTACATCAACACGTCATGCCACTCTTTCTTGTTTTCTGTGATATAACTCATGAATTGACACATTATTGCAATGATAACCTCATTGGTATTAAGCTTCTGCTTGTTTGAAGTCAAGAACATCCTTTATGACATAACCTGCATTTTTACTGGAGATTTTGTTGGTTACATCCTGTGACTTTACTGGGTTTTTTTTTTTCCTAAACAAGTATGGCAAGTTAAAATATGATCTCTCAAGTATTTATATGTTCATCTTGCTGGGGAGTCAGTATTTGTCCCACTGAAGTCTTATTTTCCTTGTGATCACATCACCCACAGAGTATGACAAAAGTAAAGACATTATCCCAAGGCTGGTCAGCAGGTTCTCATAGCTTCTACCTGGCTCTGCCCATTCACTCTGGAGGAAATGGGTAGACATAAGAAATCTGTCTTCCATGAGTCCTATGTGTACCTGTTCTGGTCAAAGGTTCTCTCAGATCACTGCAAGCATCCAATAACACCTGTCAGCTGCATGAGCAAGCCATCTTGGAGTTTCAGCAATACCCATCTTTCAAAGGTCCACAGCCCCACTAGCATCTTTCCATTTACAACCTAACTAGACACTAGGTAAGAACTTTCCAGCTATACTTTCCCTAAATTCCCACTCAAATATCTGAGGAAAAGAAAAAGTCAGTAGAAAATATCATTCTTCAAATGGGAGGACAGTTTCTTTTGCAGAGTAATAGGTACTTAAAGGCATTGAGGTTCCTGGAAATTGTTGGTGAACTGCAGGTCACATCTCTTTTGTAGAATTGATGTTTGAAGTCAGAAGCTGCAACTTGGTGGTAGAGCACTCACCAAGCGTGTGCAAAGCTCTAAGCTCAATCACTAGTACCTCAGAAAGATAAAGAATAATTTAGCATGAGAAATTAGAAATGGTAGCACCTCGGAGTGATCGCTGGCAAGCCACGGCGCGCAGACATTCTTCCCCTGCCTCCTCCCCCAAGAGAGAAGGCCTACAAAGAAGCTTTATGGAAATGTTACCAATGTTTACTACTTTCCTCCTGGACCCACTATCAAAACCTCTATTTCCAGAATAACTAGCCACTGGTGTAGTTTTCTCCTGCCTCTTCCTCTGGCATTGTGTTATTTGTCAAATCCTTCATCTCCTGTACACAGTTTTTAGTGACTATCATGTTTATGTCATTGTTTTATTTTCTTTAAACTGTAATGAGTTATTTAAAGGCAAAGATATTTGCTGGAATATCTTTTCAACTCCATGAATATATCAGTAAACCACAGTGCTTATTGAAATCAAGATATTCAAATATTCAGTGGTAGAAGAAAGCTGTGTAACTCGGTAGAATCAAGCACACATATGAAATTTTGCTTCTATCCCATATCCTCTTTTTCTACTAATTTATGCCATTTTGTTTGGCTTGATTTTACATAAGCTATCAAAGAATGCTATCACAATATGCATTTTTATTAAGTTGAAGTGGCAAGTAATCAAGGGTTCTGAGAAGCTGCGGGAAAGTCAGGAATAGCCAGGCTCCTTTCTCTAGCCACGACCCCAGAAAGATGAACAAAGTGGAAGAAGACCTGCAGTGAACCAAGCGGGTGATGACACAATGCTGTCTGTCTCTGGTTCACCTGAAGACAGTACAGAACCTCACACTGGGCAGGGATTAGAGCCCTGTTTGTTTGACTTATTTTTCACAGTTCAGTGTGTAAAGCAAGAGTGAATTCTATCAGTAGATGTTAAATTGATCAAGCATTTTGATTTTGGAATGCTAATCTGTGGATCAGTGAGCTTTGTATACATCTGGGTCAAGACGATGTTGTGTGAAGGCAGAACACCCACCACCTGTGCTATTTATGTCGTGTCCTCATTGTACCAAATGGGATTCGGTGGTGGAGGAGTTGGACAAGAGGACCAGAATTCCTACTGCTGCTGTTTTGTGGCATTTCTTTCTTCTTCTGTTGTTTTTGCCAAAGGGGGCTTGGCAACACACTGGCTTTTTGGGGTTTTTATTAACTGAGCTTAAGGAGTCCTGATTTCTGCTCATTGTTTCCAGACCCAGGACAGCGCACAGTACACCACATCCTGTGGTGAGCACTGACTTTATAGGTTTCCTCTCTGGCCAGAAGCCTGGGACAGGAGGGACCTAGTCAGCACTTCAGTCCATGCCAGCCTCCAGCCTCCAGGAGGGCATGATACATAAAAATAGCAGGCATGTGGTGAATGACTGCCTTGGCAACCAGTTCTAATTTTACCATCTTTGTACCTTCCTTCATCCTCCACACAGATAGTCCTATAATGCCTGTTTCAGCTTAAACATTTTCTGCCCTCTATGCAGTTGAAGTTAGATGCCATTTCACACTTGGTTACTGGGCCATTGTTAAATCCCCAGTCATACGTCTCCCTAAGCTGAGGAATCCTGACCCTACCTGTCTCTGGTGTTCTAACAAGAAAGGCTCTTATGCACACAGTTCATTTCTACGCAATGTCCCACTATCACTTGCATGTCTTATTACCCAGTGTTTTCCCCTAGGATTTCTAGCCCATGCCCCACCAGCAACAACACAGCTCATGTCACAAAATAGGTATGAGCAGGATTCAGAGAAGGCTGCAGAGGTGTCTGCTCCCACAGTAGGCATGCCTTAATGTTTCCTCCCTGTTCAGTGCAGGCAGACCTGTGCATACCAAGACCAGTGCAGCCATGATGCTTCTAATCAATTGTTTCTAAGTTAGCCAAAATAGATAGGATGCTGCAGGGATGACCTAATCAAGTGAGTCTTTCCTGTCACTAGGATGATGAAAAAAAAAGAAAAGTGTTTTGTGTGAGCGGATTCTTTTGTGTCTAGTTTTGAGTGTCAAAGGAGCCTAACAAAAACTTGAAAGTCGCCTCTGGGAGCTGAGAACAATCCCCAGTGGAATCTGGAAGGGACTTGCGACTTGAATAGGCAGCTTTCTAGAGGGGAATCAATCTAGTTGACATCTTCTTTCAAACTTGAAAGTGGCTGAGCAGAGAATTCAGGCACACAAGCGGTGTGAGACAACAAATGCCGCCTGGATTAGCTAATTTAGTCACTACAGTAAGCCTTAAAGAAATCCATTCTATGTCATGATTAAGCTCATACAAGGGAATGTATGATGTCATTCTGTGCCCAGCACAGTGTCACCTGTCAGTCATGGGATGCTTAAAGTCCTTCCAATCAAGGCCTCTGCCTCATACCCTTATGAAATGCAAGGATCCACGTTGGAAGTTCATAATCAAGACAGTCATGGGGCTAACTCTATCTAGATATAGGCCACGGTGTAGGTTCATGAATATTGGGGATCATACTACTGCTTTGTATCTGGGGTCCATGATTCATGATTGCTTTCTCTTCCATCATGCATTCCTTCAAGGAATCACTCTATCTTTAGGATTACCAAAAAGCTAGTCTTTTCCCACCTAAACACAGGATTTTCAGAAATAGTAAACAAGTCTGCCCTTGCCTCCATATAAGAAGGCAAAGAAGGAACAATGAAAATTGTGGGGGATTAAACTAAGTGAAAGACAAGCTGCTAAGTAGAATGAAATGAGATTATGAAGACAAAGGCAAGTCAGACTGCCCCCCAGTTAACACAGAGAAAATGAGGACCAGGTGAACTTAGAGCTGAAGTTACATGAACTGCAAATTAGATGTCCACATTTTCTGTTCCAAACACAACTTCTTAACTACACTAGTGCAGAGGGTTCCTCGGGATGAAGATGGAAAGCAGGAGGGGTCATTGCTTCTGCAATGAAAACTCTGAGAGTAAATATAGAAGTGCACACTACCTGTGTTTGGGAGCATGCATGTCTCAACATTTGTAACAGATACATGGAGAGCCTGATTTTGATAAGTTGTAACTTGTTGTGGAAGCCTATGGAGGAGACCCAAATAAAACACACCAATTTTTTTTCTTTGAGATGATTTAGGTTAAAATACTAAAGAGTCCTAACACACTTTTTTTTTCAGCTGCAAAAATCACCCAGATGCTGAGTGATCACATTCTCCACCTCAAGCACAAAGCAGATGGCAAAGTGGAAGTGGGCTGACAGTGATCTCTCGAAGTCAGCCACCAATAACACAATCCTTCAGCCTGGCTGCACCACCTCCCTCGACAACTCCAAACGTTCTAATGTCTGAGCCTATGGGGGACAGTTTTCATTCAAATCCTAACACTGAAATCCCATTGCTTAGAGGGGTGGAGACAGGAGGCTTGGTGAGGGATTCCCCTCTGTATGCTGTATTGTTGGTTAATAAAGGACTGCTTTGGGCCTGTGCAGGACAGAATATAGATAGGTGGGGGAAAACGAAGCTGAATGCCGGGAGAAGGAAAGGTGGAGTCATAGACCCGCTGTGTGCCTGAAAATGAGGCTCTGAACAGACCTCCACCCCGCCATGTTGGTCTGGGTGGGGCAAGCAGGCAATGCCATATTTCCCCTAGCAATGATGCCACTTAAATTAATATGAAGTGATTAGCATTTTTAAAAGCACTTCTGGTAAGAAAATAATTACAGATATGCAATAAAGACCTCTAAATGGTCACAGGGTTGAACAAATGTTCATATGCTTGGCAGAGAGAATAAAAAGAGTATAGAGAGTTATGAAAAGAAGTAAATTGTTTATAAAAAAAACAAAGTCTTTAAAGAGACAGAGTACAGACAGTCATAGATTAAAGAAATAAAGAAAGAAGCCACATAAAGATAGAGAATACACAAAGAGTATGGATAATGTATATTATTGTGTTTTCTTTGAATTTTTTGACTGTGAAATAACCAACATATATACTTTAAAGGTATTTTTGTCTTCAAAATTTGAGTCTAAGAATATGCTGCTTTGGAAATGAGGTTCTTTTTTTGTTTCCACAGAGAATGAGAACCTTTGGATTGCTTCGAGACTAAGATGGTTTGATGGACTAAGACCCCTTGAAAAGTTGCCATGAACACCCCCAAAAATTACTTCACTGAACTGCTGACTGAGATGAACTTAGCACACAGGATATTCCAGGAAAGACCAGATTAACAAGCACCCCCAATCAGCAGGAAGTAGTTTAGAGAATTATACGTGGTGATACACAGACTAACAGAAATTGGTTAAATTAAGATGCAAGAGTTAGCAATAAGAAGCTAGAGCTAATGGGCCAAACAGTGTTTTAAATAATATAGTTTCTGTGGGATTATTTTGGTTCTGGGTGGCCAGGATGAACAAGCAGGCTTCCCTCAACAGAGACTCCCTTGGGCTTGCTGGCTGGTCAATATAACTTAGTCTGTTTGGAAAGTTAGAGGCCAGTGAGAGACCCTGTCTAAAAACTCAAGGCAAATGGGACTTACAGAAGGACAGGAGAAGTGGTGTCATGACCTCCACAGGCATGTGCGTATGTCCATGTACATCTCTACACACATTCCTGACACTCATGCATGTACACTCATGCATGCACACTCATGCATGCACACACACAAATACTTAGTAAGCTTCTGAGCAGCTAGCAGTCTGCCAGAGTCTAACACTGGAATTGTGCCAAGTTACTCATAGGTCATACAAGATGCAAGAAGAAAGCAGTGACGATGTGAAGCTAGGCTCACTGCCTTCCGAGTGTCCAGGGCCCCATCTGTCAATGTGTGCTCTAAGCCCAGAATGACTGCTTCTTTTCTAGGGCTGCAAACCTGCATGCCTCAGCCTTATCCCAGCCACACACTGAAGGAGTGCTAACCTCAGAACACAGATCACACACTGTGCTGTAAAGGCCCTCCCTGTAAATGCGAGGAAATATTGGAACTGTGTCTTGGTGACCCAAAAACCAGAAACCAATATAAAGCAGGTTTAAATTTTTAGCTCCTCACCTGCTAAGCAAGGAGTCACAAGGATTGTTATTATTACAAGAGGCATAGACAACTTACTTAAAGAATCTGTAAGTCAACCCATGGCAGTTATCTGAGAAGTCTAAAGCAGGAGATCTAGTCCACTGCAGTTCACCTGAAAGTTGCGTGAGAACTGAGCAGAAAAGGGTAATGGAGAGAAAACACTACTGTTTCCTCATAGCTGAAGAAGGGACCATGGAAACCTGTAAGACATGTATATTCTGTTCAAAAAATCTTTTTTAAAGGTTTATTTATTTTTTAATATATTTATGTATTTATTTATTTATTGTGTATACAATATTCTGTCTGTGTGTATGCCTGCAGGACAGAATAGGGCACCAGACCCCATTAAAGATGGTTGTGAGCCACCATGTGGTTGCTGGGAATTGAACTCAGGACCTTTGGAAGAGCAGGCAATGCTCTTAACCTTTGAGCCATCTCTCCAGCCCTCAAAAAATCTTAAAACAGAAATTCATTCACTACATCCCTTCCCTGAAAAAAGAGTAGGTCTGTCAAACAGAAAGGAGCTTGGAATTAGTGCCGAGTAGTCATCGTATCATGTATGGAGGACATTGTCACTGGGAGATTTGTTTAGTTACATTTAGAGCTTCTTGAAGCTTCAGTAAACAAAATAAATTCATTTGACTTAAAGAACATAATTAATAAGCTTCAACAATAGGATGTGCTATAGAAAATGCCTGACTGGCAATCTGAAAGACAGTTTGTGTGGTATTTCTTCATGGAGAAACAATAACTAGAAAACTAAACACAATTGTGACATAGTTATAAATATCAACAGATGGTAAACTTGAGGAAGAAGAATCAAAAAAGTTTTAAAATATGAGTCAAGACACCACAACACTGAAAAAATTAAGAGGACAATAGAGATTTAAAATTTTCTATAATTACAAATTTAGTTCTTTGTTCTGGATGGTATGTTCATTTTTATGAAAGTTTGCTTCATTTAAACCTTTTCTTTTCTTTTGATTTTTTAAGACAGGTTTTCTTTTTGTGGCTTTGGATCCTGTCCTGGAATTCACTCTGTAGACCAGGCTGGCTTCAAACTCACAGAGATCCACCTGCCTCTGCCTACCAAGTGCTGGGATTAAAGGCATGTGCCACCACTGCCAGCCTCATTTAATCTTTTAAAGAGATGGTATGAGAAGACTTTGTTTGAATTTTGTGACGAGAAAGATTACATATACAAATAGATGTCAGTTTGGGAAAGAACTTTAAAGTAGTGTGCTACTTACCCAAAAGCAGAAGGAAGCAAATGTCAATGGTTGCCTTGGTGTCTGTGTCCAGTTCCTGCCCCCCCCCCACAACAGGTAACCTTGTATTTCAAATAGAACAGTCTCTCTTTCTTCTTTCTCTCTGTCTCTCTCTGTCGCTGTCTCTCTCTCTCTCTCTGTCTCTCATACACACACACACACACACACACACACACACACACACACACACACACACACACACCCTGTGCACCGTGAAGCAGCTCCTGCAGGCCCTTAGGTGTTCTTTGGATGCTGTTTATATTTGGGGTAGTGGTGAAAGTTTGAGGAAGCAGGGTCTGGTGGGAGAAAGTAGGTCACTAAGCATGTCCCTTTGAAGGCCATCTCTCCATGGCCCCCTTTCTGTTTATTGTCATATATAAGCTTTGCTCCTCCACACAATCCCTGCCATTCTTGATATGTACTTTATAATATTTTTGTGGTCTTTAGCCACATTCTATTTTAGCCGTGCTGTTTATTTGTATGTGTGGAGGTAATATACATGTGTATGTGTCTATATGGGCTTGCATGTGGAGGTCAACAATGACATCTTCCTCAAATAGTCTCCATCTTGGTTTTTGAGTAAGGGTCTGTTGGTGAATTTAGAGTCTACCGATATGGCCAGGCTGACTGGTCAGAAAGCTTTGGAGATAGCCCTGTCTCTTTCTCCTACCCCCTCACCCACACCTACTCCCTTCCTTAGTTCTTGAGTGAACTACTTCTGACTTTTACATGGGTATTAAGGATCCTAACTCAGGTCCTCATGCTCATGAGGCAAGCACTTTACCAATCCAACATCTTTAAGATTATTCAATCTTAATTATTAAATATATATCTTAAATTATTAAGATAATCTTTGCAACATCCTTAAGATTATTTTTAACTAGCACATAAACACAAAATTACACATATTAATGGTATATCACTAAATAGATGTATAGAATGTACAATTTTTAAAACAGTTTAAACATACTTAATTCTTCAGTCATTTGCCATTGGTTTATAACATCAACTTTGGGAACTCTGTCTTCTAGCTTTCTGAAATACACAGAGTATCATTATCATCTATAGTGACCCTCCTGGGAAACAGAACTGCAGACCGTCTCCCCTGCTGTCGACATGCAGCTTTGTGCTCATTGATCAATCTTTCCCCATCCCTGTCTAACCTCTTCTGCCCCAGCCTCTGGCAGTCATTCTGTGTCCAACCTCTTCGGGATCAACCCTTTCAAGTGCCATGTATAAATAAAATCAAGTGGCATTTGTCTTTATTAGAATAGTTTATTTCATTTGATGCAACTATGTCCAGTTTCATACATGCTGTTACATGGAACAGTACTTTATTACTTGTTAGAAATGAATAGTAGTCCATTGTGTATCTATGCAAAATCCCTTTATTCATTAATCAATCGATTGGCATTTAGGCTGTTTCCACTTCTTGTTTACAGAGCATTGTGCTTTATGGATGTGGAAGTCCAAATGCTTCTTTGAAAAACAATAAAATTGGATTATATACCCAGTAATGAAATTGCTGAAATATGAAAGGGTTCTAGTTTTAAATTTTGGAGGTGCCACTACATTATTAAATATTAGCTGCATTCCTAATGGCAACAGCCTAGGCTTCTCACCTCATGTCCTTTCCAGCACTTGCTGTTTCTGGTCTTTCGATAGTAGTTTTTCTTACTGGAGTGTGATGGTATTACCACAGCTTTGATGTGCATTTCCAATGTCTTTAGTGATGTTGAGCCTTTTGCATAGATTTTTGGGCATTTGTATGTTTGTTTTGTTTTGCTTTGCTTTTTAAGAAATACCTATGTAAGTACATATAGTGACCGTTTTTAATTGGGTAAATTGGGTTTTCATCACTGTAACAAATGCTCAGGAAAATTAACTTAAAGGAGGAAAGATTTTTGCTGGCTCGTGCTTTTAGTTCATATTTCTTGACTGTATTTTTTCTGGTCCTGTGGCAAGACAGAGAATCATAACAAGGAGCATGGAGGGAAGCAGAGCTCTTTCGAAGTTTTCAGTCTGAACCAGAAGGGTTTTCCCAGGAGGAGGAGTAGCAGTGAGACAGGATGACGGGATGTATTCATTATTGCATACAAGAATGAAACTGCCAAAAAATGAGGGCTTAAAAAATAAATAATATTTAAACTATGTGCTTCTGCTCTTTTTATTTTTAAGTCCAAAGTCTCTCCTGGCATTCAAGCAAGGGAAACTCTTAGATATGTGCCCCTCTGAGGTATGTGCCCCTCTGAGGATGGAAAGCAAATTATACATTTCCAGTGTGCAATGGAAAGAAGTGTGTGTTTTTACTTTTTAAAAGAGGGAGAGGAATGAAGAACAGCTAACAGGCAAAACCAAGTGAAGACACCACAGAGAAGACACTGTGCCCCACAGCTCCATGCTTGCCATCTAGGGTTTGAGGATGTAGCGTCTAGGTCTCACAAACAAGGGTGGCCTTTTCCTGAAGCTGAGCTGCCAGAAGCAATGTGACTTCTCTCTTGGACTGGCTCTGCTGGGTGCTCCTGCTTCTCCCGGCAGACACCCATGTCCCAGCCTCCCCAGTCCTCCACTGCCTACATCACAACTTAGCATTGACAAGAATTTAGTTGCTTTTATTTATATTATCTTCCTCCTCCTCTGTGCATCCTTGTTAACAAATATGCCGGGTGTGTCTTAATTTTGTCTCTGGGAAGCAAACTTTGTGGTTACTGTTATACAGATTGGATTTGTTTGGACTTAACACTTGACTTTAAACAATATCATCATTCTTGGACAGTCATTTTATCGCCCTAATTAAATTAAAACTGGCTTTCATAGTATGTATTTAGGTATTTTAATTAAAAACTGTAATTGAGTATTTTTTTATCCTACAAAACTAATTAATACTTGCAAAAAAAGATTGATTAATAATCCAGTAGTCAGAATTTTGCTCTTACAGCTTGAATCCCTTTGCAGATTATCTGCCTGGAAGACTACCAGCAGATGAGGGGACCTTGTCATAGGACCCCCTGCACTGCCCAAACTGTTCTTTTCCACCTTCTCTTGTGATGGAGGTGGGTGTTGTATCTTATCTGTTGCTTTCATTGGTTAACTAATAAAGAAAACTGCTCGGCCTGATAGGACAGAAAATTAGGTAGGCAGAGTAAACAGAACAAAATGCTGGGAGAAAGAAGCCGAGTCAGGCAGTCGCCATGATTCTCCCACCCGACACAGCCACAGGTTAAGATCTTCCTTGGTAAGCCACCTCGTGGGCTACACAGATTATTAGAAATGGGTTAGATCAATATGTAAGAGCTAGCCAATAAGAGGCTGGAACTAATGGGCCAGGCAGTGTTTAAAAGAATACAGTTTCAGTGTAATTATTTCGGGTAAAGCTAGCGGGGTGGCAGGACACAGCCCACTGCTGCTCCTTACAACACTTTTTGCCACTGACAGCACTTACATATCAGGTTAAAACAAAATTATAATCTCTGAGTTACAACTAAATTAAACATAGTACTATGGATCCAAAGGCATAGAATTATGGAGGTGGCACACCAGCAAGCAGAGTGCTGATTTATTTATTTATTTATATTTATTTAAGCCCTTTTCGTGCTCCTGCCATCTGCCTGACTCCTGACCCTAGCGACTATATACATACAGATACTATGTAAACATTATTGGAGGACAGGCTGGCTCAGTATTTTTAGAGACATTTACATGAACCAAATGACTAAAGCAAGGAGTAGCCTGGATGGATGGAAAACAAACAGGGTAAAGAGCATGGAAGGAAGCTGCAAAGAGAGAAGATACAAGCTATGGGTGATGTCATGAGAATGCCCAGAGGAAAGCTTGCCTTTGTATGTATGGATTGACAACTGATGGATTGCTTTGTCAAGCTAGTGAAGTGTTTGACTAAGTGTCAAGACCTTCAGTCTGGAGCCACTTCGCTGGCGGCAAGCCAGCATCAGCCTTCATGTGAGGTTGGGATAATGATGCCATGAGGTGCACCGATAGACCTCACTTTGAGGTCACCTCAGCATCCGTTTGCATGCTGAAGACTAGTGCTTGTTGGATATCTAACCTCAGCAAGCTTTTACCTCTCTCTCCACCTTAGCTTCGCTTTTTCTAAAGGAACAAACATGTCTACCATGGCAATGTTGTGAGGAGTAGCTATTATAAATGGGAAGGACCTCCAACCCTCACTCTAAGGCAGCTCCTCAGAGCAATTAAGCAGATATCATTTCTGATTTATAATATGGAATAAAACTTGCCCCCTTAATATCCTCTGTTTAGCTCATAAAATATTTGTCAGGGTGATTTGGGGTTTAAATCAATCTATACAAGAATGGAAAATCCAAGGTCCAATCATTTGTCCATCAAGTAACATCATATTTCCCAAAACTTGAAAATATCATCAAACCTGATGACCTTTTACAGAGTGCAATGTGACCAAAGCTACCCTCACACCAACTCCCCAGGACTGCACTCTCCAGATGACAGCCATGCATTTAAGTTCATTGTGTCTTTGTGAATTTTCCTCACAATGACAGGTGTCTTCATAGAATTTCCAGTCCAAAGCTGAAACACAAAGGAAATGAATTGCTTGAAGAATCTTCCCATAAAAAGACAAATGCTTGTTTTCATTTTTACTGTTTTTACAAGCATATGTTAATTATACGTAATAGTGGTTTTCATTTTGATGTTTTCACACGTGTTTCCAACCTGTATCTGGGTCATATCCACCTGCCATACATTCTCATCCACTCCCACTGGCCTATTCTTCCCACTAGACTTCCTTTTACTTTTACAGCCTTTTACATTTTGGCCCTCTGAATACATCCGTACTAGAATCACGCGGTGCATTTCCTGTCTGTCTCTCTCAGTCACGCTACGCTGCCCACCCTAAGGTCAACAGCACTCTGGTTTTGCTGTTCATTTGCCGTAAGTGTGCACAGCCTGCCATCTCAGGATTTGTGGTTGTGCTTCTTCTCAACAGGGTGTTTCAACGTCTTCCCTTTAGCTCTTAAGGTCAGGCTTATTTTCTGAGCTAAAATCAAATCCAGGGACATTATTGCCAAATAAATTCAATCCTGTGCGGGGTTTATGTCAGAATCCCTCTATGCACTCTTGTGCATAGAGCTAGAAAATTCAACAGCCTCACAGTTTCTCCCTGCTAAGGGTTGAGCACACAGCCAATTCTAAGCAGCCAGCGCCAGTCCCCTGTGTCTCTGGACCTACTCTTTGGCCTGCCTTCCTTCTCCAACCTTCAGAGAGTTTCCTTCATTCCAAATTATGCTTCCTCATAGTTTAATTCTAAGGAAAAAGGAAATCTACCTGCTGGTTTATTACTGAATCTAAAACATGATGTCCACATCATACACATTCAATAAGTACTTATCATATGACTAAATAAAGTAAGGGATGAGGAGGGTGTCTGAACCTGGCCGTGGTGGGTTCTGACATCCACATCAACTGAGTTCTGCATCTCTCTAAAATAAAGCAGGTAAAATGAAAAGAGCTGTGCCCCAGTCCTCTCTAAAATAAAGCAGGTAAAATGAAAAGAGCTGCGCCCCAGTCCTTGTTGCTGGAGTGCAGGCGCCAGTGCTGCTTGCTACATGGGCGAGAGATGTGTGATCTGAAGCTGAGTTAAGTGGGGAGAGGAGCAGGGCACAAGGTACTGGCCTGTGTTTTATTCTAAGGAGTTGTACAGACTGTGGTTCATGATTCCTGATCTTATCTCCCATCAAAGCCAGATGAAACTGCCCTCTCCCTAGTCGGAATTTTTGAAGCCCAGGCTAGATCCTGTTTCTATTACTTTCCTGATGTGGGAGTGTCATATATCAATCTGTTGATTTCATTGGTTAAGCAATAAAGAAACTGCTAGGCCCATTTGATAGGCCCACCCTTAGGTGGGTGGAGTAAATAGAACAGAAGGCTGGGAGAAAGAAGCTGAGTCAGAGAGTCGCCATGATTTTCCCACTGTTTCTTCTTTGTCCTGCCACCGTCACTCAGGAACTGTTCAGCTGAGTCTCTGTGGGTATTGCTAGGGCAGATTGACTGTGTTTGTGTATGTCCAGAGTGCATTGAGAACTAGGATGTGATCTGGGGCTCCTTGAGAGCAGAGAACCTGGGAAAACAGTCATGAGCTAGATGCTGGGGATGACTGGGTTACTCTGTCAGGAGTCTACTTCCATCTGCCAATACATGGGATCTTGGGAGGTAAATAGGTTTTCTGGGCAGTGTCAGTGCATTCTGGCTGGTATAAGGCTACTGCTATTCAATCAGTGTACCAGGGGCTGCTATTGCTCTACACTGGAAAGTTGGGACCTTGGGATAGGGAAGCTGGAAGCAGACAATCATTGATGCTCAAAAGTCCAGTTCTGGGAGTTGGAAAATAGGTCTGGTCCCCTTACACCTCTTCATCCATCAAGTAGCAATTGGGCTTGGAAGCCAGGAGAGAGAGTAGGTAATACCTACTGGGCTCTTCAGGAGCCCAATAACTGGTATCAGAAGCCAGACAGTATGAGGTCCATGCAATGCCAGGCCTCTTTGCAATGTCCAGGCAATCTTTAGCTATCAAGAGACCAGTTGAAGGTAACACTTTCCAGCAGTCATCTACGGTAGACACACCACCTAAGAAGGGGGCTCTGCAATGGCTGTGCTAAAGCTGTCACATTGTCCCTGCCTAACTCGCAGCCAGTCACCTCAGCTCCTCCACTAGTGAAAGTGCTCTTTCTCTGGCCAAAGTGGTTCATTCAAGGATGTGATGACCAACAGTCCACTGTAAAGTGTTCGAAGCATTCCTGCGTGAGCTAGGCCTTCCGCAGCCAGGAAAGACAGAGTCAGTTCCTGTGGGGTTCTCTCAAGGCTCCATGGGATACTCCAGATAACTGATGCTACTAGCAGGGTAGTCTCGTTCCCTAATTGGTGGACAGTCCTCTGGCTGAGAGCTGTGCAAGGGAGAGTCCAACTTACTGTATGTCTTCTTATTTATAAACTTATGAACATCAGAAGGAATGTTTACAGTAAACCTTGAAGGACTCATCACTAACACTAATAGCAATCTCAATATAGGTCAACATATTTAATCATTCTTAGCACCCGCTGGCTGCCCAGTAACAGGTGGGTTCCCCTCATTTGTCTCAAGTGCATTTCACTGCTGCAAACTGCTTCATCCGGTGCCTTGCTTCCAGCTTCTCCTACACCCACAGCCCAAGTTAGAGTTCTTTCCTTTATTTAGATTTTAACATGCAAGTGTTTCTTCCACCTTTTCACAAATGATCCCTTTTCCTGTTCTTCAAACATGATTTCGCATTATCATCCTCTCTCTTTCTTGCTACCTGAAGATAATGGCTTCCTTTTGACCACTATATTCTGCAGGAGGACTTGAGTACTGCTGAAGCTGAGTTTGCCATGTGCTTACACAAAAATCCCAAGTTCAAAGCAACATAGCGAACAGAGCTGTTTAAACACCTTAGTCATCACAGCTTCAAGTCTGAAAAGTGACGAACAAACAATGAATGGAAGTCCCACTGTCGCATAAGTTTTAGCCAAAGAAAAACAACATTTGTCTTATGTCTCATGGTAAACTACTTGAAACAGCACCCTTCTCTTTACAAATCTGAGACATATCTGGAGTCTTCTGGAGAACACACACAAACACACACACACACACCATGTGTGCAGACACACACCAGCTATTCTCCAGTGTTTTCTGTCTTCTTTCCCACTAAGCTAGCTATGAAATCTTATCAGCAACCAAGAATAAGACATGAAATAAATTAGTTGTTTCTTTCAGACCCATTTCTCATTCATAAACTCTAACAAAGTATGAGGTGGAAAATCTAAAATCACTGCCACTCTCTTATCACCAGCTTTGTGCTCTGCTCCCATGGGCCTCAGGTGAGTCATACAGGCCACTGCCCTTACTTGACTCACCTGCTGTGGGACCACCTCGAGCCAATAGCCTTTAAGATACTAGCCCACTTTTGGCATGGTCAAATGTACTACATATACAGATGTAAAAATGTCTGCAGTACCTTGACTGCTGGCTTTGTTTCCTGTTCCCTGCTATTGCAGAGGACTGCTGATCTGTGAGTCTACCCCTAAATAAAGAAACCTTTATTATATCCATTATAATAGTCAGTAATAGAGTGAATACTTGTGAGCTATTATTTATAGACAATTTACAATGGTATAGATTCTCATGTATTGATACAAATTCAAATCATATTTGTTGTATTGAATATGCTCCTAGTTCTGTTTATAATATTTGTACACTTATGCAAAGTTATTTTGTCATATTGTATGCATACATGTTTCTACCTCTGTTTAAGATATTTTGTAAATTGATGCAATTTCAGAATATATTTATCATATTGCAGTATACATTTCTACCTCTGATCAAGATACTTATACATTGTTTCTATTTTGAGGTTGTTGTTCTCATTTGCTGCACAGTTGTTTAAAGATTGTTTAATATTCTAACATGAAATTCTAGTCTTTAAACTATACAGATATTAAGAATTATAGGTCAGTAGTCATCCATGTTTGTCATACTTATAGTTGGACTAATCAAGTTCTTTAGATGCATAGAGATTGTATTCCGCATAGATAGTTAATCTTCAATCACTTCAAAGAACTGTAGAACATGGCATTTAAATAACTTAGGGTTCTTTTGACATGAGACACAATTGCTCCTGGCAGCACCAATCTATTTCCGAGAGAATGTTGGGCCCTGAAGACACTCCACTTGGAGCTTGTTTTCTTCTTGGCAAAACTGGCCCTTGGACAAAGAACTGCCAATGCCTTAACCACTGACAAATGCACAGTGTCTGGACAGAACAAGCAGGATACAAGAAAAAAACCTGCCAAACCTTGCCAAGATAGGGTAGGACAGTTTTAAATTTTTTTCTCCCACTGAAAATGATCTGTCAGTTACTCTAGGCCTTAGCCAAAGTGGGTTGCCCCAACATTGCAAATGAGATATTGGGTGATTGCCCAGGTAGCTAATTGTCTCTGTCATTTATTGCACCTTTTGAAATTTGCTTGATTGTGCTTCCTGTTTACTCAAGTAATAGTGTTTCCTTTCTCAGGTTCTTGATGGAGTTGAAGATTAGATAGTCGTAGTTACTTTCCTCTTGTGATTTAGCCAAGCCATTTCTAATACAAGACTTAGACTCCTTAGGATAGGATAACTATTAAAACATTTAACATATGTTTCTTGCTTGATATTTTTTATGCTGGTTGTAATTCTATTTTTTATATTTGATATTTGTCCTTATTGTATATGGTTCTGTATTAGGTTTAGAACTCTTTCATTTTAGACAAAAGGGAGAGGTGCTGTCGAAACTCCTTCAACCAACAGCCTTTAAGATACTGGCCTACTTTGGGCGTGGTCAAATGTACTACATATACAGATGTAAAAACATGTGCAGCCCCTTGGCTGCTGGCTTCGGTTCCTGTTCCCCTCTAATGCAAAGACTGATGATCTGTGAATCATCTACCCCTAAAAAAAGTTTATTATACTCCATTCTGAGCTAGTATTGGACTATTTTATTACAATAAACAACAGTCATCATCTGCTATGCAAACATCCTTCAGGGTCGTCAATGCACATGTTAGGATGAGGAAAATGTTAATGACAGACTTGAGCCCCAGATAAAAACAGAGAACTCTGAGACATTCCACTGGTGCTTATTGTCTATAAAGTAAGTGTATTTTGTAAAGTAAAATCTCCTGGGAAATACACCTTTTTGCACATCTGTAAGAAAGGTACCAGGGAGGTTTAACTAAAGGAAGACCATCCTTAATACAGCATCATCTCATGGACTGAATTCAAGGAGGTAAAGCAGAGTTCCACCTGATCATGTGTGTCTTCACCATCCTGCTTCCTGACTATGAATGCAGTGTGACCAGATATCTGATGTTTCTGTGGCCACACTCAAGTCATTCTTGTCATTATATTGGAATGGAGCCCTAATTGTGAGTAAAATCCTCTCCTCCTTAAAGTCTTTTTTCGAGATGTTTTGTCACAGCCATCAGTAAATTAATAAATTTAAGCAATCTAATCTTATAAAAGAAGGGGCTAAATTACTTGAGAGTACTCAGAAGATGGGGTGATCTGTTCAAACTCTATGAATGAGAAATCTTTCTCTGCATTAAAAGATACATGGCAAAGTCAAAGCAGAAAAGGGTCCCAGCCTGCCAGTACAACTCTCCAGGGGCTGTACAGTGTGAAGATGCACTTGACTCAAATTGGCATGTATTATATGTAAGATATTACTTACATTTGGTGCTTTATTATCTCAATGACATTTTTCAAGGAAGTACGTGATTCCAGGTTTGTTTTCCAGGAATAATTTTAGAAATTTCAGGCATAATTTGTTAAAAAAAATCTTGCAATGGCTTTGCTACAGGTGAGTAGCTTTGTTTCTCTGAGAGTTTATCAAATAGGCAACCATCTATCTTTCTCCCGGACACCTCCCCAAATTCACTCTAAAATCAAAGAAGGTCACAAGGCCTTATCTGTAACCATCTTCATTCCCCTTCAGATATAATTTCCATATCAGGTAGCTCGAAACAGTTTCTGCTGGTTCTGTCTACCACCCACCTCCAAGGCAAAGAACAGGGAGTTGAGCACTAAAGTGATGTGGGAGGTTAGCAGAGAAGCTGTTCCCTCCTGTCTGTAGTGAGTATGAAAAGGGATGAATGAGTTGTAAGTGTTGTTATGGTCTCCTAATCTCCTGAACAGAGAAAGATTCTTTTCCTCACAGATGGAGGAAGTTAGACTCAAAGGAATCACTTATAGCTCCTGTACATTCCCAGGACTCTGCAGGAAGAAAAGATGTGGGTATAAAGCAGGGGAGCTGCACTCCTATTGGCAAAACTAGGATTGAAAGTGTCTTACTCTCCAAGAAATATCCCCTGGGGAGCATAGGACTACCTCAGCAGGAGGATTCTCCTGAAGGTGCAGACAGAGTAGAAATTGGAAGTTGATAGAAGGGAATTACACAAACAAGACGCTTAGTGCTTATGCTTCCAAAGACTCTCTCAAGGTTGCTAAAAGGAGCAGCTGATCACAGGGCTCTAGTTATCCAATGGAGGGCCCCACACTCATGCATGTGTGGACAGCGCTAATAAAACTTAGTCATCAAAATAGGAGTTGGAAGATGCAGTGGTTATATGAAAATGGACCCATAAGCCCATAGGGAGGGAGTGGCACTATTAGGAGAAGCAGCCTTGTTGGAGGAAATATGGCACTGCAGGTGAAGCTCAAGCCAGGCCCAGTGTCACTCTCGCCTCCCGATGCCTTTGGATCTGAATGGAGAACTCTCAGGTATCTCTTCAGCACTGTGCCTGCCTGCACACCACTATGCTTCCCACCATGATAAAACTGTATTAAGCCTCTGAATTGTAAGCCAGCCTCAACTAAATGCTTTTCTTTATATTAGTTTCAGTGGTTATGGTGTCTATTCACAGTGTCTTAGTTAGGGTTTTTACTGCTGTGAAGAGACACCATGACTACAGCAACTCTTAAAAAGGAAAAAAATTAATTGGGGCTGGCTTACAGTTTCAGAGGTTTAGTCCATTATCACCATGATGGGACACAGTGTGCAGGCATACATGGTGCTGGAGAAGGAGCTGAGAGTTCTGCATCTTGATCCACAAGCAACAGAAATGAACTGTGTGCCACACTGAGGATAGCTTGAGCATAGGAGACATCAAAGCCCACCTCCACAGTGACACACTTCCTATTCCAACAAAGCCACACCTCCTAATAGTGCCATTCCCTATAGGGGTCATTTTCTTTCAAACCACCGCATACAGCAATAGTCTTAGTTGGGGTTACTTTTGCTGGGATGAAACACCATGAACAAAGAAACTTGGGGAGAAAAGGGTTTATTCAGTTTATACTTCCTTATCATAGCTCATCATCAAAAAAAGTCAGGACAGGGACTCAAGCAGAGCAGGAAGCTGGGGGCAGGTACTCAATAGAGGCTGTAAGAAGTTCTGCTTACTGACTTGCTTCCCAAGGTTTGCAGGATCACCAGTCAACAAGCGGCCCAACCCACAATGGGCTGGGTCCTCCCCCATCAATCAAAAGTAAGAACTTGTGCTACAGGCAAGATCTACTACCCCATCTTGGAGAGAAATTTTCTCAGTTGAGGTTGCTTTCTCTCTGATGACACCAGCTTGTGTCACGTTGACATAAAACTAACCAGTAGAGAGGGGGAAATAGAAAGTGGTTATGGTCATATTTCACTGTATATATAAATGAAAGTCATTAACAAAACTAATAAAACAGCTAAGAAAGAGTGATAATTTAGACCTCTACTGTGTGCAGAAGGCTCCAGAGTCACGTAGTGAGAGGAGGGAAGGATCTGTCCTTTTCTTTCCCTCTGTAACACTTTGCAGGGAAACTTGTTCTGTTTAGAATCAAAAAGCTTATTTTCCTGGTAATACAATTCATTATCAGGCAAAATAGTATTCATGTCACTAAGGAAAAGGTAGATTATTAAGTATTTTGTATTGAGATAATTCAATATCCATAAAAATTAAATTTAGTATCCAGTTCAATATATATATAAATGCAAAAGAAAAAAGGTACCAGGTGGAATTGTAGGTGGCTGTGTTTGCAATGAAGCAGAGATGGCTGTTGAAGCTGTTGAAGTCATGTTTTCTGTGATTCACTAATGAATATGCTTGGAAGTTCTGAGAGGTAGGGAGAGTTCAGGAAGCCATTTAGAGCAAGCGCTGTCAAACAGTTCTGAGTAAGTCTGAATTCTCAGTGTTATCCATGTATCAAAATAGCCTTGCTTTATTCGCAGGAAGTCCATATTTACATATGCATAAGTACTTATCTTTATTCTTCCCCTTGTTTCTGGGAGGGCTCGCCATTAACTGCCATCATGACTGACAGTCTGTACAGTTCCTTAGGAGGAGGCAGCTGTAGCAAGTACTGCTTATTAATGCTACGTGTAATTTTTCCACTTGTGAGAAAATGATTTCCTAAATGAGAAAATAAAGTGAGTCTTGATTAAAATTAAATGCTGGCTAATTTGAGCTGTAATTGAGGAAACCTTACAGAGCACACCAAATATTGAGACCCTTCCTGACAAGTATTATCTTTATTCACAGCTGGGAGAGAAAAGAAGCAATTCTGTCCAAAATGTCCATAAATGAAAAAAGATATGATAAGCCTCAAATTCCAATCATCTTCAGAAGGAATAAAATCTGAAAAAAAATAATATATCTGTATATATATGTATATATATATGGAACTGAGAAGACAGCTCAGGGAACAAAGTGATAGCCTTTCAAGCATGAGGACCTGAATGTCATCACCAAAATTCATGAACAAAATGGGCATGATGTAACACATCTATAATACTGACACTGGATCCTCAGAGAAAAGGGAATTCTGAAGCTTGCTGGTCACCAGGCTAAATTACTGAATGAGTTCCAGGCCAGTGAGAGGTACTATCTCAAATAAAACAAAAAGTCAAACAAATGGTGGATACTATCTAAGGAACACACCTAAGGAGAGAGCAGTTGTGGAATTGAGATCATAACACTAAATATCAGCATTCATCATCTTGTAGTTTAAATATGCTTTCTTGGATACAATCTATGAGAATGTGTACCTTGAAATACTACAATGCTATTGTGCAAGGCAGAATTTGGGGAGTTTTATTAGTGATGAACCCAATGTAGTTGAAGCAGATTATGACACATTGGTTAAGCAAATGCTTAGGCAGAAGTAACCTCTAACGTCCTATTTAGCCCTCACAACTCAGCATTGTGAATTTCACAACATGCAAAGATTCCATCAAGGAAGAGACACTTCTCTGGGTTACAGTCACTGGGTTTTTAGAAGGTGAAAAGTCCTCAAGTCATGTGACAGAAAGTGATGCTTCGGTGAGGTTGGGATGGGCTTGATGAAGGCAGTTTGTCTAGTCTAGGCTTGCACTTAGGTGTTTGTTCTTTGTGTTCACTGCAGGCCCACTCCCCGCTAGAATTCCATCCCAACCATTTCACACCCTTCATTTTCTGTACTGGGGAAGTTCCTATATTTTTCTCTCATGCTCAGATGAGCTTTTATCCTTCTTTAATATACGTATTTACATATGTCTAAATATCTTAATCCTTCTTTAATATACATATTTAAGAATATGCTCCCTTTCAAAATAAAAGTTTGCACACATCACAATTCTAATGTGGGAAGAAGTGAAGTGCAGGTAAAGGCTCAGTCAGCTTGATCCCGTTTCGTCATCCCTTAGCACTGACCTTGGGCAGCATTGTACTCAGTGATTTTTTTGGTTTGTGAAAAAGTGAGTAAAACAACAGGAAACCGCAGAGTCCTACCTCTCCATTAATAAATGATAAAATGAGTATTGCGCATGCATACATGCAAATGATCACAGCATAGCCATGCTAATATGTCCCCACATACATTTGCATATATATGTCCATATATACCTTAAAATCGGACTTGCTTATCTGTTCACTTACCTTACCGCAACAAGAACTTGTGCATGCTACATAGAGCAAAGCTCCGAACATGGGAATCCCAGATGTGATTAGCAGAAGAGTTTCTCTCAAAGGAAACTGGCTCTCATTTTCCTATTTCATGCCTGATTGTTTCTTAGCTGTTTACTGTGTCAGACATTGATTGAGGTACTGAATAATCTCAAGGTGAAGAAAGATATACAAGTCTGCAGAGAACGTACCCAAAGTCTAATTGAGCTGTCATTAACAGGAGACAGAATGAGCCACCACCTCCCACCCTACCAGACTCAAGAGGAGCCATCAGAATGAAGTCTGTAACATATCAGAATAGTAGGCCTGTGTCTACCAGGATATTGGTAGAGAAGACAGAGAGGCTACCGCATTGGCTTACTACAGAAGGATCTTTTATAACTGACTCAGTGGCTGACATTCACGATCAATAAAGTGCAGTGTGGATGGCCATAATAACAGTTTCCAACAGCTCTGAAGCCCATGAGTCTTCATTATGAATTTAGCTCCACACGCATAGAGGCAGAATAATAGGATTCAGACAAGCCTCTGAAGGAAAGATCTATTGTATTGATCAAGAGCAGCAGGCAAAAAGATGGACTTTCAGATCTCCCGGCTGACAGCGCTATGATGCAGTGAAAGGTGAGCGACAGAGCCCCACCATCCTCTTGGGATGCTCTCTGTTGAATTTGGTGCTATGGTGTAAAAGGCTCCTCCATTCCTTGTGGGTCTTCAGTGAGCCGGGAAGTAAGAACAAGTTAACTGAAGCAGACCAACCCTATTATAAAATATGAGAGGTGAAGGATATGCAAGCAGGCTCTCCCCCTAGGAAAGACCCACACCTCTAATCAAAACCATTTATAAATTCAATGAGTGGTTTTACCAGTCACTGCAATAACACATCCAAAGTGTTACAGTCAGAACGAAACAATAAAGGAGTCAAGATTCTTTTAAACTGTTTTTATTATTCTCCAAGCACCCATGGATTTTAGTTTTATTAATAGTAAACTTATTTTAAGACTGATTCTTAAGACCAAAAATTACCTATTTTAATGAGGTAAGATTCAATGTTTATACTAAACCCTGAATTCATGTGTGCATTTCCCGTTTTCCGTCTTTATACCTTAGGGTGCTTTTTTTTCTCTATTATCTTTTCATTTGGAAGAATTCCCTTGGGAATTGCTTACAAAGAAGATTGACATGTCACCTTCTCTTTGCCTTCATTTAGCAAAGTCTTTCTTTCTCTACATTCTAAAGGGAAGTGTGCAATGTTCCAAGCTGCAGTTCCTTTTCCTCCCATTCAATGCTGTGAAAATCTCACACCACTGTCGTGCAGGCTGGGTAGTTTCTTTGATGAAATCTGCTGTCAGGTGACCTGGTACTGTTGTGGGATATTTTTACACTGTGTGAAGGTATTGCTGTGATTGGTGTAATAGAACAGCCAATAGCTCGGCAGGAGGTATAGGTGGAATTTCCAAGGAGAAGAAAGAGGAGGAGGAATCTATATCCACAGGAGATGTCAGGAGATGGGGAGAGGAAACAGGAGGTACAAGATGGAAGATAAAATATAATGTAGATTACTATAAATGTGTAAGAGCTAGTTAGGAAGAAGCCTAAGCTATAGGCTGAGATTTCACAACTAATAGAAAGCTGGTCCGTGCAACAGAGAAAGACTCATTACAGATACCCTTTTGTGTGTGATGTCATTTCTTTCATACCTTGGAAATAAGTTTTGAGCTCACTATGGTTTACAAACTGTGATCATCCTGTACCTGGATATCTGTATTATTCTTGAGGCTTTGAAAGTCTGTTATACCCAGAGGCACTTGCACAGCCTTAGCATTCTCAAGACCTTCTTAAACTCAGCCTGACTATTCTGCAGTAGTACCCTAAAGTTCCCAGGAGCTTTCTTCACTCCCCTCCATTCTTCATTTTACATTTTTCTCATGTATTTGCTTTCCAGTAGTCTGTCTTCCTTTCATTACTTTTTCTTTCTTTGAACTATTCTGCTATTGCTGTCTTTCACTGTTAGAGTTTTAATTTGGCTTAGTGTACTTTTCAATTCGGTGTTTCTGTAGTTAGACTTTCCTTTGTGGGAAATCCAGCCCACAAATAATGACATGGAAGCTTATTATTAATTGTGAAATATTTGTCTTTAGCTTAGGCTTGTTTCCATCTAGCTCTCACAACTTAACCCATATTTTTCATCTACATTCTCTCACATGGCTCTTTACCTTCCCACACGTCCGACTGTCTCTGAGTCTGCTTGCTGGTAAAATCCAAGCATCTAGATTCCTCCTCTCATTTCTTCTCTTTCCCCAAAAGTCTCACCTATCCTCTCCTACCTACTTTTTGGCCATTCAGCTTTTTTATTAAACCAGTCAGAAGGTGCCTTAGGTAGACACACATCTTTACAGTGTGCAAAAAGATTATACCACAACAGGTTTCTGTTTTCTTTTCTTTGAAATTATTTTCTCCTACTTACCAAGTTTCTAAGAGTACTAAGTTATTTATCTGTACTTTCTTGAAACTGGTAGAGTTGCCACAAAAGCACCGTGTTAATTCCCCATCCAAAAACTTACTCATACTCGTTATTTTTCAGTCATCTCCTGGTAGCTTATATTGTCTCTCTGTTGAGTTCAAAATTGCCTGAACACCTTATGTTTGATGTGCATGCCTTCTGGGCATTAAAGGATCAGCTGTATGTTCTAGTCCTTTTAATCTTTTTGACTATCCATCATTTTTTTCTAGTATGTAGTTAATCCTACTGCTTTAGAGCTAGATGACAATCTAAGCCCAGGGTTTTCATGAGTCTGCTATTGATGTGTTATTATTTTGACACTAGACAGGTAATCTAAGGCTGAATTATGCCACATCTGCTCTTAGTATATTGCTCCACATTAACCAGGGCCATACCTAACAAAGATATTCCACTCCTCTAAGCATCATCTTGGGGTGGCTCAGGCCCAGACACTTCATTCACAGTCACTGGCCTGTGGTCATGCACTGTGGGATTCTGGCCAGCTCTGAGAGTGATCACCATGGAGGAATAACCATGTGACATACCTATAGCCACTAATACTCAAATGCTGTACTGTGCACATGCTGAGCTCAGAACCTAGTGAGATCAGCACAACATTGGGTTAGGACCAAGGCTCACACTGTCATGAGTTGTCTGCTCCTAAGGAGGACTTATGTCTCCAGAGTGCCGTGGATGAAGTAGCAATGGCTAAGACTGGTCTGCATGTCTTCTTTACCTGATGCTGGGATTGCTCGAAGGGCTCTTTTTGCAGGCGCTGGTCTGGGAATGGAAGCCTTTAAGACCTACACAGCTTTAGATTTTGCTAGCCTAATCCTTTCATCAGAGAATGGGATCTTTTATCACATTACGATGCTCATTATTGGACTGGTGTTGGTAAAGTCAGACCTTGGACCATCGAAGTTTATGGTAATAGACAAAAAGCCCTACAGTTCAAGGGTACATCAAGGCACCATACCACAGTAGGCAGTAACGCAAGTCCTACAGTGTCAAGGGTACATTAAGGCTCTATACCACAGCTGGCAGCAATGCAAGCCAAAACACATCTACCCCACCAGCTTTCTCCCTGGTGTCAATGCACACCTAGATATTTATCTTGGTCCTGCATATGGATACTGTCATGTGACTTTTTTCTGTGAAAGTGTGAATAAACCTCTGCTCATCCCAGACAAGGCATCAACAAAAGAAACAAAGTAACAATTCTGCCCTAGTGTAGTTTGGAAACCAGTAAATTTGATTCTGGTTACCTACACCTACAAGATCATGAGTAAGGGAGTTACTTTCTGGAGCACTGGATTCTTGTGGGAGCAAAGTCTCTTCAGCAACTGTTAACTGACTATACACATTTGAGAGGGAAGAGCCTCATGAGCCCCAGCCTCTACCAACTGTTAACTGTCTACATAATACCTTCATGAAGGCATGACCTCACTGTTGGCTACTCATACCAACTAATGTGGCTGGGAGAACTTTTTCTCCCATGTTCATAAACTATACTTGTAGGCCCCACCCCTGGAGGCCTCCAGCGGCCAGGCTCCACCCCAGACTACTCTGGCAACTGAACAAGGCCCTAGAGGTGAGCCAGTTGCCAACCAACTATCCACCCCAGCTCCAACAACCAGGCCCAGACCCCAGCATCCTAGAATTCCCTAACAGCCATAGCCCACCTTTCCCAATCATCCGGCTCAACCTCTGAGAGTGAGCAGGCCCCATCCTACAGGGGAAAAAAATCCCATCAACACCGGAGTTTGCCTCTCTCTCCAATCGCAGGCTACTCTGGAAAGTTCCACACCCCCGCCACAGGAAACCCTACATACACCCTGTCTTCTGCTCAGTTCTCTGATGCTTCTGACCAGGTAGAGGTGGCCACTCTCCTGGGTTTCTTCCCTCCCAATAAATCTCTTGTGTGAGGTTTGTAGTGCTGTGTGACTCTGGCGTTTCTTGAGGCCTGACTGCCCGCATACCTTTCCCATCCTGCTGCAACGCTTACAATCGTGAGTCCCACCTGAGTCCATAACAGTTAGGGGTCCAATCTCGTACACACCACAGCTCCTGAGGACAAACAAAGCTGCTGGCAGTTCCGTAGGGCAACTGCTGTGTCATGGGTGGAAAGGCACCTGGCGAATGATGGATCTCACCACACGCCTAGCATCGTGCTGTGAGACAAAGGCCTGTGCTAGCTCTTGTAACTTGCCTTTGAGTGTGTCTCGGCCTGCTCTCCATTCAACTGCTGCATGGAGGAAGAAGGCTTGGAAAGGCAGTCAGTCCCTTGACTAATGCAGCTCCACGACCTGGAGTAGGGTGAGGGAATCTACCGAACAGAAGATTGCACTAAAGAGAGCCTGATAGGTGTTGCCAAGCCTAAGTGTTAAAGTCTTCGATCATTATTCTAGCGGAGTCTAGCTCCCTTCGAGTCTGTTGATTGCTTCATATATTTGGGTGCTGTGATATGAGGTACAAGCACATCTGGAGTTATTATTTCTTCTAGCTGAATGGCCCCTTTATCACCACATCATGAGTTTCCTTGTCTCTCTTTTCTTATCCTGATTTCAGGGTTTATACTATTTCTTCCTCCTCCAACCAGGAGATATTTCTCATCACACTGTGTTGTTAGAATAAGGGGCAATTCAGCTGGCTCTTTCCATGTTTCTTCTTTGGTGTACATTTTCAACATTCAAAGAAGATACTATGCCTCTTTGCTGGATTTCTTAGCCCTTGTGAAGATCACTTGGTGCATGAATAGTCACTGAAACTGGTGTGTCTGTGGAGAAACCGTCCACGGAGGATCTTACTCAGTGACCTGATACTGTTCAACAGAACTTAGTCCTTTAGGAATAAGCATGGTAAGTGTGTGTTTGTGTGTGTGTGTGTGTGTGTGTGTGTGTGTGTGTGTGTGTGTGTGTATGCATGCATGCGTACATGCATGTGTGTGTCAGGTATTAATTGTTGGAAATAACATGTATTAGCTTTCTACTTATCTAAAATATCCCTGAGACGGTTGGCTTAGAGCCAAGTTTATTTGGTTCACAGCTTTAGAGGTTTTGATCTATGATCTGTTGGCCCTGCTGCCAATGGCCTGCAACAAGCCAGTACCTATGACAGGGTCACAAGGCAAAGCAAGTAAACAGCTCAGCTAGTGGTGTCAGGGAAGAAGAGAGAAGAAGAGGCCAATTTTCTAGACTTCTTTTGAAAATATTCCCAAGATGGCTTAGCCCTCAGGGACAGGCTTGTGACAACCT